>NC_059537.1:748750-1123125 GCF_905220415.1 Colias croceus | reverse complement strand
CATTATTTGTGTTTGTTATTTGGCTTTATATGGCTTGTTGATAAAATAATTGTAACATAATGAAAATGATCTGCTATTTTTCAAATAATGGAAAGAATGAAATCACAAAAACTGGACAAAACTGAATGATGATTGAAATTAAACTTTATTCAATCTATGGTTTAGGTTAGTCACAAATATTAACTCTTTGTTTTTTCTTGATAAGACTTTAAATCTTGTTGATAAGAAAATGAAAATGAAACTAGTAACCATATATTCCGACACATAAAATTTTTCATTTTCATTCTCAATTTCAATTAAATTATCCCATGTACCTTATGAAACCAATAAATTATCCTAAATGCGATCAATCAACGCGATAAATCATTTGAGAACATTTTGAAAATCGTTTGCACAACCTTTACTCCAAACACATGGTCATAAAATCATCATTTTTCGTATCGAATATAAGCGTGCGATTGATGGTCTCCGCTTTATGACGGACGGACAAGATCCCGGTTCCGTTGTAAAATATACGCAGATGGCGGGCTATTGGGACGGCATTATGCTATAGAGTAACGCATAGACTATACAATATAAATAAAAAAGACGTGTGGCACTCGGGGACTGCCGCGGTAAAGCTATTGCATAGCATGCCTTCAAGCCACACCTCCGAGCCCGTCGGAGTGGGGAGCATGAGATTTTTTCGTTACGGAATTTCTCGATTCGGTCCCCCCACTCAAGTCCCGCGATAGAAGCTATGCAATAGCTTAATAAATAAAAACTCTTTACACACAGATGATATTGACAGAAAGACATAAAAACAGCACAAGAGGTTAAGGTACAGTAGGCGGGTTTATCGCTAATGAGCGATTTCTACCAGAGAACCTAAAAGCAAGAGAGCTGAGAAGTAGGAGAGTAGGCGTACAAAATTGAATGTTCATAACATGTACAAATATTACACAAGATAGAAATAAAAATGTAATAAATACTTAAAAACGAAAAATAATAAGATACTAAACTAAATACACATTATGTACAGGATTTAATATAAAATGCAACGGGAATTTTATAAGCAATTTTTAAGTCAGCGTATGACCCACACGTAGAACATCCTGTACAGACTACTGTGGAGAAGAGGTTTTATTCTATCAACATTGCTCTACGAGCCTAGCAGAATTTTTATAAGCCTCGTGTCACTAATGTATAAGAACTATTATTTATCTTCGATACACATAGGTACCTATAAAGAGCTGATAGCCAACCTCCAGTAATAAAGCGCCACTATAAGAAGAAGTAGTTGTCTTGGACAATTTTTTACTCCTACATCTACACGAATTTCATCGGATATACATGATACTACAAACATATGTATACTCTCCGTGTGTTTGCCAAGCAAAATCAATCAAACAACCCAATCATACAGCCAAACACGTAAACACACAAACACAAGATTGAATGCACTGCAGATAAACTGAACAATAAATAAAGAAATGAAGCGAAAACACCTATGGAAGCCAATAACGAATAAAAAATGGCGCTGGCACGCTTCTGCTTATCACCGTCCATTTATAAATTCGGACTGTCTATACGAAACGCTATTCTGTTGCGGCGAAAATTTGAATTTATGAGGTCATAAAAAAATTTCGTATAAACGACGATACTATGGCTACACGTCATGACTATGGCTTGTAGTCCTCTGTAAAGCGGATTATAGTAATGGAAATCCAAGGATTGATATTGTTATACATAATACAATTCTATATAATGGACCCTCTTCACAATGGGCAACGCTGGCCCAACTAATGCTCGTCTGTGTTTGCCGCCATTACGGTCGATCATAGACATATTTTAGGCTCTACAGTCTACACTATCGTGATTGCCTCTCCCCGCCCAAAGCTGCCCATTGTGAAAAGAGCCCATAAATAATTATTACCTATATTATATTACTAGCTGCTCCACGCGGTTTCACCCCCGTGGCTCTACTCCTGTTGGTCTTAGCGTGATGATATATGTATAGCCTATAACCTTAATCGATAAATCGGCTATCTAACACCGAAATAATTTTTCAAGTCGGACCAGTAGTTCCCGAGATTAGCGCGTTCAAACAAACTCTTCAGCTTTATAATATTAGAATAGATGATCATTTAATAGATTTATTTGGAAACTCATGTTTAATGCTTTTGACACTTTTGCGACAAATTGTTAACATTTTCATATTTAGGTCATGTATGTATTATTGCGAGTTGTAACTGCATTGCCAACAATAATTGCCAACGCATAGTTTAAATTCCCTACAGATAAATTATAGAACAATGTCTACGATGACAACGAATAATATAATGTGTGTTATTAATTTTAATATAAGTATGTCAGTGAAAGTGAAATTGGTGTAGTTATGTTTCAGAACTGTGGGTATAGATGCACAATGCACATACATACTTACATTTATATATTAATAAAAAATAAATTAATATTTCGTTACAAGCAAAAAACTTTATCTACATAAATTATATTACATAACTACGTTCCGCCTGCGGATTCGCCCATCCCTGTGGGATTTCCGGGATAAAACCTATCCTATGTATTAATCCAAGTTACCCTCTATATTTGTGCTAAATTCCATTATAATCGGTTCAATATTTGCGTGAAAGAGTAACAAACATACACATCTAAACTCACAGACTTTCGCATTTATAACATTAAGCAGGATAGGATATAATACAAATCAAGTACAGTCAGAAGTTAATAAAAAATACGGATCCGATTCCAGGGGAAATATTGTCGATATATTTCGACCTTTGCAAGGAGCAAATAAAATGAACCCCATAGTAATGGTTGGTACACACGAATATTGTATTCAAGGTTTTTTAATCTCAATTACAGAACCATATTTTGTTCACATTTGAAGATACCTAATAGAACTTGATCTAAGCTAATTTTAACATATAATATTAACAAAGAGTTAAAATAGATTTATAACTACGATAGTTATTCGTCCGTTTAGTAGTTAATTGATGGTTCGAAATCCAGTTCTGAAATAGGTAACAAAACAAAAACAAAACTGTATTAGATAAACTACAATATAAATAGTATCCTCCAATTTGAATCTGATTACAGAGGCCGCTCTACAAAGTGTTAAGACATATTTTTAAATTTATCTAATGAATAGTAAAAAAGTTCGTGTATGCCGAGCACTCGTTTCAAAAGTGAAACTTCTTTGGCAAGATTCAAAGATACCAAAATCGTCACCTTACTCCATCTTAAGACGGTATAGCGATGACGCGATCTGTTACTTTTATTCTCAACGCGGCGAAAGAAGTTTCACGCCTGAAGAGAGTAGAGCCAATTTTTGCGTGTACGTGCAAAAATTGGCAGTAAAATAAACGCGGTGTGTGAACCGTCCCTTATCTAGGGATTTCGCGATACCCGCCTTATTTGTTATTGTCACGATTTTATTTATAGAAGATATAGACAACGGAATAGTTTTTCTAGCCTTCACCGAAGATAAACATCGTAATCTCCGAGACTATATTGAACATTTGCGTGTCTATGGGTTTTTAAATAAAATATATTCGCCGACACTATTTTATTTTAACATGTTTTTTAGTTTTTTGATGAATTTGAAATGACGACTACGAAGGCATATTAAAAGTTATGCTTAGGACAAATTCAAATAGTTACCTAATAATTTATTTGCATAAACATTTTATTAAAATTTTGTGTAAGATACACCAAAAAAAATGTTCGTACTAATAGAGAAAAATTGATACTTATAACCAAAATAAATAAAAATATTTTTTAAGTTTTGAATAACATCTAAATTCAATTACTGAACGCTATTACATATTATTATTACATTTTAAATTGTAATTAAGATGTAATCATAATAATAAACATACATAAAGGATTAATATCCACCACAAATCTCTTTATTAAATTAAATCAGTAATTATTTATACACGAAACACATGTTTGCAAATGTTAAGCAGCAAAATAATTACTAACGCAATGTTTTAGATAGTTTCTTGATTATTATGTGAAGTAGGCGTTTGCAATCTATTATTATAAAGCTGAAGAGTTTGTTTGTTTGTTTGAACGCACTAATCTCGGGAACTACGGGTCCGATTTGAAAAATTCTTTCAGTGTTAGATAGCTCATTTATCGCTTCCTCGATAAATGATAGCCTATAGGCTATACAGGGTGTCCCACTATTGGTATACTAAGCGCGAAGGGACTTGTAGTTTTGCATACACTGATCACGTAAAAATACTTAAACAAAAAAATTACGTCAAAAATTTTTGCTAAATTTTTCCTGAAAATGCATGTTTTCTTCTCTAGCTTGCTCACTTGCTTGCTGGTGGAATAATATTTAATGTTTTGGTTGCTTGTTAGGAGTGTACACATAGAGTTTTAAGAATTCATCTATATGAAATAAAATGCGTCTAGAATTTTTTAAGTATTTTTTACGTACCTACTCAACGTATGTAAAACTATCACCTCCTTTGAGCTGAGTATATCAACAGTGGGACACCTTGTAGAGGTATATTATCACGCTACGACCAACAGGAGTGGAGCCACGGAGGTGAAACCGCGCGGAGCAGCTAGTAATAAATAAGTAAAGCGGAAAACAAAGCCTAAATTCATGACGTACGAAATAGCTTATTGTATAATAACTTTTAATATACATAATACATAAACTTGTATAATATGTCTTTCTAATTGTAAAAGGATTATAAAATCCTTAGGTTAAGTTTTTATTTCAAACCAGATATAAAAATCTATAATCTATCTATTATAGTATACACAGACAAACAGACTTACAATCAAATCCTCTTTATTGTGGAAACAGATGCGTTATACGAAATGGCTTACCTACCAAACGCTTGGCAACTAAACATTGTTACTAGGTCTTATTTATGAAACGAATTGACATTAATACGCCTGCCGTATTACAATGCTCAAATTTATCAGAATAACTTGAAACTATGCGATGCGAACGTAGTTTTAGTGGTATGTGTGAAGTAAGGTTGAAAAATACAGGAATATTTGTTTCGTATTTATTGCGATTTTATAATTTTAGCTCATTTGTGTTCAATAATATTATCTTTAAGGTGCTGTAAAATCTATATAATATATAAAACTCAAAGGTGACTGATATAGTGATCTATCAACGCACAGCCCAAACTACTAGACGTATCGGGCTGAAATTTGGCATGCAGGTAGATGTCATAAACGTAGGCGTCCCCTAATTTTTAGAAAATTCATCGGATTTTAGAAAATTCATCCCCTAAAGGTGTAAAATAGGGGATGAAAACTTATACCATGAAAATTTATCTTTTCCATGCAAGCGAAGCTGCGGGCAACAGCTAGTATCTTTATAAAGACCTTCATTCTTACTTCCATTCCATTTTTAAACTCCTTAAAAAATACGTTTAAAAAGTATTCTTGCTCTATCTAAAGTCAGCTTCATATTTTTTCATGAGAAGCATTCTAGTAATATATATTTTAAAACATAACAGACAAACTTATTACATTTATAGTTACAGTGTAACTAATAAAAAGAATATACAAATTTCCTGAAATATTTCGTCCGCCCCGGCACGAAGGGACTGCGAAAGTTTGTTTCTAAAGTAGTTTAATAGTTGTAAATTTGAATAGCCATATTGTTGTAAAGTTAAGAAATTTCCTATTTATGGTTACATTTTTGGCTTGTTCAGACATTCCTATTGAAATCCTACCAAAATTGTAGAATGTAAGGATGTTTGTTACACAAGAAGAGCTGATCGGGTTTACATGAAATTTGGTAAAGTGATAAATAAATAGTCTGGAATATGGATCAGCACATATCTGTTTATTCGAGTATCTGCTACTACCGTTTCTTTTTTTTTTTTGCTCTATGTGAAACGTATGGTATCTATTAGATGATAAAAAAAGACGTGTGGCACTCGGGGACTGCCACGGTAAAACTATTGCATAGCATGCCTTCAAGCCACACCTCCGAGCCCGTCGGAGTGGGGAGCGTGAGGTTTTTTCGTTATGGAATTTCTCGATTTGGTCCCCGCGCTCAAGGCCCGCGATAGAAGCGATGCAATAGCTTAAAATACTTTGACTCTGCATTTTACTTCAAAATAAGATAAAAAAGCAACTCCTTAACAAAACAGCTTTCACCAGCTTATACATCTTGTACATAAGCAGTACACCGCAAAGCTAGAATATGCTGATGCGAAGATCCCTTCGAGGCAATCTGACTAAATGTGTCCCGCAATAGGCGTCAATTCGCAATCCTTAAGGCCCTAAGGGAAGCTTTGAGATAACGCGCTTTGAGATATGAATTTTACGATTATAGCTTGATGAGGATTCGCTTTTTATAGTTTAAATTTTGTTGTAAAAGATGATGGACGGTAAAGTTTTGATCTGATTAATGTTTAATGGTATTGTTTTCGCTGTTCGATGATCATAAAGATAAATCCGCGAAAAATCACTTGATTTCTGTGGTGAGAGTAAAGCACTACCTCAACGCTACGCTTGAGGCGTGCAACTGAAAAAAAAAAAACTGCTACAGACACATAAAAGTCGTCTGTATATTACTATTCTCCTGTATCTTAACCAGCAATATGTTTTCTAATCGTTCGAAATTCTTTAAATGTATGTAAAACTTTACGCTCTACCTAATCACTTAAAACTTAACCATATGGCACTAAATGGAAAAAAAAAAACACCCATTAATGAATTACCATTTTTCTTCATTGAGAATCAAATCCAACTGTCAATGGTTATACGCTGAAAAAATGCCGCTCTACCAAATGCTTTTAACGGCATAGAGAGCAAAGAAACAGTTAACCATACTGCATTATATAATATAAAGGCTTATTACTTAAGAAATCAAGGTCACTAACCTCAGTAGTACTCTTCTTGCACTTATCAGTACCAGCAAATATATTCAGCTGCGTGGATCCCGGCTTCAGAGGGCACTGGTCGATGTCCACTCGACGGAGATCGATGTCGATGCCACTTGTGCCTCTGAGGAATACAGATTATCTGTACTATACTATTCTATACTATACTAATATTATAAAGATAAACAGTTTGTTTTGCATTCATTTCAGGAACTACTTCAAACGTGATCACTCAAGCTATTAGCTTTGCCACGTGGTTTCAGCTGCGGCGAATCCGCATGCAAAAACAAATATTTCTACATGTATTGATGAGCTATCATCAATTATTCTGATGTACTGATAACTGTAATGTTTCATTCAAATGCGTCACATACTATTTCGTGAAAAAGTAACAAACATACATGCATAGTACATATCTTTACCTATCCTCTTAAACTTTCGCATGTATAATATTTTAAGGATGAAGATACAATATATAATTTCCTAATGTTAGATAAATATTAAAAAAGCCAAGAGGCTATTTCAAGCATTTTAGCTCGACAACTACTAGCATGAAATCTAAACGTCTAAATTTTCAACAAATTGTAACCGCACGAAATTCAAACTATAAACTACATTATACGTCATTGGTCAGCGAATATATTAAAACATAGCTAGTGGAATCCAGAGACGTAACTAAGAGGGTTGGGGTCCCGGACCAGGACGGAATACGAAAGGACGCAGAAAGCGCTAATTTTTAATGAAGAAAATGTGAAAAAATACCTACTCATTTCACAATAATTATAGAATTAGTTAATAAATAAATAAATAAATAATTAAAGGCCTCTCGTAACATCTCATTACTGTATATGTTACCGGAAATGTATGAAATCAAGGAATTGTATAGGTACAAATCCTAGGAAATGTGTACAATTCCGATACCATTTAGGAAATGTATAAAATATTGTTTAATAAACTATTTAATGCATAGATATCCTAGGAAATGATCTTCCTAGGAATTATATACAATTCCAATATCGTATTAGGAAATGTATAAAATAAATGATTTCTGTAATAAAACACTGTATCGGGTAACAGTCTTACCGTAAAAGAATAATAATATGTTCATATTATCTTACTAATTAGCATTTCTTAAATCAACTTATATTCAATCAAATCAAATTTTCATTTGGTTAGTAATCAGTCCCCTCGTCCCGCTGTCCCCTTGTACACGTCCCAGTCGGATTATATAATCTGCCGTATTACAAACGGCCGGCATTTTGTAATATTCCCAAATTCGTCATTTTCCAAAATTCTACAAAAAGAGGTCGTGAGCCGACGGAGCCCCACTTCGTGGGGCTCCTATTTCTACGTAGTTTTAAAAAACACGAACCTAACCTAACCCACCCCCTTATCCAAACCAAAAATTCTGATGAGATTCTCCCCTCATCGACCCGCGTACCTTCCAATATTATTTCATTATACATTTCCGATTGCTATTTAGGAAATGTATAGATTTCCTAGGCAATGTGTATAAAATAATTTATTTCACACATTTCCGTGCGATTTTAGGAATTTCCTTGGAATTGTATACAATGACGGATTACATACATTTCCGGCAACATATACATAAAAAAACTACCCTGCTACTCCATGTTATGTAAAATTTAGAAACGAAATAAACTATTTTTATTTTTTATTATATTTTTTTATTACATGTAGGATACACTTATTACTTAGTATGCAATTTATAAACAATTTATAAAATAAAATCAAGAGCAGCCTATTTCCAAAGGGCCCCAGATGCCTGCAGGCGCGCGCTACATCACTGGCTAGTTGAATCAAGCGGTACGTAACCGTTTCGGCAACTCATGTAATGCTATTTCACTAAACTCATCGTTATGTTTGCTGGAATTCTGGAAACTTCTGCCGCCCGCATTCCGAAGTCGCTTACATTTTGCGACTGTTTAAAAATAAGTTACATTCTAGAAACGCTTTCATGGAAATCGTTTACAGATTTTTGCTTTTATATTGTCTTTGGGCGTATTCAGAAAGAAAGCTTGAAACTTATAAGCGCTTATAAGCGCTTATCGGCGCTTATCGGCGCTGGTAACCCGCGCAGGAAAATATATGAACATGCGCCGATAAGCGCTGATCGGCGCCGACAAGTTCCAACAAGTTTCAACAAACTTGTCGGCGCCGATCAGCGCTTATCGGCGCATGTTCATATATTTTCCTGCGCGGGTTACCAGCGCCGATAAGCGCCGATAAGCGCTTATAGCGCTTATAAGTTTCAAGCTTTCTTTCTGAATACGCCCTTTGATATTATATAATAAATAAATGAATGAATAAATAAATAAATATAATTTGGAATGTCGCTTTTACCGAGGTGAATCAAGAAGAAATTAAAAAGATATTCTTTTATAAATATGTGTTATAAGTTTATTTTTTTATGTTATAAATGTGTAATAATACCAAATTAGGAAGGAAGTGCAATAAATCTAAAAAATACAAATCATTACGCAACGTTCTCTAGTTGAACTAGACAAAGCTTGCATTTGAGATAGTTATAAACATGTAAATACATACAATATATCGCATAATATAATATTAAAGTAGGTATTCATTACCTTGTACTAGAAAAATATATTTTTTTAGTACACAGTAAACATTGTTGTTACTAAATCGATTTTTAAAATTCATTCACCAACTGAAAGGTACATTACTCATAACTAATATAGATAACGTATTATTTTCAGCGAGGCCAATAAAAATGTAGTCCAATAATGTATATCCTATTTGCTGATTCAATGCAATACTTAGTTTAATTTGATAATAAATTACGACGTAACACAAACTCATGGTGACTGAAACCAAATTTCTATTTACGGCACCGAGTTTCGTATTTCAATTCAGAATTTGAAACTTATTCAATTATTTAGCATTTTCTACTATTAGGTTCGTGATACACGAGCGTGTTAGCCGTTTCAACAAGTCATTTAATTTATTGACTAGTTTAAATCTTTACATCAGCAATATAAAGTTTCTGAATTTTCTATATTGCTGCTTTGCTTTTATAAAGTAAATCCTGGATTTTTGCGGTTCAACACCAATTTTAATTTAGTAAATTTTTAATTGTTACGATCCGTTAATACGTATAATATAATATGGGTTTTATCCTTAAATTATTATTAATGCAGTCGGAGCCGGTACGAGGTAGAGCGACAAAAATAAATTATAAATCTCGGTATGTGTGGTGTTTATAAAAATATGTTAGAAACGAAATTAAGAAAATAACTAAAGTAACTACTGGTCTATCTAATAATATATTATATTGTGAAAAATTGCGTAGGCTGCAAAAACCTAAGGATTTTAAGTATTTTACTGTAATCACGTTTTTATCATACTGCATTATTCCAAAAACCAACAATATTATTGCACCTGGAAACTGCGATATTATAAATTTGATTAGTTAATAAAATGGCTCGTATGTAGACACCCTATAGTGTTGAATTCCAATGATTATTCCATAAGTTAAGATTGACGTAACTGCTGATTCTGTCAGAGTAGATTACATAGCGTCAGAAATTAATTAAGTTTAAAAATCTGCTTTATATTACTAGGCTTAAAGAAGAAAGTGAACATCAGAATCTGGTGTTGTCTTATAGTATTTATTAGTTTAGATTTAATATTATAGAGTAATTGTACACAGAATAATAAAAGTGTTGTTATAGTCCTCTTTGTTACGTTATGGACTTTGACCTAGATTAACAGATGGGTGAATTTTTGCACAGAAAAATGCAATATTGCCTGAAAATCGTTTATTAATTGCGAGGCGCTATATATGTCCTATTTTCTTTCAAGTTTATACATATTTTTAGTACGTACGTATTTCATCGTACGAACAATAGAAGTAAAAACTACGAATATCCCTTTTAGCAAATGATTAAAAAAGTTTGGGCTCAGGGCTTTAAAATAATTTCGTTCCTAATTTTACGCAGACAGATAAATGCATTTATAATATTAGGATCTTCGATATGTCAAGACATAGCTCCCCTCTTAGGTCACAGGATTAACCATATTAATTGAATTTTTTTTAACCAAGCATTTTTAACCATGCATCGATTTTTTTCTTAATTGCAAAAACATTCGAAACTTTAAAAAAAATTATTCCATTTATTGTAACGAAATCATCTTTCAGCTAATATGATTGAAACTGTACTCTAAACCAACGGGTTAAGGGCCACTTCTCTATGCAGTGATGCCATTCAAATTTAACCTAGTCGGGTTTAATTTAACCGTAGCTGTTAAGGTCGTGGTTTCGAGTTGCATCCATTATACTACTGTTGTGTAACTTTCGAGTTTAGGTCACAAGCTTTGGGCGGTTAAAATTTAGATGAGGGTTTTGTTTCCGAATTTTGAACTGGGGTTACAGTTCTACATGTTTCTATAATGTATAACCAGTTAGATTTTAGTAATGTTTACATTTTAGTAATGTTTAAGCTTATTTTATCAAGAGAAAATATTTGTAATTTTGTATGTATTCTTGTAATTTTTTTATACAAAAAATACAGCATCGAATCCAGGAATTCTTTCACTATAATTTCTTCGTTTGAATCCCTGTAAGAAGAAGAAAGAGAGACTATTAAAACAATATTACTTTTTTACTATTATAAAGTGAGAATTTTATTAATCGACTTTAAAAAAAATAACAAACTCTATGCTCTAATGAACATGATTCATATTTTGTTTCGTTTTGAAGTTGTGAACTAAATAAAGATAATTTTTTTGAGGCCATGGGATGGCGATCAGCTTTGCGATGCAATCTTAGGATGCAATTTTTAGCAAAAAAAAAAAAAAATATATAGGTAGTTTAAATTACTAAACTATGGTACATATTTTAGAAGTTTACTTCTTGCAGCAAACCCATTATTTGAGGATGTATGGTGCAGACTCCGTGGGAGATTATCATTAATTCATATTAATGGCACCCACTTACATTATATTACATTTTAGTTATTTTAATTGTAGGTTTGCAGCCAGTATCATAACTTTTGGTTATGTTGCGTTTAATTTATCTGTCAGATAAAGTGACAAAATATATTATATGAATGAATATAGGTCAAAGTGGTAAATAGGCTGACCTTAGAGTATTAATTATTATACAGGGAGTAATCGTTAACTGTGCATAGGCGATTATTTCGTAACTACAACAGATATCAAAAAAACTTTAAACTGATATCGAAAGAACATTACCTGATGAGTAAAATGACGATAATAACTTTTTAAAAATGAAACGGGAAATATCGGGTATACTTCAATGTAAATACAAAAAAGTTGGTACAAACTACTACCTGGCAATTTTTGTCTATAATTCACGTATTGTGGCTTTATGCTTTTTCTTCCAGACAACCGATGACAACGTAATATGTACTATGTACAATATACATGTAAAATAAATAATAAATTCAAAATGTAGTAAGAATCGTGTGTTATCGCTTAAAAATGATAAAGATTGCAAGAAAATGATTTACAATAAATTAAATTAAATATAATATATGTCCATTAATTAAATTACTTTTAGTATTTCTATGTTATATGTTATCTGAATATAAACACTAAAATATAAATGAACAGCTTATAATCTGAACTGGAAAGCCCCGAGCAAAATAATATCTGGAGTAAAAATTTTACGTTAAGGATAATACAAATAGGAAAAAATTAATATTTAACAACATTTAAAGTTTTTCCGAAAGAAATATATTATCGATTTTGATGATGTTTAATTTCTTGATAGCTTCTCAGAGATGTTAAGTACTAATAATAGGTTTACAAAAACTTTATTTTTTGTGTAACTTTTTAAATCTCTTGTTAACCCTTATTAAAACGCTGGGAGCTATACTTCCCACGTCTCAGATTGAAGTAAATCGTGTTTTATTTTTATATGCTTAAACCTAATGCAGTGTAATATTTATCTACGCAATCTTAACATTTCAGAGAACTTTTTTTCATGGAAACTCCTTTCAGAGAATTATTACATGTCATGGTAAACACACGTCAAAGTCAGGTGACGTAATTTTGCCACCGAAAACGACCGTTATTTTTTAGTTTTTTGTGTAGTGCTGAAAAAAAATTAGATAAGTAGATTTGAGTTTTAGTTATGTAAACTGGACTATATTACGGTTGCGTGAAACGTAAAAATATGCCCAGAATCTTTCGTTTATACCTTGGTAGAGTCGATTGAAATTAAGTCTATAAGTGGGAAGATATCATGCCAGTGTTCTTCACTGCACACGACATTCGGAAATTCTATATATAAAATCCGTGTGTCTAAATAATCTTTTTTAGTTGGTTTAAGCAACTTATTTATTATTATTCATTATTTCCTGATCAGATAATTAGACATCTTAACTCAATACATTAGTATTTACCTATTGCTTTTATTTTGTTTTAGAAAAATGCCTTGTTTATGTTGAAGTCATTCATTTTTCAATTCCCGAATTCTTCCCTTAGTAAAAGAAACTTGCATTGATGAGTACTTTCAACTGCTTTATAAAAAAATATGATCTATGTAATTTTTTACGATAATATTTAATTCACAAGTGGAGTCAGGGCAACTAGCTAGTGTTTGAAAATATTGGTGTCATACTAGGACACTGGGAGCTGTTCCCACCTTTCCAACCTTTTTACAAGAGAGAACAGATGACGGGATATATACTTCCCACCAAAAAAAGGTTACTTCCCCCCACTAACCCCTCTTTTGTGTGCATTTTTGAAATCTACGACCCAAAATTACCCAGGAACGTATCTTACTTTTTTGTTAACTCCTCCACAGGCTCGCGTTTGAATAAGGGTTAAAAAAAACTAATTGAATTTGATTATTTGGGAAATTTTTTTATATTTTTTTGGAAAAAACAGTTTAAAAATAATTGAAGGAGATTAAATTAGAAAAAAAAACGAGCCTTAACGAGTCATTCATAAAATGATTTTATCCAAATCTTAGAAAATAATAGCTTTTATAAAATATCATCCGCCAGTTCGACTAATATCGAACCTATCTCACTTGGCCACTAACCACTGTACCAATGGGATGATTTTATCCGAAGGGTACTAGAGGAAATAGTTGTAGTTTCCGATAACGTCCCTTGAATTAATTACGTTAATGTTATTGGATGCTTCTAGAAACTTCCATGTTCCGTGCTATGTTGATCCGTCTTAGGGTTGTTTACTAGATAGTAAAGTGTAATAAAAAAATATAGAGAAACATAAATATGCTAAAAAATGTTATGGAAAATATAGAATTTGATTTTTACCAAAATATTAAAATCAACATTATCGACTGAAAAAAGCTCCCACCAAAACAGTGTCTTGTTAATTTATTTTTATGAAAAATTAAAAATTAGCTTTGTATGTGATTCATTCAACAAGTTCCTTAACAAATAGTGTTTTTTACTCTTATACAAAAATGGCAAATTAGGTCTAAATTAAATTTACACAAAGATAGGTCTAGTTCACTAGCATACTTTTTAATTGAGTACCACGCGAGTGAAGCCACAGGATAAAGGTTGTATGAAAAGGTAGCGAATGATGCTGCGATACCACATCATCGTTTTAATGGAATTACATCAAGCATATAAAAGCACATGTATCAGCTTAAAATGTTTTATTCATACACCAATTTATTTTCTTTATGACGTCACTGTTCATTTTTATTACCGTCCATGAATTTAACATATTATGCCCTCCTCTCTACTAATAGCTAACGTAATGTAGATAATATTGGATGTTTGTATTTTACTGAATTTGAAGTCGTCTGTATATTTTGATATTTAGTTTTTTATAACATTCGAATGCTTTAAAATATAATTTTTTATATCACACTAACGGCACTCGGGGACTCGGCACTCGGGGACTGCCGCGGTAAAGCTATTGCATGCTGTCTTCAAGCCACACCTCCGCCCGTCGGAGTGGGAAGCGTGAGGTTTTTTCGTTACGGAATTTCTCGATTCGGTCCCCGCGCTCAAGGCCCGCGATAGCAATAGCTTAAAAAAAATTGGTCACGAGGCGGTATTCGAACTCACGTCTTCCGCCATTCCGGGGCGATGCCTGAGCAGTTAGCAACTTATATATATTATATTCAGCATCCATCCAGGTACTAATTTAAAAAATACGAAAGAACTCGTTGAAAATTTCCTACTAATATTATAAAAAAGAAAGTTTGTTAAGATGGATGTATGTATGTTTGCTTATCTTTCACGGGAAAACCACTGACCAGATTTCGATAAGTGATATTTGGCAGTGATGTAGCTTATGTAGCAGAACAAGCCATGAGCTTAATTAAGATAACCTAGCGGCACAGCTAATAGTCTAAATCAGTTAATAATAATATTATTAGGTAAAAGATCTATCGAAATTGGATAAGTAAAAATGAAAAATCTTAAAACGGCTTTCTCTCATTTGTTACCGTGGGTGAAATTTAAGATTTTCGACGGATTTAAAACACCATTTTGTTCGTGACATTATATTTTAGCCCGTTAGAAACTCGCTGACGGCTGCTCTATATTTAAGAGTGTTTATCATGTCTACCCACTTAAAAATTTTCACAAGGGAATTCAAGATTTGTCGTAATTTATGCCAAGCCTTTAAAAATGTAAATTAACGGTGCGAAGTGTATTAAAATATTTTTCTTGAGATTTGCATAATGCTCCGTCATAAAAATTGTCTGGTGGTTCCATAATTAAGTTATTAAAGACACAGATTTAGTAAATTATTCGTGAAGGAAGTAAAAATACAAATCGAATGGGGGTGTATTTTACATCACTAAAAGAGTAATGTTTTCATTACGAGATAAACAAGAAGAAAAATCTTCTAACGTGAATTCATACCCTTGAATCTCAATAATATGAAATACCTAAATATATAATTTATCTTGAGAGTTATACTGTTACATAAGTATAAAATCCATTTAAAATCAGTTAGCTAACTTTTATTAATCAATTATAATTAACAGGTTAAACATGCTTCTATATTAATTTGCAATTAAAGTGCTAAAGGAAGCTTTAGAAATGCAACTAATTCACTATACACTAAAGGTAAAAGGTTGCACTAGTCAACCTGGACTTCGATTACATAATAATTTCTTGCTAAAATCTACTATGCAAAATTGGCCGTTATTTATACAATTTTGCATTATTATAATCTGTCAAACCATCAAAATGTGGCGTAGATTCCTTTTTATCTAATTATAACAACGCTAAAGTATAACAACAAAAAATAATATACCGAAAACTCGACTATAATCCAATGACTCTTAGAAAATAGAGTTTTTAATTAAATGTATTTAATTGTATTATTTATCCCGACGTGGACGTTTCCAATTCTAACAATTGTCGAATTTAGTTTTTAAAATAATATAAATAAAAGGAAAATAAACTTGAGGGGTGTCAAAGGACACCCAGATTAAACGAAGTTTTAAGTTAGAGAGAAACAAACAGAGAAACACACGCACGCCGCACGGCTCACAACTTATATCAAAAGGTGTCATTACGACTTTTCGTCTTAATTTTTTTCCGTCTAGCCCCCTTTCGCAACGTGCGATAAGGAACTTCGTTCCAACACTAATATCAACCAAGAAAATAATATTTCACTCACTTGAAAAAATACGTTCCATTGTTGTATCCAAAGAAAGGTACAGTGTATGTCAACATCCATATGTTGCCACCACCGCAGTCGTAGTACGGCTTCGACCATTTGCCATCGTCATACGTCACAGCTAAGATCTCATCTTGTTCCCTCTCTGTGTGCGCTGTATCGTTGTAGGTGTATGTGTTGTAACCTGGGGATAACAATTATAGCCAATTATAACAAAAAGGTGTAGATAAATTACTAAAGATATTTTATAACAATCCGGGGCAAGTAGATATACACGCTTAGGCTTCACCAGAGTTGAGCTAAGACATACATGATACTGTATTAGTTCCTAAGATATATTCTATAATAGTGATAGGTTTATAATACTAAAAACATCTCTTTCGCTTCTTGCATTAAAGCTTATTAATTATTGTATAATTTATATTTTAAGTTGGACTAATTGATGATTAAAGACAAAATCATGAATTTTATTGTCACCGATACTTGATAGATTTAAAAAGTTTGAATTAAATTAAGTCTAAGAGAGTCTGTTACATACAAAAATACCTTGGTAAAGCTACTGAAATAGTGTTAAATAAATGTCACTCGGTAAAAACGCAGCTAATATAATATGTATTAGCTTAGATTTGTATTAGTTATTAAGTTTATTCGTTACATACATAAAAACAAAATTTCAAATCATTGGCAAATATAAGGTTAATATAGATTTAAATAAAATACTTTTGAGAATAGAGATAATTAAAATAAAACATACACAATAGACATACTTTCATGAATGAAGCAATTTTGAGTTAAAACTTAAAAATCAATTTAATCTAAATAACGAGATAATAATGATAACGTTATGCAGTTCATTCTTTTGAAATAAGTATTAAGTGTTTTTGGAAATTTCTTTAATTTTTTTTAGCTATGTAGTTCTTTAAAATCTGTACCTACATATTCACAAGCCTTTGTGAAAACTTCACTGTCTGTCTGTTAATCTTAAAAAAGATACAGCCTATGTACGTAGTATACAGGGTGTAATCGTTAAGTGTGCACAAGCGATTATTCCGTAACTATTGCAGATACCAAAAAACTTTAAACTGATATCGAAAGTACTTAACCTAATGAGTAAAATGGCCATAATAAATTTTTAAAAATAAAACGAGAAATATCCAAAAATGTTACATTAAACGCTCCCATACATTTTATTTCCCATACATTTTGTATTCATAACAGATTTTCGAAGTGATGTCCTCATTGTGCAATACAATAAGGAGCTCCATTTACAGTTTCTAAATGAACTTCCCTTCAAATTTGCGAAGTAATTAAAGCAGAAAACCAAAAAAAGAAATAAAAAGCTAAAATCTTTCATATTAAATGTACTAGGTTGATCCAAAAGTAATGATAATTGGGTATTTCCTGTGCACATAAAAATATAAAATAAATGTTTTTTGCTTGCTCATGTATTCACCAAGTAATCACAAAAAAATCATATCAACAGGCCACGTTTCCAATTATTAACATTAATTTGAATGTGAACCGTGCGTGCCAGAATGTTTCCCGGCGAAAAGAAGAAACAACGATTCGACATGTAGAGGGTAAATTTCTAATTTTTAATGATATCAGGATAATTTTTTGTCACGTTTTGTGATCATGGACGTTACCCGAGTTCACCATGTTTATGCTGAAACCAAAAAAACAATCAATGTCGTGGATGCGAGCTTCCAAAGTGACGATGAAGAAATTCAAAGTAAAAATCAGTAGGTTAGATTAAAGCGGATGTTTTTTGGGACGCTGAAGGAATAATTATGGTGGAATATTTTAAAAAGGTAGCCACTTTATGGGGCTCTTACTAAACAGACCAAATTAAAAGATTGCGGTAGGTTAGTAAGGAAAAGAGACATGGCAAACTGCGGACCTGAACGCTGTTTCACCAAGACAACGCACAAGATCACAAAGCGGCAGTTGCGATGGCTGCCATTCAAAAATCGGCATTCCAAATGCTTGAACACCTACCCTATTTTTTAGATCTAGCTCCTATTTACTTTTATCTCTTTCTTCGGCAAAAGAAACACTTTCTTAGCAATAAATTATTTTAAGACGACAGCGAAGTGATGGTTGCTGGGAGGGTTTTTTGTGGATGAAGTCAAAGTTTTTTTTTTTTAAGTTTAGAAAAAAAAATATTGAAGTATATTTTCTAGTTAGAAGACTATCTAGAGAACTACATAATTATTATAACTGTAAAGACCTTGTTTAATATTGATTATCATTACTTTTGGATCAACCCATGTACATGGGATATTCGTATCTCATACTAAATGTATGGGAGGGTTTCAAGTTAATTTTTTAGATATTTCTCGTTTTATTTTTAAAAATTTATTATGACCATTTTACTCATTAGGTTAAGTACTTTCGATATCAGTTTAAAGTTTTTTGATATCTGCAATAGTTACGGAATAATCGCCTGTGCACACTTAACGATTACACCCTGTATATCTGTCAACTGTGCATAATATGACAAGTCGACAGACAGACGAGAACGGATAACTACATTTTAATCTTATTATGCAAACGTATTTTAAAAATAAATAAATAATTTTATGAAAATTTAAGGAAAATGTTTCAAATAGGCTATCAATGACTTTATGCTATTTTTGAAACTTGCTGATAAAGTACAAACGGATCAATGTTAACTGATAGGGAAAAACTTGAAAATAACAAGAAAGTATGTGAAAAACTTTATTAAACATAACATAAAACAAATTTAATAAAAAACAAAGTAGTTATTAGATAGCAGTTACATGACGAAAACTTAATTGTTAATTAGGTTTAGCCTAGGGCTGATTTTTCAATCGTTGGTTAAAACTTATTCATCTTATTCATGAAATGTTATTTAACTACCATTTCAAAAATGTATTCTAATAATTGTCCGTATTTGACAGTTTACAGGTGACATTTTAAAATGTTCGTGTAATACTTAATTGGACGGATAAATTTTAACCAAGGATTGAAAAATCGGCCCTTAAAATATTAAATATAATCGTGAAATTCCTATCCATAATTATAATAGTCATCATTTTAAATTTTGTTTAATAAACACAATATACTTACACAATATAACAAAACAGTCAAATACGTACAAATCATAATATTTAAGAATGTTGAATGATTCTAATATTATAATAATGCATATTTAATACTTATAAGTGAATAACATCATCATCAAACGACAAAATTGGTGTAGTATTTAAAAACTTACATGTAAATTTTAATTTAGGTTTTGACTTACAAATTAAATTGTTAGACAACTTGAAATTTTATATCACTAATTGTCAACACTTTCAATTCTGTTTTATTATAAGTTAATTCACGCACAATACAATAGATACAACGAAATACTAATAGTACAAATTATAATACTCAACGGATTTTTATGGCTTACGCATTCTATAGACAAACACCTGGTCATCTAATGGCAAAATTGGTATAGTATTATTATTTATTGTATTAGAACAAATAATTTTGCTTTGTTGTTCCAATTGCGTCTTGTATGGAATATTTATTATCAGTTTATCACCATGTAACTCCCAATCTGTATGTTCTATATTTAATATATCAGATACCAATCTTATGTCATTAAAATTACCCAGTTGCTGATTATTTGCTTTAACATAAATAACCCTATGCTTTGCCTTCACATCAAAATCCTCAGTCTTATATCCCATTGGTAGTTTGTATTCTAATGTATACTTGTCTTTTCCGTAAAACTCATAGACTTCGTTTTGATATTTTGTGCAATGCAACAAAATTGCTTTATCAAAGGCAATTACCTTTTTGGCTAGGTTATCAAACACTTTGTCGAAATTCACAGATTTTTTGGGCTTGGCCTTATTATTTCCTTTAGGATTTTGTGTTTCATTACAATCTTTATAGTACGTACAGTTTTCGATTTCTTTACCTACATCATCTTGTGTAATAGTGCAGACTTTTTTACTTACACATTTATTATCGTTTTTAATAGTACCAGAATTTTTGGGAGTTGTAGCTTGATTTGGTAGCACATTATTTCCAGAATCACATTTTCCATTATTTGTACATTTAACATGTGGTTTCTTAGTAGTACTCTTGATGTTTGGTTTTTTAGAAATTTTCGGAGGTCTTTTAGTAGGTTTCACGTCACTATTGTCCAGTGTGTTTCCTTTAGAATTATCGGTTGGTTCTGCCTTTGTTCCAGTCGCACAATTACTCGTACATTTAACAGGAGGGCCTATAATAGTACCAGTGTTTTCGGGAGTAGCAGTTGTAAATTGATTTGATTGTTCGTTATTCCCAGAATCACATTTTCCATTATTTGTACATTTAACATGTGGTTTTTTAGTAGTAGTCTTGGTGTTTGGTTTTCTAGTAATTTTTGGAGGCTTTTTAGTAGGTTTTACATGACCATTGCTCTGGATATTTACTTTAGAATTCTTGGTTGGTTTTGCATTAGTTCCAGCGATACAATTATTAAAATTTGTACATTGAACGGAAGGTTTTTGACCTGGATTAGGTTTTCTGGGTTGTTTTGGAGGTTTCTTAGTAGGTTTCACATGCCCATGGTTTGGTTTTTTAGGTCGTATTGGGGGACTTGGCTTCGGTTTCACATGGTTAGGAGGCTTTACCTGAGGAGGTTGTACTGGTATGTACACGTTATATCCAGGTTGAGGTTGTGTAATCTGGATACCCGAGTTAACATGTCCAATGTTTGTGGCTTGAAAGTGATCGTCGGGATCAATTCCATCACCGGAGTGTTGGTATTCATCGTGGTCTTCTATACGGTTGTCTAGGGCGTCATCTACACTCGGGTTTGGATAATCTGAATAATCGATATTCCCGTTACTAATTTGATTGCCGATATTAGCATTTAAACCGCAGTCACCTGAAAGACACGGAATACAATTCGCAAAATTAAGAATTATGGATATTAATAAAATAACACGAAGCATGTTGATACTTCAATAGTTGTTTTATGACTGCAGATCAATAATTAATTAATCTCAAGAGAGTATTCAAACTTTTTTTATCAGTTACTGATAACACTTGCTTATTGTCTTGTCTTCGTCTGGATATTTAATCAATTTATTAAGCATAATCAATTTATTTTGCCACGCTCGCGCCTGTCTATCTGTTTCCAATAAATAAAAAAATAAAATAAATATTATAGATTTGAGTGTACAATAGGTATTGTGTAAATTGGTCGAAATATTAGGTCATTTTTAAAAATCTCGACTGCAGTTTTCATCGAAAAAATTTTTAAATCATGTCACAATGCACAAAAACAGATGTGTATCAAGCAACTATTGTTTTTATTTAATACAAACATAAAATTTATAACATAACAAGTCATAGAAAAACCCACATAGTTCCCGTTCCCGTGGGATTTCCGGGATAAAACCTATCCTATTTCCAGGTTTCGGCCCGCGGCTTCGCCTGCGAAGTCAAAGAAAAACCCGCATAGTTCCCGTTCCCGTGGGATTTCCGGGAATGCGTCATTTTCTCGGGATATAAAGTAGCCTATGTCCTTTCTCGCGAATCAAAATATCTCTATACTAAATTTCATGCAAATTGATTCAGTAGATAAGGCGTGACTGAGTAACAGACAGACAGGCAGAGTTACTTTCGCATTTATAATATTAGTATGGATTATGATACAATGCTACGGAAATTTGTAATACCTATGTAAATTGTTTAAAAAAAAAAGAGTGTGTGTACTTATGTACACACGTTAGAAGTTATACTTCTTTGGCGTATGGAAAAAATACTAAAATATACAACTTGAACATAGTAATCAATTTTCATACCACCTAGAACTAACTTCATGCTGTTAAATTTAGGTGTCGGTGTGCGCGCGCATCGTAAAAATTCACTCTCATCGTTTTTCTCCATCGCGCCAAAAGACTAATATGATGATAGACAAACAGACTAACAGCTATACTCTAGATAGAGTAAGTACCGTCCATATCACCATAGGCTATAAGTCACGGCCGTTTCTTTTTCTGATACAAAACTGATATACCTACATAGACTTCACACACTTGGTCTCTCCACATTTGATAAACGATCTTAAAATAACTTTTTGTTATTATCCTGTTATAGTTGGTGAGGGAAATCGTCATGAAGAATCCATACTTAATATTATAAATGCGAAAGTAACTCTGTCTGTCTGTCTGTTACTCAATCACGCCTAAACTACTGAACCAATTTTCATGAAATTTGGCATGGATATATTTTGATACCCGAGAAAGGACATAGGCTACTTTATATTCCGAGAAAATGACGCATTCCCGGAAATCCCACGGGAACGGGAACTATGCGGGTTTTTCTTTGACTTCGCAGGCGAAGCCGCGGGCCGGAACCTAGTGTATAATAAATTAAGCCAAATACTACCACGACATGTAACATCTCTAAATTTGAACTATGTAATTGCATAATAATTTGGTTTTGTTACGAAAACAAAAAAAAATGATGATGATTGTTGTCTTCATAATTTTGTTGATTCAATAAAAATAATTTTTTTTAATTATAGTACTCATTAATCATAAAAATGATCACAGCAACAGAAATGAAAAATTAAAATAACGTTCTTTTTAAATCCACACAGAGAAGGAAGGTATCGGATATACTTAAACAAATTCAACGTTAAAATTAGTCTCCAATAATAATCAAAATTTAGTTTAACGAATTCGATAGACAACCCGGGCGAATCCGGGCTAGCAGCTAGCATACGATAAAAATAAGACAGTTATCCCCTTTTCAATAAGTAGAAGGGGAAAGTACGTTTTGGCTATCAACATTCTTATCGTGAATTATAAAAAGACGACTCAGGATCAAATAGGCATAATATTCAAAGTATTTGCCGTGTACGATGTATCGTCTCATATCGCTCGCAGTTCTTTTGACCTCAGTCAATGGTCATTGGGGTTCAGATTCATCAGAAGAAGCTTCATGGGAACATCATGATCATAAACCTGGTGGCTGCTCACATCATCATGACGCCGATTTCCATTTCGACGTCATTGGAGAGGAAGCAATTGAAGGTGACGAATCTTATCAAGATTACTGCAAAACTAGTTCCAACATAGCTCAAGAAATGTATGGACAAGACGGTTATATTTTAAAGTACAGGCTACCACGTTTTGATCAAAAAATGATTACGGTACGGTTAAAACATAGAGCTGTATATGTTAAAGCTGCGAAGTCAACTGAAGTTTTTGAAGATGTTAAATTGCTGTCTGATATACTGAAAGTGGAAAATGCGAAATGGTATATTGATGGAGAATTTTTAGTCGTGTCTGTTCCGTATAAGATAGTAATGGGAATTGAGACAGCTGTTCCATGTGGTAATAATATAAAGAGAGAGATTCAAAACGTTGTGCAGGTTGCAGCACCTGTAGTAGACATCAACAGTATGTACAGATCAACAAATATTGGATTATCCGCTAGCGATTTCTCTCCTTCAAAATATGGCTAAAGTAAAAGTTGAAGCATATATTATATGTTTTCGTAGTGAAGAAAGTAAATCAAATAATGATTATAATTATTATTAATAACAAATACTTTAACTGTTCATAACTAAACTAACTCAATCACGCCTAAGCTACTGAACTGATTTGCATGAAATTTGGTATGGAGATATTTTGATACCCGAGAAAGGACATAGGCTACCTTTTATTGCGAAATATGTACCACGGGCGAAGCCGGGGTGGACCACTAGTTCACAATAAAATTGTTTTTATTCTGATCTATTTATTATATATTTATCTTGCCTTTATTTATAAATTGAATTGTTTTGAAATAAAAACGACGTGTGGCACTCGGGGACTGCCGTGGTAAAGCTTTTGCATGCTATGCCTTCAAGCCACACCTCCGCCCGTCGGAGTGAGGAGCGTGAGGTTTTTTCGTTACGTAATTTCTCGATTCGGTCCCCGCGCTCAAGGGCCGCGATAGAAGCTATGCATTAATTTAATAAACAAACTAGCTTACCACCGACGGCTTCGCCCGCTTTGTCTAAAACCTAATAAATTATAAAATCGAAACCTTCCTCTTGAATCACTCTATCTATTAAAAAAACCGTATCAAAATCCGTTGCGTAGTTTTAAAGATTTACAAAGGGACATAGGGACAGAGAAAGCGACTTTGTTTTATATTATGTACTATGTAAATTTGTGACTAGTGTACCATAGGATACCCTAATCAATTAGGTTGAATCAACTGACCATAATAATTATGATTAATAATAATGTTTTATCGTCTGGTTAATATTGTAATATTGATAGTACCAAATGCTGTGTGAAATCCAATTGTCTTATTAATTTTATTATTTACTGTTTTGCAAGCAAGCAGTTTGTAACAATATAGAATAGGTAGGTAGTCACGGGTAGTCATCGTTATGTTATTTCATCTTGACATAAGCAACTCCAAAAATATTTTAGACGAGGTGCTAAAAATTTTAAAACTTGTTCAAGTAGACGTGGTAAGGACGACCGAAAAAAAAACAATCATACATCAATTTTAACACCAGAATCTATTTTAATAAACATGACAGGGAAAACCACGTCAATGGGGCTATCAACATTCTTATCGTGAACTTAATAAAAGGCGACCGAAGTTCAAACTGGCATAAACAAAGTAGTTGTCGTGCGCAATGTATCGTCTTACAGTCCTCGCAGTTCTGCTGACCGTGGTCAATGGTCATTGGTGTCATCGAGGAGGTTGTTCGAGGGGCCATCCTCCTCATAACTTCCATCATCATCATCATCATCCGTGGCATCATCAACATGGTCCCGATTTCCAGTTCGACATGATCGCAAACAATGTGATTCAATGTGACGAATCGTACCAAGAATATTGCAAAGCCCACCCCAATGTAGCTCTGGAGACGTATGGACCAGACGGCTACACTTTAAAATACAAGCTACCAGGCTTTGATGAAAAGAGTATGTCAGTGCAGATAAAACATAGAGTTGTATCTGTTAAAGCAACGAAGGGGACAGAAGTGTTCCAAGACGTCAAGGCCCTGTCTGGTATACTGAAAATGGAGGACGCGAAATGGTATCACGAAGACGACTCTTTAGTAGTTTCTGTTCCATATAAGGTAGCAATAGGCACTGAAACAACTATTCCATGTGGTGATAATATAAATAAAGAAGTTCAGAATGTTGTACAGATTGAGCCACCTCTTGACATTGACAGTTTGTATAGAAATGCGGTTAACGGATTGCCTGCATTAAATTTTTCACCTAATAATAATTTAGCTAAAGTAAATAATAATTAAAGTGAAAATAAATGTTTGATTTATGTTGAAAGAGCTAGCTCGACTGAAATAATTGATAGAATTAAGAAGACACTACATTCTCTAAATTGTTATGTATTATTATTAATTGCATTTCTTTATAAAACGTTAAAAACTAATGTGAAATATTGAATATTATAAAGTTTTTTTTTAAGTTGAAATAAAATGTTTCTCTTTTGTAATCTTCTTATGTTTGATGTAAGTAATGTTAATGATCAACTAGTTTATGGATTGAAAAACGCGACTATAACGTCAAAATATAATGTGTGTTCGATTCTGCTACTAGAAAATAATAAACAAAAATAAACTGCATATTATAATATTAACATCGTGTTTTGAATGTGTTATTTTTCCTTATCATTGGTAGTTTTACAAATTCAGTTGTAACGTGTTGTCATACATAATTTCATAGTAAGTTTAAATTAAGTTATTCAATTAAACTTAATTTATCAATAAAACTGATACTTTTTGTGTTATTCTTTTCCTAAATACATCTCATAGTCGGAATATGAAAAAAAAATTCCTCAATTAAACAAAGTCAATTTAATTTTTAGGTTAAATTTTGAAAGGTTTGTTAAAGGAAAATTTTGAACTAAAAAAAATATAATAAATTTTAATAACATGGGTCTCTCCATATCAGATAAACAATTATTATAAATAGAGCTATAATTAATTAAAATTATCAGAGTTCACTGTGGTCAGATGTTGTTAATGCAAACTGTTAGAGATAGCATAATATGAATAAAATAATAAACTAGTTTACCAGTCTTTTCATGTACATTGAATATTATGTAAATGAAAATATTCTAATTAACTAGCTGCACATTACATGAAATGGTTGAATATGTATTGGTATCATGATGTTGTTTGAGCACATCAATGATAAGAAATCGTTTCTCGGTATGGGAAACTAAACGCGCGGTTCTTTCATGAAATGATTAAAATTATTTGATCGTATCGTAAAGTAGTTACATTTATCATTAGTAGAGGCGCTGCAAGCGCTGTGTATATGTGTGAAGATGGCGGCCGCTGGCGAAAATTTCATAATTCGCAATTAAAAACTTCTTAATGATTCGTTTAATTACAATATGAAGAAAGTCATAGCAAAGAATTTACGACGAAGAGGTTCGAGTACTATGAAAATTGAGAATATCTTACTTTCAAGAAAAAATGCGTCTAAAGTCCTATAACTATATTTATAATATCCTACTATATTATTATAATTGTTTCTTATCTAATCGCCATTCGCTTCTGGCACTCGCTGGCCATTGCCGCGGCACGCTCGCTTTGCTCGCTCGGCTCCTGCGTTGTTTTAACAAAATCTAACCTAACCTAACCTAACCTAACTATTTCCTATTACAAAAAAAATATTCGCTTCTGGCACTCGCCGGCCGCTGCCACGGCACTAACAAATGACAATAAACAAGTTCTTAAATTATTCTGAATTTTTGACGTGACAACGTCTTATAATTCGATAAAGACGGCTGCACGCACGAAAAAACATGACACATGCGACGTTACCTCGCTCTGACTCATCTCAGGCGTTCCATGTAATAAAGCCCGGCATTCACTACACGCGCCGCGAGCCGAGCCCCGAGCCGTACCAATCCGTGGACAAATCCGTCATCGCCCACACACTACACGTCTATCACTATCCGTCTCCAGACGGCGAGCGCCGCGCCGAGCCGCGAGCCGCGCACAACTACACATACACACGCAGATTTGTCCGCGGACTTGTCGCCAGCTACAAATCCAGCGGATGGGTGCGCCTGTGAATGGTACCCTTAAGGCTTGAAGTGCGAGTGAGAGCGCGGAATGAGCGACAAAGAAGCACAATCGGACGTTGTCACGTTCAACTATCGTCAGTAAACCGACTTTACAGACAACCAATTTTTTTAAATATTTTATGGACTCCCTATATTTTATACCATCTGGCCAATGTGGATGACGAAATCGTGACGATTCAATGATCTGGTCAAATTATGTTGGCCACTTGACCACATCATGAAATGCGACCATTTCGTGAAATAATCAATCATTTCATGAAATGAGCAAATCTACGATATGGCCACGATATATTAATAACTAGCTTTCCACCCGCGGCATCGCCCGCGGAGTCAAAAAGAACCCGCATAGTTCCCGTTCCCGTGGGATTTCCGGGATAAAACCTATCCTATGTCCTTTCTCGGGTATCAAAATATCTCTATACCCAATTTCATGCAAATTGGTTCAGTAGTTAAGGCGTGATTGAGTAACAGACAGACAGACAGAGTTACTTTCACATTTATAATATTTATAGTATATGGATTAATATAATGTGTGATGTGGATTTTTGGTGTGCAGTATGTATAGTATATTATCAAGCAGTAAAAACGCAAGCAAGCAGCAATAAATTATTGATACCTCAAAATTTAAGAATTGCAGGGTTTGTAATGAAAGATCCTTATGGCTTCAGATTTTATTCAAAAATTTCACATTATTATTTAAAAATATATTTGCCTTATAATATAACGAATGATTAAAAAATAAAAAATTGTATCAATTTTTTCATTACACGTTTTTAGCAGCTGACACTTTGATCGAGTATGTACTTTCTGAAAAGACAATTTGTTATTGACTCCGTTTTCTTTCCAATTATCATAATGTCAGATACAATTCACAGTTCATTACAAGGCTTTTTCGCATTATAATGATCCTGGACTATTGACAGTATTGGCTCGTAAAGTTCACCTTTTTTCATCCGCTGAATGTATTATGTTTTCTTTTTTAAACGTACTTTTGATTCCTCGCTAGAAATGAATTCGTTAATTTCCTCATCATCTTTGAATTTCACTCTTTCTTCTCCTTTGACACGATCAAATCGATTTGTACACGACTCGGACCTTTTTATAAATTCTTCAACTGGGACATTACTTATTGTTTTCTGATATTTCTCGTACACGTTTTTGATAGCAAAGTAAACATATGAAGGGAAAATAGTTACGGTATCCTCGTAAAACTTTTTTCTTTTACGAATATACTCGATATACTCAACTAAAGTGGGATACTTTATTGAATCTTTCACACAATCGATAAACAGTTTAAATAGAGACAAGATTCTGTCAAACTCAAGATTTCCAATTGGTTCATAGTCTACTTCGATTTTATCTTTGTCGCCATCGTTTTTAATAACTACTTTCCTGGTATTCCGGACCAATTCTTGGTAAAATGATGTATTTTGGTCGATGACAAAGTATGGACGGAACGTCTTCTCACAAATTTCGTGAATGAGTTGTCCAGCTTTAGGTGCTTCCAAATCACCAACACAATGCAAAAAGTGAACATAGTCATTCAGATGAACTACCTGGTCTACTACTTCCTCGGGCAGAATTTTTCTGTGATCAAATTTTAAGTAGTTTAGTTTGTACATATTGCACGGCTTATCAATTTCACTGATGAGAAAACCTTCTTCAGTTTTGAAAATATTTTCTAATAAATGATAAATTTTTTCTCTTGGATTTGGGATTCTCTTTAAATGCATAACATTGCTTATGAGCTCCCTGCGTTTACTGATGGATTCAAGATCTAAATCGTAGTTGAAGTACTTTAGGATTTCGATCATATAGCGGGATACTCCATGAAACATGCGCAGACGTTCATGATGGAAATTTAGAGGATCATTTTTGAAAATATTTGAAGATAATTCAACACAGTACCACAGTGATGTTAGTAGTGATGTGATTTCTGGAGGATCTAGAGGTAAAGATGACAGCCCAATTTTGCACACTGTCTGACTTATTCTTCGCATAGCGTATTTCTTAAATTGTTGTACGACATTATTGTCCATCCATTCTTTGTTTTCACAGTTTTTCCATAGTACATAGTAAAATAATCCAACATTGTAATTAATTTTCTTGCCATCGAAGTAGGTTGCGGATATAATGTAGTCGTTATACTTATCAAAGAAGTCTGTGCTTGACAGCACAATGCCACCATGGAACGGTTTTCGAGTTCGCGGATCAGTCCTTACATCGTTTGCCAACAATTGTTTATAAACATTGAGAGTATAAAAGTAGCCAATGGATTCGCTAATATCTTTATCATTAACCAAAAACAGTGGACATTCCATGGTCGATTTGAATTTACTAAAACTGGCAGGTGACACTACATTCGATGATGGTGTTTTATGGAAAATTATTTTCTTCATCAAATTGAACTCTGCCAGGAGCACAACAGGGATTCCTTTATCATCGGTAAGGATCACGTCAGGGAACTCAATTTCTTCATCGGCTGTAAAATTTACATCATCGTTTATATCCTCCGTTTCAGCAGATTTGTCGTATTTTGTATCAAACTTCAAGGCGTCGAAAGAGTACGATTTCGAGTCACTAACGATATAATTGATCAAAGTTGAGATAGATTTCTCGACATCAACTTTTTCCGAATATTCTGTTGAATTTAGGTTTTTATACCAATCAGTTTTAACGAATTCACTGAGGAAGATATTCTTGTCTTTCGTTTCCAGGTTGATTTTTGGTTTGTCACTATCTGTTTTTAATGTTATTTCTTTGAATAGGCGATCACGTAGCTTCTTTAACTTATCAATTTCTTGCAAAGATTTTGCATCTTGTTTTGTTTTTCCAATGAATTTCAACTTTATATATGACTTCAGTTCTTCTTTTTCGACTGAATAGTTGTTTATATTTATTTTGTTGTAGTCAAATTCCTTAGAAACATCAGTGACATCAATTAGGTGGCAGTTTCGATAAACCTTGGAGCGGCTTTTGAAGAAGGATGCAGCTACAGAAAGATCTATAGTATTTAAGTCCTCGTTGAAGGCGTGGAAGACAACCGATTCGTAATACATATCTTCGTTATATCTGAAGCATTCCCTTGTATTCGATTCATTTATCTGTCCATCGGTGATGATATATAGCAGCTTGATCCGATCATTTTCAGTTAAAGCGTATTTTTGTTTTAGGAAAAGGATGATCGTTTCTGGTCTTGTACCCGACCAATCGCTATGAAGATTTTTATACGTGCTTCTGGTCTGGTCTTCATCAACTTCTACACATTCATTGTTCCAGTGCAAGTAAATAACTTTCGATTCTGTTGGCGGCTCTCCTGCATGCAATAGTTCGTCTTTGATTTTCTCTACGTCACTTTTAAATTGTTCCAGTGTCTCCAAGCCTTTGGTGTGATAAAATTTAACACCCCTAGTTGAGCCAGAAAAATCTTTTGCGTAAATGTAGTAATTAACCATTTTTGCGGGGATTTATTTATTTATAATTTTAACTCAAGTCTTCCAATGTTAGGTCTGTTGCATGTATACTCGTAAGGATCCTAAAACAAAAGCATGATAATTAGAAATAATAATATTAAAGTATTTTAATCAACTTTAGAGTCCTTTTAATTATGACCACAGTAAATTTGAAAAAAGTACATCGTTCATCATTTACCTAGTTTAAAAAAAAATACTTTTGTTTTTGTTTATCTAGGTATTAGTAAAATCTATTAAAAAACCATTAAATAATAATAAATGTGAATAAAAGACATATCATAAGACTATTTAACTCATATTATATTAGGAGATTATATACATAATTTAAACGAAAATAAATTAAACAAATATTATATAGCATTTCGTACAATATTTCGTTAATTCCTGTTTGTAAGTGTACTATTAACTATTCTGTGGTAGTACCGAGTAAGTCCTACATACTAGTGCATACAACGGTCGTTACTATGCAATACATCCGCTCCGCTATCTTATTAACCTACTTGGAAAATGCTATAAAATAAAAATTATTTTAGAAATATTTATCTAACAATGCAAAAATAAGTATAAACTGTGCATGGTACTATCTGTGTTATCACTATATTATATACAACAGATAAACACCAAATTTAATTTAACACTATTCATTTTTAAATTTATCAATATTACAACATATGCATAACAAATTTAATTAAACAAAATTACCCATAAAAAATGTTTTATTATAGTTAGATTGATTAAATAGAGACAATCTATCAATAAAAACTCTGTAATAATAATTAAAAGGTTGTTACATCCCGGCAAACTGCTGACTACGCCGTTCGCATGGGAACGGAATGCGAACGTAGTTTTGCTGTGTTAGTTTTAAGATTTCTTTAGAATAATAATTATTGATATTGTATAATGATTCCTTAACTCTGGTCTGACCGAGCAGACGTGGTTGTAAAGTTTCGTTTTAACTACTAAATGTAGTTTCTAAGTAAATCTGATCTGGTTTTTTTTGGGGCCTCCGGCTGTGGGAAATGTAATTAGGTAACAAACTTTATCTTATGCAATCAAACATAATATTATAAATCATCATTCACACTACTCATATCCTAATGTTATATAAACTACAAAAATTTAAAACAAAAATGCATATGCATAAGTCATTGGAAGTGCAAATATTATCCTGTCTAAAAATAGAAGCCAGACGCCGGCCGGTCAAAAGGCCTTGGACTCATTAGTACGTGCAAAAACGCACATTCTTTTAAAATCTACAATATAATATAAACTTACCTGTTTAGATTGATAGATTGTGAATCAATGTCTTATCACAAACTTGTCCCACTATTAGAAATAAACATCGAAAATCCAGAAGGAACCTCTATATATTGCATTGAAGTAGGTTACAAACTGAATGTTTATAAGGCATCGTCGATAGATTTAAACGTCAGACGGGCTGACGTAACTGTGCAAGGGAATTACGAACACTTCCTTTTAATTAAAATATTGTGTAAATAAATGAAATACTTTCAGACTATTATTAGCTTTGACTTCTTTGTTTTTGTTTTTAAAACAGTGACTCTTCTTTCCTTGAAATTCTGTTTTGTTTACATCTTGTCGACATAATAAAAGCAACGCCATCTATATGCTGGCTGCGTAGACTACATGTTTAAGGAAAATGCATTGATAAATTAACACTTTGACAGCGGATCACGTCCGACGTACGTGGCGCTTATTTTATGCTAATTAGCCGCATACATAATGAGCGTACCATTCTGGGCGCGCCGGCACTTTTTGACCATTTTGTTAGTTTCATAGAAAAAAAACTATAATAGTTGCGGCCGTGATTTTTTTTTCATTGTATTGAAGATATTTTATATTATTATATAAAATAATAAAAACATGTGTAATTGTATTTTTTTTATTATAAAATCAACTTAGAATGAGGCACGTTTTCAAAAAAAAAAAAACTCTAACATCAACATTTTTCGAATTTTATGACGTGTAGTCTTTCCTGGTGTGGTATTTTTTGAAGCACGGGTCATAACACAAGGGCACGTTGCAATCTGGGCAGTAAGACTAGACCTGTTCTTCTAATCCTTGACCGCCCCCTTGTCCTTATCGGTGCTTGGTATGTCTTCTGGTATGTTCCTGCTCGGGTATGTCCTCATCACTAACTTCTAATTGTTCTTGACCGGCTCTAAACTCGTCTATTGCCTCTGAAAAACAAAACATGTAGGTACTTATTCAAAACCAAAAGCAATTACGATCTTACAAAAATACAAGTAAATCAATAGCTTACCTTCAGTTTCTATTATCGTGGTGTTCTCCTCAATATCCGAATCCTCATCATTTTGCAAAATGTCAATAATATCTCTAGTTTCTCTTTCCGAATCCAGACGAAATCGTCGTCGCGAAGTCATTTCGCGCCAAAAATTGTCACACGTCTCGATCGCTTAGGCAACTGGCGCGCGAGAGTCGAGTGTCGACCCGGCTCGTGCGATCCTTTGTTTCCCGCACCCCACACACCGCAAGTATTTGAAGTGCGTTTGTGTGTGTAGCCAAAACATTCATCTAAGCTTTGACATGACGCGGATCACGCTTACAGGCCGTTGTTTTAAAGTAAACAGTATTGAAATTCACACACGTACGCAGTACGTAATCAGCGTCTCTAACAAAAAAAACTGTCACGGACAGGGGACGTGATCGGCTGTCAGAGATTGGAAATAAATAAAATACTTAGCTGTCAAAGTGTTAATATTATTATGCAATCTTCACTCTAGTATCATCAGTATATTATAATGATGCAATTCGTCGAAATATAACAGTTGAGTGAAAATTTTGGTTTTGGATGCACAATTTACAGTAAAATTTGTTGAATTATCGCTCATATGAAAGTAGTTTACTTTAGTAAAAATCGGCAGTTGTTTTACAATTACTGAACCTTTTGTTGTTTTACTTTGCACCGACTAAGAATTCAATGGAATGTACAATATTTAGCCGCTCGCCTCGGCTCTGTCTGAATAATTAAAACAAACCAAATTATTATAATTCACGTATGTAACTAACACTACTATATCTTATATCTTAAAATATGATCATGTATTTCATTGATCCGAGTGTTCGTCACTGAAGTCTTCCTTACCAGCTGGACTTATTTTAATGAAATGTTTTTCGAGTCTTTATGTGAATTCGAGAATATAGTTCAGATTTACAATTTGATCACAAGCGAAATATATTATAGATTAAGATACAGACCCCAACAAGAAACCATTAATCAAAACGTGCCAACTTGGTTGACCCTATAATCGTGCTTAGCAGATAGTACGGAACCTTTGCTCTGAATAATATTCAATGAGGGTTTCCCAAATGATAACTATATCGCAATAATTATTAAAACACGTTTATCAATACAGGAATACCATAATATGGCAATAATAAAAATCTATAATAATTAATTTCGATTTTAATGATTTTAAAAACATAAGCACTTATATAAAAAATGTGTGCGTGTACTAGTGTACACACATAAGAAGCGAAAATTCTTTATGAACTTATTTTTCAAAAAATAATTTACTATATGCAACTTTTCAGAAATCGACATATTTCACGTGTGGTAGGGATAAGAAAAAGATGGCGCGTAACGGAAAAATGTCACGCGTAATGAAAAAATGTTACACTAAATTGTTTTCCAACCCCGATAAACAAGTTTCACTTCAAAAAGGTATCAATAAATTGTGTTATAGGTTTAAAATTAATAACACCCATTCATACGGAACAATATTTTTATTATTATTAAAAAAAGACGTGTGGCACTCGGGGACTGCCACGGTAAAGCTATTGCATAGCATGCCTTCAAGCCGCACCTCCGAGCCCGTCGGAGTGGGGAGCGTGAGGTTTTTTCGTTACGGAATTTCTCGATTCAGTCCCCGCGCTCAAGGCCTGCGATAGAAGCTATGCAATAGCTTAAAAACTCTATAACAATCAATATATCTGTACACTATATCACATACTGTGATATCACTAAATACACGAACAAACTTAATTAAAACGAACTCGCATAAAGAAAACTTATGAAATGGCGAGGGTTCGGAAAATATCACCGAAATCTTTTATCCCAAGTTTATCTACATTTATCTCTTTAAAGGACATTTTTAGTGCCTAAAACGGTCTAGTATCATCTATACGTGGAACGGGAACATTTTGTGAATCGACAAAGCGGTTTGAGATCGTTAGTGTCAATTTTTAAAGTATAATGACGAGCGATTTTTGGAATAATCTACTTCGTGTATTTCTTGACGTTGCAAATTCTATAATAACAGGATTAAAAGCCGTGGGAAGGGGATATAAAATTTTGATAGGTCCCTTGGGTGGGTTTAAGGTGACAGTTTTGCTATGCTAAGCCACTTGAATACGGAATTCATTAAAGACGCTTTTAGGAACGAAGTGGTTGGGGTTATTGAAATATTTTTAGTGCGAAGTGTTATTATAATTAATAGTGTTTTTAAAATGTTATGTAGTACCTACAGTAAAATATGCTCTATTTAAAGTAAGGAATAGTATTAGATAGTAAACAACCGTAAAATATTAATATTAAATAATATGAATTAAATATCATAAGTTTATTTATAGTAAATACATCCTTTGATCAAAATATGTAGGTACCGGCCCACGCTTTGAGCCCACGTTTTTAAATGCCTTAGATTTAATATTATTTAATCAATTCAGCTATTTTTGTTGATGTTAAATTATAATTAAAAACCTTTTGATAACAATGTACGTTTTAGGAAAAATTGCTTTTAAACAATTATAATTAATTTTAATGTTAATAAGTATAGGTCAGTTTCAAAACGAGCTGATTTAGCACTTATTAATTAGAGTAATATTATAAAGAAATTGTAGAAACTCTGGATACCTAATCTCTGGATCTATTGAACTAATTTTAAAATGTATACCATTAGAAGGCCATAATATTTAGCGAGTAACATAAGCTATTTAAAGTCGGCAACTATTCAGCAATAAATTAGAAAACAAAAAAATAATACAAATGTTGAACTTGTTTCAATTGTATTCTTTCACCTACTGAGTGGTGTGTAAACTTTTTCAAATAAAATCAATCACTCACCTCGTCTAAACTGATTGTGATTGCGGATCACGCGCTCAGCGTTCTTGCGGGCGATGTAAAACCATTCGGACGTGTTGCTTAAATATTTGTACTCGACAGCCAGATCCTTTGCCAATATCGGCCCTTCCGGTAAACGGTACGCGAAGGGACAGAATAACTGGTAATCCTTATACTGATATTGATCATAACAATTGCCCGCCGCAAACACGTCGTCATCAAATTCAACCATAGAAAAAACGCTTGCATGTAAAAGATATTCGTTATGCATCACTGACGGCCCGGCATACTTCCATAATCTCGTTAGCATATTAGCTCTGTTTACTGCCACATCTGCTTCTATCCTAAATCTCTCTTGAGCGTACCTGTCTACAACACCTTCACCTAAATTCAAGTGCGTCCCAGCTGTGCAATTCTCGCCTAGCAAATGCTGCGTTTCAATTAATCTTAGGAATTTAGTAACTACGTCTTCGTGCACGGCTTTAACAACTGTCGCGTTATCTGACTGACTCGTATCATTAACTATGCTGTCTCTAACTGCGTCGGAATCGTCCGCCATTATCCTTTGTGTTTCGTTATCGTAACTGTGTTCAACGTTTATTAAATGATCTAATAAGGATACGTCGTCTAGTGTATCCCGGTGGAATGTTCCGGAGTAATTGCCGAAATACTTTTGGAATGTGTCAGGTGTAGTGTACCCGTCCTCGTCTGGAGCCCCGTACGGTCTTAAGGCCGCTATAACAGGGTCTTCACCAGATTTGTCTATGCCTTCTGTAACAAAAGAGAAAAATCCGTTAAAATAGTATATTTATGTGACATTTCCCACATCAACTGTACACAAAAGGTTGCAGCGTCGGCTTTTTGTACAGTTCTGATTGGACAAACAACAAATTTGCTTTTATTGTCGTTTCATTTTATTCCGATGTAAATAATACTCCGATAGAATCTTATTTTAGAGCGTAATAAATTCAGACGTGAATTTTATGACCAATTACGTGCACATAACATTACTCATCAAATATATAGTTGAGTGGAAGTGTAAGGATATTGCGTTACAATAAATTGTTTGCATATGTTAGTTAATAACTATAAAAACACGTGGCTGAAAAGATAGCGTAAAGATAGCGAATCTTTTAAATAATTCAGCATTTAAGTACCACTATAATTTGTAATTACGAATTCTAATCTATATATATAAAACTCAAAGGTGACTGATATAGTGATCTATCAACGCACACCCCAAACCACTGGACGTATCGGGCTGAAATTTGGCATGCAGGTAGATGATATAACGTAGGCGTCCCCTAAGAAAGGATTTTAGAAAATTCATTCCCTAAAGGGGTAAAATAGGGGATGAAAACTTATACCATGAAAATTTATCTGCAAGCGAAGCTGCGGGCAACAGCTAGTATTAATATAATATTGGAAGAGACGAACGAGGCCGCAAAAATAAGGCAAATAGAAAATTAGAGTCATGATAATATGTCCATAATTTAGTCTCTTACATGAACATCTTTTATATAAAAATGAATTGCAAAATGTGTTGGTAAGCGCATAACTCGAGAACAACTGAACCGATTTCGTTAATTCTTTTTTTATTATATTCCTCGAAGTACGAGGATGGTTCTTATGTAGAGAAAACGTAAACACGTACCACGGGCGAAGCCGGAGCGGACCGCTAGTTAATTATACAATTAAAATACTTTCAACACAATATCCAAATAGTCGAATTCAAAACTTTATCTCTCATATAAAAAATATTTCCTCAACAAAAAATAATAAACACATCCACTCTTTTCATACATTCTTGATTGAACTAAAATCCGACAATTCATAAAGACATATCATGAACTATCTATCCTACATGATCCTACAGATTGACCATTTAGTGCGCTGATAGCATGTAAAGTTATTTCCGTTTAAGGGGATTCCCCGCTGTAAACCAGCTATCTCGCGCCATAAAAGGGGATTTTGTTTATGGCAACAACAAATCGCAACTTTCATTACGCTCTGCTATTGATGGTCCAACATTATTTATGGCTGGCAATTTTGTTCGTATCTGAGATATTCGAGCTTAACATTATTGATATTACTCGACGGCGTTTAAAATTTATTTTACACGATTTGTTGGGTTTTATGTGCTGTTAATTAGTTTTGGATGGATTTTTGTTTGATTAAAAACGTTTTAATTTGATACTTTAATGTCTTATGTTGACCCGCAAACGTGTCAGGACACTGGGCTCGATATTATCACAGGGGTATAAAATATTTTACGATCTAATCCTATATTTTGCTGGGTATTAAACTATATTCTTTCCAAATTTCCAGAGTCTGTAAAGCGTAAGAGATAGACAGTCATACTATTTAAAATATTACCGGTACTTAACTCAGAAAATGTCTTTGGGTTTACCGGTATAACAATAATTATGTTTAAACAAAATGCTCATCAGTATTTTCTATTCCACGTTTCGCAAAAAAAAAAATAATTTGGAAAATCCAAAAGTGCACGACTCATAATCTCATCCTTTACAATAAAATTGATTATTTATAAAGGTGTATATAATATAAGTATGTAGATACACTTGTTCTCATGTGCCAATGCTCTTGTACTGTCTCAAAATAGTTGGAAAAGTAAAGAAAGCGGTATCGTAATAATTGAGCTATTTTTCTTGTGGCCCCACCTAGATGTGAAACTGCGCAGGTTTAAGGGACTGACTACCAACTTATTTTTTTAAACCTTGGCTTATAGTATAAAGAATCGAGTTTATAATGGTGAATTTTGAGTACACTATAAATATAAAAAAAAAGTCGATATTTTTTTTGTTTATTTAATAACAATTAAACCACATCGAATCAGACCCTGAAAAATGAAAGGGTTCTATTCCTGAGCATACTCAAGCGTAAGAGAAAAAAAAAGACTCGATTAGTAAAGTACTTCGGTCGCTATCGTGTTAACAAGAAAATCCTCCGCACATACAGACACACGGACGTCCAAGACAGAACTTTTTTAAACTGTTTTTTAACTAGTTTAAATAACAAAAATGACATCAAAAATATCATGAATGTTAAAAATAGTGTTTTTTCTTAATATGTGTGTGTATGTATTATCTTACAAGTGCAATGTATGATACATAAAGACATTTTAAGTTTGAAAAATCAGATGTTTTGCGCGAAGTGACAGTAGTACCCACCTCAACGCTTCGCTTATGAGGCGTGCAATAATATAAACAATTTTACATTTACCATCATACATTACACAAAAAATTCATTTATTCTCTCTGCTAAAAATCCCTAACACAAAAAACGTTACGAAGAAGCTTGCGTCAGTTAATAAGTTGTAGGAATAGGCAATACAGACTCAGCCAGAGGTCACTTCTGCCCTGTTATGATACAATCATGAAATTTGGCTGGCGGCCAGAAAATTATGTACCTCCTTTCCTCGTGACCACAGTATAATGAATTGAGCTTACTAAATAAAACTTGGTGAAACATTAATTATGTGAAATATTAAATTGTCCAAATCCCTACATACTTATAAAGTAGTAGCTGTCGCTGTCTATCCGTCTCTATCTATGCTTTATTCTTTACTAGCTTCCGCCCGCGACTCCGTCCGCGCGGAAAAATTAAGATTTTTTTTTCTACGTATTTTCCGGGATAAAAAGTATCCTATTTTATGCCCAGGATAATAAGGTATAATTATACCAAGTTTCATCGAAATCGAACCGTTAGTTTTCACGTGATACCTGAACATACAGACAGACAGACAAAAATTTTTTTAAACACATATTTGGGCTTGGTATCGATCCAGTAACACCCCCTGCTATTTATTTTGTCAATATTTTCAATGTACAGAATTGACCCTTCTACAGATTTATTACATGTATAGATTAGTTACTACGCAACGGATTTTTATGCGATTTTATTTAATCGATAGAGTGGTTTCTGACGAAATATGTGTTAGTTTATAGTTTGTTTAGTTTAAGACAAAATGGGTGAAGCCATGGGCGGAAAGCTAGTAAAGTATATAATAGATGTAAAAATTTTAATTCACAACGATATTAGATTTCAACATATTATTAAGTTCAAATCGAAAGTAAGTATTTCTTATAATTTTATGTACTAAGTTATCATAACAAAAATAATTATGATTGTTTTCGTATTTGTTAGTGAGTTAATTATTGTTTACCTTAATAATAAAATTTAAATCGATTTCTTGCAGTGCCATCAAGAAATAAAGATATAGAGCATAACTTATAAAATAAAATTATACAATGTTGGGAATTTATAAATTAAATTAAATGTAGCGAAGCTAAATGCGCGTTTGAATCAAATATTTTCCTAATTGCATATGAAATATACCAAATACATTTTTGTATTATAATAATGAATTGATTTCCATCTATTAATAAAGCCAGACCATTAAAACACTGAAACATTTAACGAAGGCAAATGTGGCTTCCCACAGCAACAAGTTATTTGATTATTTAATTAATTTCACTATTTGTATTTCCATTCTGATTCCTGTAATATTTAAATACAAATAATTTAACATATTAGTATGTTTGCCTGATGTTCGATCGATTTTATACACAACTTCTAATGGTTTAACTAGTTATGTTTAGGGATACAACAATATCCGCAACTATTCTGATATCCCATATAAATCAATAAACCTACCGATATAAATATATGTATAATTTTATTAAGAGTTTGTTTCTTTGCTTGAACGCGCTAATCTCAGGAACTACTTGGCCCGATTTAAAAATTATTACACTGTTAAATATTCCATTTATCGAGGGACGCTATATATCATCACGCCAAGACCAATAAGAACGTATCAATACGGGTAAAATCGCAGGTAGAACTAGTTCTAAATAAAGTTTAACAATCACATGGCAGTTTCCAATTTTCTTTTGACAACGCTGTATGCTCCCTTTGCTGTCATAACCAATAAATTCTATGTAAAATTTTGCACAACAATGTCTATCTTGTCATCACAGGTTTGGTTTGATGCTTCGATAAACATGCAGATTTTATTGAATTCTCAAAGTGGGACGCGGAAACTCCCAAGCCGAATTCTTTCTACGATTTTCCCATTATATAAGTATGTTAAATGCGAAATTATAATATTTTTACATATTTTTTGCAAATTTCGCCCTTTATAGAGTTGGAAATAAAAAACGACGCGAATTTTTATATTTCCTCATTTTCGCTTTCCCATAATTTGTTTTAAATTGGCGCTTGTTCTGTTGGATTCTTGGGAATTCAAAAATTTTGAGAATGTTTGCGAGTTTTAATATCGAAAATAAATTACTGGATTGATCTTTTTTACTTACCCAAAGAAAGCTTTTGCAATTTAAATAATTGCTCGCAATAACAGAGAATGGATTCAAAGAGGAAATGATTTAAAAGTAACAAAAAAATAAGAATGGAGAGAAATCAAAAGAAACATCTTACGAATTTTTATTTCATTTTACAATTAGGTCAAATTGGGTGAAAATTAACGACAATGTAACATTGACAAGAAATTGTACATATTGTATCGAGTCGCTTTGTCATTCTGTTCATATGGGTTTTTACATTGAAAGCACTTCTTGTATTCGAGAAGCCAGCCATGTGTACGTAATATTCGTCGAAGCAAAGAAATATCGAAAAATTCATAGCATGGAAATTATCTTCTTTTACATGAAATAATGTACGTAATACGTCTCTATTCTCGAAGTATTTTCGACTTAAAAGCGTTCTCCTGAAGCAGTTGGTTTTGAGTACTGTATAAATACTATCAGCATAAAAGAAATAGTGAAAGGGGTGATAAAGACTATGAACTCTGGTTTTGTAACTACAAAAATCAATTACGTACCTATATAGTTTTCCTGTTGGCAATTATTGCTGAATTGATTTTGACAATAATATCAATAGTTCAGTATTCATATAGTACAGGTGGTCAGTTATGACTTTATATCAACTTTATATTACTGAGTATCGAAAAGAGGTATTTGCCAATAATCACCATGGAATAAAAACGTACATGAACCGAGAAATTCAGCTTCAAAATTGAAAAGTTCCAAAGAGTTTCCCTGAGATACGTCTTGAAGTATCGGACGATAACCTTTCAATGCACGTGGCTCCATACAAACCCAGAACATGATTATTTGTAAAGAATTTCATTACACGGTGCAAGCTAAGGAACGCTGTATACGTATTTGTGAAGCATTTTATAAGTATTCGTTTAGAAAAATGTCCGATGTCTTGAAGATCGTGTGGAATTTCCTGTGGTGGAAAATTGTAAATATTTTAGTATGGCTCAGATGTAAATATGATACTAACTATAGGTATAGATTCAAAAGCGCTTCTAAAAGTCTATAAATATACCTAGTCAAATAAACATTTTTGAAGTTATACTTCTTTTGGCGCGATGGAGAAAAATGATGAGAGTGAATTTTTACGATGCGCGCGCACACCGACACCTAAATTTAACAGCATGAAGTTAGTTATAGGTGGTATGAAAATTGATAATGTTCAAGTTGTATATTCTAGTATTTTTTTCCATACGCCAAAGAAGTATAACTTCTAACGCGTGTACATAAGTACACACACTCTTTTTTATTGTGAGAGTTTGAAGTGAACTTTCATAATATTTGATTGTGTATTATTTCACGAACTGTGCTGGATAGATTTTAGTGGAATTGACGAACTGATAGGATTATAATATGCATAAATTACGAATTATTATTTCGTTCGATCCTTGTCAAATGTCGAGTTATCAGGAATTTTAACCCAAATTTAAATAAATAATCACTCACATAAATCAGTCGTTCGCAAAAAAACTTGTCTGAAGTCCAAACTTGGGATAAAGTACTTCAGGTACTGAATCATAAGTAGGTACCCTATTTGTCAATCTAGGTTACAGACTATAAGAATAGCATAATAGACTATTCAGGCGAGAACATTTCAAGCGCCATACATTATGTCGCTACAGGCTTTTTTTAAAGACTGATTAGTTTTATACATAGAAACTGTACAATTTAGCCAATCAAAAAAACAATGTTAAAGAAAATTACATAATATATCTACATTTTACAGATCATGTTTTGTTATGTATATTTACCGCGTGTTTAATATAAAAAGTTAACACTGTTAAATAATAGTGTTTATGATTAAAAGCCTGTATTTAGCTAATTTGCAATATTTAAAACCAAATCTTTCCACTATCCTTTCCAATAATATTGGAGTCACGTTCTTACTCTGAGTAGGATCTCTTTAGTTTGTTCTTACCCAAAATTGTTTGTCTTTTTGACCCGACCTTTTAAAAGACCGTCTTGTTATAACTACGAGGGTTCCGTTCTCAAGAGAGAGAGAGAAACTATATTGCATTCGAAGACAAAGTTCTACAAAATATAGCACGTGTTTTATCCGAATGTATCAAAGAAGGGTTATATTTTAAGTCATTAAATAACGTGACGTTCAGTACCTGAATTGAACTGCTGGCAAATTCATATTATGATTGCAACCACCAGCCATGGCTGTTGCGATCATATTTTGAATTTGCCAGTCAGTTCAATTCACGGCGTAAGCTGTCTGAAAATAAGAGGTCCTAATACGGCCCCAGAGCAACTTTTAGTGCCTCGTTCGTGGTTATTATAATTATATTATGTTTGTACGAATTTTTTATGAAGTTTACCAAAAAGTTGGTTTCTATGACATACTGAGTTTCTTTTTGTTCTCACCTAATCCATAGGTTCTACGTCATTAACTACAGTATCAAGGGATGATTACAACGAGTAACTCATATACATATCTTATTTATTTACTATACCAAGTTTAAAGTAAAACGAACCAACGTAAGGGAGCATTTCAAACCAACTACGTAGTGACAAGTGGAACATTCCTGTTTTATTACCGCAGACCCTTATACGTTCTGAAACGAGTCACTAGAGTCACGTTGTAACAATGTGATGTGATATAGACTTATTTCACCTTTTTAACCGACCTCAAAAAGGGAGCAAATTCTTAATGTGAATAATATAGTTGGAAGGAAGCGAAAGCAAAGGAAAATGTATAAACAGTTAAAGTTGAATTAAAATGCAGTAAAATATCATGAAATAATTGATGCACAATCATTTAATTTGTAAATTAATTTCTTAGTTTAGAAAGATAATTTTGGAATTGATGAATAAAATACCTATATTATAAGCTGTTTTAAGACTGAATTAATTTAACTTCTATTGCTTGTATATAAATGGTCACAAGGACTACCCTTCAGTGAACATGTCATACCGCTATATATGCCATTGCAGGAGTAAATAGTACATGAGTAAATATCCGTATTTACTTATGTGCATCAAACATCCAGCAGCAAATTAACCTTTCTGTAAACCCAGGATGTTTCGAGTAAGGTATAGTTTTGTAAACAGTTTGGTTATATTATGTACATTGTACATCCATACTAATATTATAAATGCGAAAGTAACTCTGTCTGTCTGTCTGTCTGTTACTCAATCACGCCTAAACTACTGAACCAATTTGCATGAAATTTGGTATGGAGATATTTTGATACCCGAGAAAGGACATAGGCTACCTTTTATTGCGAAATATGTACCACGGGCGAAGCCGGGGCGGACCTCTAGTTCTATATACATAGGTATCTATATAGGTATACTGGCCAGGGTTTCGCCTGGTTGAACCGGGATTAAAAATAGTCTGTAACTCTCTAATGATGTTGATAGTATGTTGTTATAAAATATTTTTTAAATGATATAGATAGAGTAGTGTTCAAAATTAGGTCAACTAGTCTAATAACCAAATAGTCTTTTATCTTTAAAATAAGTGTCTAAATAGATTACAATATTATGTTATACTAGCTTCCGCCCACGACTCCGTCCGCGCGGATGTCGGTCTTTGCGTGGATGGTTTATTTCTCCATTTTGAGTAATTCTGACAATGACATCTTATAATATATCTATTGGACCCAAATACGGCTAGGCCCATAGCTAGGCCTATAGTAATACGCAACGTGTGTTCGCGGTTCTACAGAACAACGTCTATGGATAACTGAAAAATTAAGATTAATTTTTGAAGTGAAAACTTCTTTAGCGGCGTTGGGTATAAAATCTTAAAACTCGCGTCAAGACACGTGGCCTGATCGAAAAAGCGTAAGACGGATGTGTTGTGTGTTTTTTTTAGCCCTTTTATTCCATGCGTAAGACGGATTCCATTCCAAAATAAACATGTTGAACGTTAATAATCAAGTTTTCATTTCTGCCGACACTCCCGGAGTGCAACCCATCTTTTTTTTCTACGTATTTTTCCAGGATAAAAAGTATGCTATTTTACGCCCAGGATAATAAGGTATAATTATACCAAGTTTCATCGAAATCGAACCGGTAGTTTTAACGTGATGTCTTCACATACAGACAGACAGACAGACAAAAAATTTTTTAATCACATATTTGGGTTTGGTATCGATCCAGTAACACCCCTTGCTATTTATTTTTTCAATATTTTCAATGTACAGAATTGATCCTTCTACAGATTTATTATATGTATAGAATAGATTGTCTATAACTGAACTCTGAAAAAAAATAACCTATTTTTAAGACTTTTTGTGTGTATTCAGTAAGAAAACAGATCGTAAAGACGTATGATTCATTATTTCATACCACTGGTCATCTGTGGTATGAATTAGGGTGGCAGAACAAAGCTTGCCGGGTCATCTGGTAAATTTATGTGTTCGTTTGTTGAACGACCATCTGCAAGCCTAAGTGGTTACGAAAAAGTGTAGGACCAAGAGTCAAGTAAAAACAAGAAATTTCTTTCAAATATTGCAATGAAACCGTATTAGGTTATAGCATACAAACACTATAAATGCAGAAAGGGGGAAATAACTTTTTTAAATTCATATAAATCTAATCCAAGAATAAAATCTGATAATTTAAATACTATCTAAAATTCAACGTTCAAAGCCAGACTTCAGGACTTACTTAGTGTTAATAATATGTAAAAATCAATATTGAAACAGTCTTTATCCCGTACATCTTTTTATCCAGGCTTACGACTAAAAATAAATAACATCAAGCCTGATATATTACATGAGATTGATCGCACCAACAAGTATTACATCAAACCTTAACCAATCAATACATCCCGTGGTAGCCGTCAAATAAGAAATACATCATATAAAGCTTTTTGTATATAGAAAGAGAAGCGATCAACGATAATAATATAAACTAGAGCTTTTTTCATATACCCTAGGAAATATTTTTCCATGCAGTTAGTTTAAGTTACAAAAACCAGTATAGTATCATCAAGTGACGTTAATAAAGAGGATATGAGGAACTATTCATCTACGTAAATGCAAGTGGAAAATAATTGGTATGCCTGTGAACTCTACATTTAAATAATTATTCTTGAAAATTATCAAACCTACCGAGCAGGTGACAACATTACATATTCATGTTTGAACTCAGTTTATTGTCTTCCGATGCATATCCATTAAGATTTGTTTTAATCTTAATGAATCATTTGTCGACATGTTAATTCGGTATGTATATCCGAAATATAAACAGTAAATATATCGAATTTTGACAATAATATCATATTATGCAGTTGCGTTTTCTACGCAACACCTTTTAAATCTCTACAATGACCAGCATCTTTACAGAGCTCAATGGCGATAGATCTTCGCTCATCTCATAGATGGGATCATTCCCTAAACGGTATTCAAATATAACAGAGCACTCATTTCTCGGAGGTTCAAAGAGGAGTGATTTATTAAACGTCAGAGGCAACTGATGTAAGTCTTTCCTCGACTTATTGTACGTGAAATTAGTTTGTTACTATAGCTTCAAGGTAATTGTTGTAATTTTTCTACTAAATACGAGGGCGATTCAATAAATACTTAGCCTAGAAAAAGTATACGAAAATTTTGGAAAAGTAGCAATTTATTTTTCAACATAGTCTCCTTTTAGTTCGATATACTTAGTCCAGCGATGCTCCAACTTTTTTAACCCGTCCGAAAAATATGTTTTCTCAAACTCTGTAAAATAGGCCTCCGTGGCAGCTATAACCTCCTCATTTGATCCATATCCATTCCCGGCGAGGGATTTTTTCAGATTAGGAAACAGAAAGAAGTCACCAGGGGCTAAATCTGGAGAATACGGTGGATAAAGCAGCAATTCGTAGCATAATTCGACCAATTTGGCCATGGCAACGGCAGACGTGTAAACCAGTGCGTTGTCGTGGTGTAACAGCACCTTTTTCTTAGCCAGATGGGGTCGTTTTTTCTTTAATTCGGCGTCGAATCGGTCCAATAAATTGGCATAGTAAAGCCCTGTAATTGGTTTACCCTTCTCGAGGTAATCGATGTAGACAACTCCTTGTGAATCCCAGAAAATGGTGGCCATAACTTTTGTGGCCGATTTTACAGTTTTCGCCTTCTTTGGAGTACGTTCCCCGATCTGGATCCATTGTTTTGATTGCTTCTTGGTCTCTGGTGTGTACCAGTGAATCCAGGTTTCATCGACTGTCACAAAACGACGCAAAAACTCCTCTGGATTCCGCTTAAACAACGCCAAACACGTCTCCGACGTGGGCTCACTGTTGCGCTTGTTTTCCGGTATGAGTAAATGCGGCACCCATCGCGCCGACAGCTTTCTCATGCCGAGTTCCTCGTGAAGAATATGATTGACTGTTCCTTCTGAAATGCCTACAGTCTCAGCTAGCTCCCGAACCTTCAATCGGCGATTTGTCAATACGAGATCATGGATTTTTTTAATGTTTTCCTCCGTAGCAGCTGTTTTTGGTGCACCTGGACGTGGTTCATCAAAAACCGACGTACGGCCACGTGCAAACTCGTTGAACCAATTCTTGAGGGTGGCTATCGATGGAGAAGAGTCACCGTACACAGCATCCAAGCGGCCTTTGATTTCGATACGCTCTTTCCCGTCCAAAAATAGGAATCAAATCACCGAACGATATTGCTCTTTTTCCATTTTTGTAAAACCGATCGATACGTTCGCTTCCATAGGTTGTCAAATTAAAACAAATGAAGGGATTGGAATGAAAATTAAAAAAAATACTTAAAAAAGAATGAGCTACATTGTGGTAAACCTATTTTGAAACAATAGCGCCCCCTGGTGATGAGGCTAGGTACTTATTGAATGCACCAGGTACAAGAGATTTATATGGCATTTTCGAATTAGAAATCTAGATATAAAAATGGCATTTGGGACTATACTCAAGTTTTGAAATTGGTAGTCTTAGAAAATAATATATTATTTTCACAAAAAGCTTCAAGGGCAATAATTATTCTGCTTAATTATAACCTAATATTATAAATGCGATAGTAACTCTATCTTTTCTTCACGTCTCAACCAATGAACCGATTTGGATGAATTTTCATATTCATTACTAGCTTTCTGCCCGGGGCTTCACCCACGTTTTTGAAGGAAATCCGTATAGTTCCCATTTCCGTGGAATTTCCGGGTTAAAACCTATCCCGGTTACCCTATAACCTATAACTATGTGTTAATCCAAGGTACCCTCTATATGTGTGTTAAATTTCATTGTAATCGGTTCAGTAGTTTATGCGTGAAAACCTTTCCTCTTACAATACATACATACAAACCTTTCCTCTTTATCATATTAGTATAAATATAGTATGGAACCTGAGAAAAGATGAATAGTTTTTATGCCAAACATTCCACGGAAACATGAACTTTGTATCTTTGAATTCGCGGGTGAAGTCGCGGGCGGAAAAAAAGGTAAATTCTACTAAAAACACAAGCAAAGCAACAAACCTTCCTTTATTTTTAATAAAAAGCAAAGAAAATCTTACATTATCCTGAATCGACGATAAAACGAATGTAGCACGAACACTATGTAGCAGTAAAACGGGTGCATGCATTTACTGCGTTTATCTTCTACTCCAAGACTTTACAATACTTGCATCTGAAGCTCTTATAGATTGTAGGAACGGAGTAATAAATGTATCCTAGGATATTGAACAGTAATACGGTGGTTTAAAAGTATTTGTGTCAATTACTTTAGGCAACTATAAAGTTTTTAATACAGTATGTTTTTCGGATCAGAAAACATTACTTTTTACCAGATTAGCCCGGGGATGTTGTAAAATTTTGGGCAACCTTTATATTAATGAAAATACTTCGATAAAATGTTTTTTTATAATCACAAAATCACGTACGAATCGAGATTTTTTTTAACCTAACAAGGAATTTTTTATAAAAAGATTTACGATTATAAAAAAAAAAACTTTAAACATAAATAAACATTTAACCTATTGTGTCTCTACATAATAACTATTAAATGATCACTCTTACCTTATTTGTCTCATCAGATAAATGGTTTTCGTATTTATCGTTTGCTTCATTATCTTGTGGTTTTAGTCAGAAATAATATAAGATGAAATGTCATTTATGATAAATTTCAGACAGAGTTGTCACTCAGAGATCTAGTAAAAGGTCTTTTCTTTTACAGAGGTTTCTAGAGGTTTTTAATATTATTTACTTTTTAATAACTAATGTGTAATACTAGTGCTCCGCGGTTTCACCCGCATTGCTCCGCTCCTGTTGGTCTTAGCGTAGCGATATAATAATATAGCCTAGCCTTCCTCGATAAATGAGCTATCTAACACTGAAAAAAATTTCAAATCGGACCAGTAGTTCATGAGATTAGCGCATTCAAATAATCAAACAAACTCTTCAGCTATATAATATTAATTATACCTAGATTAAATTCAAATATTGGATATAAGAAAATAACACGACATTATATCATAAAATGATTATGGAACTAAACAAAAACACACAAAAACTTAATAGTTTCCTATACTTTGATTTATTCGCAACAAGAAAATAAACATCAGAGCTGAATGCCTGAATATTGCGTCTATTTCCATAGCTAAAAGCTTTCAATTAAACGAAAACCGCTCTTCATTTGTTTCATCTATTTGGATGCTAGAAGTTAGAACACTAAAGAGGGACAGATAAATTCAAGCGTTGAACTAAATACCGCTTTTTCGTAGCGGTTTCAAAAAACTTGGACAAAAAGCTAGAAAGTAATTGTGGGTAATAAAGAGTTAGTATCTCAAATTAACTGCAAGTTGATGTAATTTTCTGCTGAAGAAGACCGAAGTTAGCAGCAATTTGCCCGAGTTGAAGAACTTTTATTCGCCAAGTTTAGTCAATCTGTTTTGTGACCATAATGTTTTTAATTGATAAATTAGAGCTAAAGCTTTCTGATGACATATTTTTATATTAAGTATAGCTTAGTTTTAATTTTACCTTCATATTGGGCAATAGTCACCGATCGGTAGCCTATATAGAAAAGCCTGCAGCTTGACAAAAAACGAGCGGAGTCAACCCCTCGTTCTGCGTCGGGGGTTAAAAAAAGGTTATGTGGTTCTAAATTGAAATACTAATTTTTGGAGCTAACCAATTATTTATTAGTTAATTAGCTTTCCGCCCGCGGCTTTGCCCGCGCAGACCGCAGTCAAAGAAAAACCCGCATAATTCCCGTTCCCGTGGGATTTCCGTGATAAAACTTCTCCTATGTCCCGGGGTAAAAAGTAAACTATGTCCTTTCTCGGGTAACAAAATATCTCTATACCAAATTTCATGCAAATTGGTTCAGTAGTTAAGGCGTGATTGAGTAACAGACAGACAGACAGAGTTACTTTCGCATTTATAATATTAGTATGGATTGTTACATTTTGCAACATCACGACATTTCGCGATTCTTGGCTACTGTGTCGCTGCAAAAACTACCTTAATACTTAGTGAACGTAACAAGAAAACTATAAAAGTTTATAGCCAACAGTATTAAAGGAAATATTGGAAGCCAGTTGGGAACTTGGTGCGGGTTAGTGGAAATTTTCACACGTTATATTATATTGTTTTTGGCATCGTTTGCTGTTTGAAGTGTGCTTTTACTGTTAATATCACTAGCTTTTATTTAACTAATAACTAGCCTTTCGCCCGTGGCTTTGACTATGTAACTCACGTTATGAAGTGCTAACAAGCGTACATACGAATTTCCTTCGAGTTTTAGGATAATTTTTTTTTGCTTCTTCTCATTTATACAATCTGTATTCGTCAGAGTTGAGTCAGGTAAAATGAAAATGAAAAATGAAAGAAAAATAAAAATTGAATTTAATTATTTGAATTGAAAAATTTTGTTGCTGAATCAGGAACATTGTTATTTTAAAGAAGAATTTATTAAGTAAAAAAGTTTTGATATTTTGTAGTTTAGATAGATTAGGATTTGACTTGACAGCGTCTACTGGTCATATTTTGACATGAGATCAGTAGGAATTCTCATTTTTGGAAATAAACACACACACACATCGTGCAAATGCCTTGTAGCACAGAATACATAATAGTAGCTAAACGCTACAGAACGGACACTCTCCGCCTCCCGCCAAAATTAAACACTTACCTCACCCCGCACGATCAGACATGTTAGAGCCAGCGCGCACGAGCAACTTTGTCTCCGCAACTATTTTGTCTCTCCCATCAATTTGTATGGGGAGTTGCGTCGCTACGTGCGCGCACTTTCATACTAGCCCATGGCTGGAGAGACAAAATAGTTGCGGAGACAAAAAAGTTGCGGAGACAAAGTTGCTCGTGCGCGCTAGCTCTTATGGTACCACAGAACAGTAAGAGCTAGCGCGCACGAGCAACTTTGTCTCCGCAACTATTTTGTCTCCGCAACTATTTTGTCTCTCCAGCCATGGGCTAGTATGAAAGTGCGCGTACGTAGCGACGCAACTCCCGGGAGACTTTTTTGTCCGCGGGTTCGGAGACAAGCCCGCGACGCAACTGTCGCCCTATCTATTGGTTTCAATGCAAGTGCGCGCACGGCGACAAAAATGTTGGCTGTCGGCGGCCGCCGGCCAGTTGCCGCGTAACCGGCGTAGCGATAATACGTATTTATGTCAACGTATTTATTCTCGTACACAGTAGTTTTAACCGACTTCAAAAAAAGGAGGAGGTTATCAATTCGGCCGGTATATTTTTTTTATGTATGTACACCGATTACTCCCAGGTTTCTGAACCGATTTACGTGACTCTTTTTTTGTTTGATGCAGAATGGTGTGGGATTGGTCCCATAAAATTTATTCGGATAAGCCCAGTAGTTTTTATTTTGTGAGCATTTTTGTCTGATCTCGATGACTTAATTGAAATGTAGCAAGTAACTTTGATTCATTTCCAGGTAACCGATTGAACTGAAATTTTGTATACGTATGTAAATTGGATAGCGATGAAACATTATCATGACATAGAGCTGATTTGATGATGGAATCGGAAGGTGGCCATAGGAACTTAGTAATATATTGACTCAACTTTATCGAGTTTGGGCTCGTTTGATTCGTGTTGAAAAATACACTAAAAAGTATTAAATAAAAATAACTTCGTTAAAAACAACCGACTTCAAAAACGGAAAAGTAAAAAATAAAAAAGATTGATATCACGTTAACTGCCATGTCGGACAACGCTGCCCGCCATCAAAATTTCCTCTCAGGCCAACCAAAAATTACAGTTCTGATAAAATTTTGCCAATTTTTTTTATTTTATTAATACGTTTATTTTATGTCTTAAAATATGTGAAAATTATTAAAAATTGATTTTGAATAGTATTTAAGCAGTTATACGATGTCGGTCAGTATTGCCCGACATGGCCCCTAGCGACGTAAAAGCGAGTTTTCCGTTGCAAGGGGCCGCGCGGGTCGAGGTGTCGGTCACCCCCGTCGCGCGGCCGCACTTGATTAGTCGAATGCTAGCGTTTGCGCATGACTGACTGTTTACGACATACGCTAATTTTATTAAGTTTTGAGTATTTTTTATTCTTTTAAAACGTCTATTAATTTATAATACCAATTTCATCATGGATGATTCCGATATTAATCAAGAAATGATGACCCACATCGAAAGAATAGAATTTGATCTTCTCGAAAAAACTTTTAACTTTAGTTCTGACGAAGAAGAAAATATTCAACCTCCCCGATCTGGATACAGACGCCTGCAGATTATATCTTCTAGTGATAAAATTACTAAGTATTTAATGTCACAATCATAAAAAAAACTTTAAATTTCATTCATCCCCAAGAATAAAATAACATAATTATGTCAAAACACTATATTTTATAAATTATAAAAAATGTGTGCGTGTACTAGTGTACACACGTAAGAAGTGAAGCTTCTTTATGACCTTATTTTTCAAAAAATAATTTACTATATGCAACTTTACAGAAATACGTCGAATCATCATCACGCGTAACGAAAAAATATTACACTAAATTTTTTTCCAATAAAGAAGTTTCACTTCAATCACACCCCGGACACTCCATACAAAATTATCGTTTTGACAGTCGCACTGTAGAGACTACAATTGTGTGTGATAACGCTTTATGGTTGGCACATTTTTGACTAGCTTAAAAAAAAATCGCGTTTTTCTGATGAAATACATCCGTAAACAGCACAATATCTAACCATTTTCTACGAAAAACGATAATTACTAATCCAAAATAATAAAATTACTGTAAGTCAATTTGATTAATGTTGTCAATCTTCGTTGCGTATCGTCCTTGCAGAAAAATGCGGACCATTTATAGCATGGTCGTGCGGGGTTAGGTAAGTGTTTAATTTTGGCGGGAGGTGGAGAGAGTCCGTTCTGTAGCGTTTAGCTACTACCTTGGCTACTACTTATTATGTATTCTGTGCTTCAATAATATTTGTTTTAAAGTCAGAACACTGCCTGCTAAGCAAACTATAATAATTTTTCGCAGAAAAATAATTTTGCTACTTTTTTGTGTTTTTTTTCTAAGTCCTTTACATTTTCCGAAAACCAACATGATATTCCGTATCTACGGAGCCACGCGGGTCAATACATATGACTATATTGTTGATAGCCCTGTCCTACGGCCTGTACGAGTTGATTGAATACACTTCTAAAACGCGGTCAGCGTTGACCGACGTGGCCCGAACGGAAAGTCAAGTTGTCGGGCAGTATTGACCGACATGGCCTGAACGGAATGATGTCCTTTTTTGCTTGGCGGTTATCGTGATATTGATATTATTAATTACTAAAAAATTTTTTTTTGAAATGTTCTCAATTTTAAAAACTTTGTATGGAATTTCCCCAATGTCAGTCTCTCACTCCATAATGGGTGCACCCAATATTGCCTTTTTCGCTGCCGTCTTCGGTTTCTAAGGACAAGAGCACAGACCACAACCGTCTCTTCGAAATCCATGTTGATAAATGCAGAAAATTTTAAAGAAAAAGTTGCGTTGCTGTCGCTTTCGTGTGCGCATCGTTCAAAACTTTGCGAGGAGACAGCGACAGAGACAAAATAGTTGCCGGGCAACTAAGTTGCTCGTGCGCGCCCGCTCTAAGCTCTTAGAGCTAGCGCGCACGAGTTGCTCGTGCGCGCTAGCTCTAACATAATAGAAGTGCGATGTGGGCGTGGCCCACGTGTCACTAGTAAGGTAAGATCACCTAACTCGCTCTCAGTTGTGCGCAGAAAAATATTCGAGTCGGTTGTCAGCTGTCAAACCTTATTTCCATATTTATTCATTATTTAGAGCGTGTTGTTCGGTATTAGAGTGGAAAAATGATAGCAGACGAAATAATTTCAGCAATCGAGGCATTTCATACCATCGGTAAGTCTTATTTTAATTTATTTTAAATAAAGGCATAGTTTACTTGTAGTGTACTGTATAACTATCGGTTTAAATGTGTGGGTTTGGCGACACTGGTTTTCATACTAATTATGACATTATAGCACTTCTATTATGTTCTTACTGTTCTGTGTATGGTACCCATTTCCCCGCAAGGACGATACCAACGACGTCTTAGACGAAACGCAACGAAGATTGACAACATTAATCAAATTGACATATAGTAATTTTATTATTTTGGATTTGTGATTATCGTTTTTCGTAGAAAATGGTTAAATATTGTGCTGTTTACGGATGTATTTCATCAGAAAAACGCGAATTTTTTTTTACGCTAGTCACAAATGTGCCAACCATAAAGCGTTAACACACACATTTGCAGTCTCTACAGTGTGACTGTCAAAACAATCATTTTGTATGGAGTGTCCGGGGTGTGCTTGTAGTTCAAAGTCATCTCTGCAAATCCACCTTCAGGTAAATTACAAAATCAATATTATATAAAAACATTTTCGATTACACATATACACGAAAGATTATACATATACAGTATACACACATACACCGATTCAGCATGATAAAGAAAGACTTCCGTAAACGTAAAGGATTCCCTGTTTCCTTCACGTATTTATTTATATGTGATATTGTTAGAATCCATTCATGTTATCGCCCACAAGATTAGCAAGGGACACACCACACCCTTTAATATCCTCAAAGTGCGTTTTCCAATCCTATTTTGGCTTCAAACGCATGGAAAATAAATAAAATGTGAATCTTTGTATAACAATAGACGCTTAGTCATTCATCTATTGTAAAATAAACCAGGGATAGGAAGAAGGTAATTTGTATAATACTTCCTGTTTTATTTTGGGTTTGGGGCAGCAATTTGAGCAAGAAATAAATCTATCTGAAATCCCTAAACGGGACCCGGGATCGCTGTATTTGTATCCAAAATTCGTACATCGTCACGTAGTGAATTTATAAAGCTATATAAAAGGCCAGATGTAAATGAAAGAAAGGTCCGAAGTTATTGGTTTTTAAATAACAGTTGGCAACCCTTGAATAGTTTATAAAGAAAAGTTGTACAGGAAACCAGTTCCATCCGGTTAGTAAGGGCTGCTAACAAATATAACGACCATTAAATGTTACAAGTTACAAATATAGAAATTTGGTATTGATCATTTTTGAAGTGAGATAAGTAGGTATTTTATTATGCGTTTAACACCTCAATTGCTCAATGGACATGCCTAAATTTTGATTACCCAAGTATTTAGAATTTTAACCGTGTATTGAAGAAAAATTGATGGTTCTTTGTTGTTGTAATAAAACATTGAAGGATTTGAAAAAATGTGCGTGTTGTCGCGAGATAAAAGTATTGTTATTGTTTTTGAAAACTTTCAACAATTTATACTTAGAGTCTTATCAAAGAAAATCAGTATTTAAAGTATATAACAAATAAACTCTGCGTAAATTAGTTCTAATAGTTCTAAAATACTATCACATCCGGTACAACAATTCCACCCCTTCTCCACAAAAACTTTAAACGCACGATCATTCCCGTACAATTTGTATCCGTCGTAATTACATCACAATACGAGTCAATAAATATAAACAGTAATGTGGCCCTCGACTGTTCCGTGGTTTTCCGCAAACATTTGCTCCAAAACTTCTGCCTCTGTTGCAAACTTTGTTAAATACTCATTTGTTGCGGGAACTACAAATATTTGTTTTACATTAATCGCTGGTCCCTACGGTCAATGGACTGGTTAAAATACAATTGATACATCAAAATAAATAATAATTATAGTATGTACAGTAGTTTGTGATTCGACTAGCATGTACACGTCTTAATGCATATAAATATCTCCTAACATTGTGCCTAACATAAATCTTTCACTTATACGGATTGTAAAATACTTTTACAAATTAAAAATCACACTTTTATTGACTAAGAACCAACCCCCGTACCATGACGTCTTAAAACAATATTATTTTCAGTGTGGAAGAAGGACAGCGCTATATAAGTCGTCTAGCGCCATCACTTTCCCACACTGGTACCATGGTACCAGATTTTAGAACGTAAATCGTTCATATTCTTTACCGACTTCAAAAACGGAAAAGTAAAAAATAAAAAATATTTGATATGATTAATTACCTACTACATATTATTTAGATGTGCTATTTATTAAATAGGTTTGAAGTCGGTGCCAAGCACTAAGTACTTAGTATTGAGACGGTGCACCTTAGAATCTAAATCGTTCATATTGGTCAAGCGTTCTCTGGCTGACTGTAGCAAAATTCCATCAAGCAATACAGGAATACCAAGGAACACCTGATATTTGCACGAAGCGTCCAAATTGTCGAATCTCCAAGCTATTGTCACGTCATGTCCATTGTGGTCATTTCTGTTTGCGTTGAAACGTCGCAACAGCATCGAAAATCAATTTGGACACTGTTATCTCTGCACCGGAAAATCACCTTTATTGACGTTTACTGCCTTACATTTATAATTACTAGTGTGACAAAATATTTTCAGGCGTATAAAATGTATACGACTTATTTTAAGAGTTTTTACGACTTATTCAGGAAAATTCACAAATTTTTGAAGTGAAAGTTGTTAACGTCCCCTGTTATAGCTCCCTGATAAGTTCTGTTCAGCTTATCAGTCAGACTAATGTAAACTGATGAATGACAAAAAAATATATAATGACAAATTGACTATCAGAGACATTATACCCAAGCGGTGAAATCGCTATCCAACTAAACCAGTGCCTATTTATATTTCCGCTTAATTTTATTTTATAGACCTTTAATTTTTTCTGCCTAAATGTATATCATAATTACAGTAATAAATGCCTGTAAACATAAGTAATACACGTATGCATGATAGATCCCTGAAATAGCAATAATTGATCGATAAAAGCCAGTATCTTCTTTAACAAAATGTGTTACCTGAATATTATCATTTCCTCTTATACTTGAATTTATGGTTCCTGGATTTGCATACAAAGTATGTTCGAGCTGTTATTTTTCATCATCATTCTTTGTAAGCTTGTAATTGACGGATGTATTACGGTACGTTCACTTTGTTTCAATATATTTTACCTGAGTATATGTTTTCTTTTTTATTAGGTGAAAATACTTTATATAATTTGTAAAAAAAATTGTCCCTACTTCCCCATACAGCATAAAATTTACAAATATAAATTACTTTAAATAAAATAAATAATTTGATTCATCGAGTTCTTTTACAAATTAAGAAAAACAAAAAGCTTATCAAAACATGCGTAATATAACGATAGCGTATACGTATAGTATATCAGACAAACTTTCAAATAGCTTCTCAAATCGCTAACTTAAAAAAAAGAATTTCAAAATTTACTTCAATCTGCCTTTCTTCTTCTTCTTCGATAAGTCAGTCAGTAAATAATTAATGAATTATTTAGCTAAGTTCACCGTATTTTTAACCGACTTCAAAAAAAGGAGGAGGTTATCAATGCGGCCGGTATGTTTTTTATGTATGTGTACACCGATTACTCCGAAGTTTCTGAACCGATTTACGTGATTCTTTTTTTTGTTCAATGCGAGATGGTGTCGAATTGGTCCCATAAAAAATTTATTCGGATAGGCCCAGTAGTTTTTATTTTATGAGCATTTTTGTCTGTATTTGTAAATGTTGCAAGTGCAAGTTTGAAGTCGGTTGTTTCTAACGCAGTTATCACTTGTGGTCATTATCATCATTACCTTTGCTATAAGCAACTGGTTGTCATGTCTGTCAATAGTACCACAACGCAAACTTGTGGTCACGTGTGTATAGGCATTTGATGAAACCTAATCCAGGCAATAGACACCACAACATTACCTATGTCTAATCACTTTAAATCTATAGGTGTATGTGTATTTCCCGTAATCGTAAATGATTGGATCGATTTCAATGAGTTTTTGAATGATGAGTTTTTCAATATAAAATGTGGAAAATCGATGGTAGGATATGATTTGTATGATATACGACTGATGCATGGTTTCATAAACTTTGTAATAAAAGTTAGAACATTCTAGAGAATCTCATTAAAATAAGAATATTTAAATATGCATTCAAATATGCAAAGACACACACACATGAAATTTCCTTTAAACAGTTTGCATCAAAGCAAACAGTAAAAGTTAAAACTCAAATCCGTTTCGAATGCAACGCAAATATGAATAGAGAAGCATACAAAGAGCATAAAGTTTCCAAATAAAACCGATTTAAAGCACATGCTACAAATGCCGACATATTCACGGAGCGCCAGGTAATAATGTTAACTTTGAATCTTTATGAACATCTTTGGAGATAACTGAACGCGCATTAAGGTATAAGTGAACAGTAATTCCCTTTGAATAGGACGATTTATGTAATGGCCCGAATTTAACCTTTTCGGAATTTGGTGGATAGAGTTTTCTCTAGTTTGGCAGTAGTAAGAATAATAGTGTAACTATTGAGTTAGAAGATAAGGACAGTTTGATAACGATTTTTAACTTTTATTTTTATTTTGTTTTTATGTATTTATGGTAATAACTAATAAGCTTTTTGTATCAGGTGTACATACTCGTCTATAATTTTGAATATTTACATTTTAATAAATATCCCTCGAAACCAAATTTAATAACAACTCTAGCTAAATAACAATAGGTAAACCAAGCAATAAACCGTTAGTTACAAAACGTGTCAAATTATTATATCCCTAGATAGATAACTAGGTATTTTTTTCAACTCAGACAGATAACCTATAATAAAAATTAAGTTTTGAAACTGTTCAAATAGTATATTACTTATAGAAAACTTAACAAGACTGATCAAAAGTTAGTGATGATACGTCATATCCTATAGCCTTCCTCGTTTTATGGGCTATCCAACACCGAAAGAATTTTTCAAATCGTACCAGTAGTTCTTGAGATTAGCGTTTTCAAACAAATAAACTCTTCAGCTTTATCATATTAGTATAGATGATACAAAGCTCAAGTATTTTATTATTCAAGCAGGAAGGTACAAAAAGGCTACATTATTAATGTTTCCCAGGATTGATGTATTATCCGTTTGTAGAATACTCAATTTGACCTGAAATGCTACAAATATCCAGTGAATCTAAAACAAACTTGATAAACGACGCAAGCGTGTTTATACCGCTGTTGATTTGACGAGATTTCCAATGCTATAAGCGACGAATAAATAGTGGAATGGATAGCAGGATTTTGAGTAAAATGGGGTGTATTTACTAGTACAGCACTAAAAATAATATGCTTTCAAACAGCTTTGGAATAATGTAGTTTTCTGTGGGTGAAAAAATTTCCAGAACTTGTTAAGTACATAGTTCTGGAGCTTTGTCATAAAAATAAACATGAAATGGTGAAAATCAACAGTTGTTAAGAAAAGATGCAATTATTTGTAATCTATACATTCTAAATCGATTAGCCCTTGCTAGCTTTGCAGACAAACATAAAAAAGGCAATACCTACGTGGCAATACAATGCGATCGAATTGTAATTATGATCGTGAGGCAAGAAAATATTTAAATTCATTCGTAGTTCTAAACATATTCCATAAAGTAAAATAACATAATATAAAATCGAAGGAATTTCGCTTTAAGCATATTTTATGACGATGTCGCCAAAAATATACGTCGTAATAAATTATTACATTTGGCAATACTTTCTTGGTATTTACATACTTCTGTCAGATATAATACAATCTCGTCTACTGAATGTCACGACTGTTTTGCGTTCGATTCCAAAATGTGTCGCGCAGAAAAATCGTATGAGTTTCATTTTTAGTTTATAGCATTGACAGTATTCACAGTATACGTCATATACAATTGAAAGCTCAGCGTATTTAAATTATTAGATTAATATGCTATGATATCCGCCCCTTCTTCAAATTTATTTTAATAAAAAATTGGTTGAATTTATATTTTTTTTTTTTTTTTGGTTTTTATGGCATTCAAATGCTTTATAAATATAAATTTATAAAGAATAGAAAAAATTCGATCACGAGGCGGGACTTGAACCCGCATCCTTCGCGCCATTCCGGGGCGGATGCCTAACCAACTCAGCCACTCGTGACCCGCCTGAGCAATCGAATTTATTCTATCCTTTCAGTTTTATGTGTCTTAAGGGACACACCGCGCGCCATCTATTGAGATGATTTAACAACCATTTCAACCAATATTTGAATGCCATAAAAACCAAAAAAAAAAAATATATAAATTCAAGAAAAGGTCGTGTTCCATCGTTACAATATTGTATTCACTGAAAAGTGCTTCATATTGGTTGAAATGGTTGTTAAATCATCTCAATAGATGGCGCGCGGTGTGTCCCTTAAGACACATAAAACTGAAAGGATAGAATAAATTCGATTGCTCAGGCGGGTCACGAGTGGCTGAGTTGGTTAGGCATCCGCCCCGGAATGGCGCGAAGGATGCGGGTTCAAGTCCCGCCTCGTGATCGAATTTTTTCTATTCTTTATAAATTTATATTTATAAAGCATTTGAATGCCATAAAAACCAAAAAAAAAAAAAAAATATAAATTCAAGAAAAGGTCGTGTTCCATCGTTACAATATTGTATTCACTGAAAAGTGCTTCATATTGGTTGAAATGGTTGTTAAATCATCTCAATAGATGGCGCGCGGTGTGTCCCTTAAGACACATAAAACTGAAAGGATAGAATAAATTCGATTGCTCAGGCGGGTCACGAGTGGCTGAGTTGGTTAGGCATCCGCCCCGGAATGGCGCGAAGGATGCGGGTTCAAGTCCCGCCTCGTGATCGAATTTTTTTCTATTCTTTATAAATTTATATTTATAAAGCATTTGAATGCCATAAAAACCAAAAAAAAAAAAAAATATAAATTCAAGAAAAGGTCGTGTTCCATCGTTACAATATTGTATTCACTGAAAAGTGCTTCATATTGGTTGAAATGGTTGTTAAATCATCTCAATAGATGGCGCGCGGTGTGTCCCTTAAGACACATAAAACTGAAAGGATAGAATAAATTCGATTGCTCAGGCGGGTCACGAGTGGCTGAGTTGGTTAGGCATCCGCCCCGGAATGGCGCGAAGGATGCGGGTTCAAGTCCCGCCTCGTGATCGAATTTTTTCTATTCTTTATAAATTTATAAAAAATTGGTTGTCTGTAAAATCGGTTTACTGACGATAGTTGAACGTGACAACGTCCGATTGTGCTTCTTTGTCGCTCGTTCCGCGCTCTCACTTGCACTTCAAGCCTTACATGGAACGCCTCAGAGCGAGGTAACGCCGCATGAGTCATGTTTTTTCGTGCGTGCAGCCGGCTCTATCGAATTATAAGACGTTGTCACGTCAAAAAAATTTACTTATATTATAAAGTTGAAGAGTTTGTTGTTTGAACGTGCTAATCTCAGGAACTACTTTTTCGGTTTTAAAAATTATTTCGGGGTTAGATAATAGGCCCATTTATCGAGGAAATCTACAGGCTACATAATATGATCACGTTAAGACGGAGGTGAGCGAAGCACTGCGGGTAAAAGCACGGGGCACAGCTAGTTATTTATTTAATTATTAAACACACTCGCTATAAAGTATTTTATGATTGAGAAAAATAACAAATAACTAGCATTTTCAAGCAAAAATTCACAGCCTTAAATTTCCAAGAGAAAATTATATTTTCAGGATATTCGGAATACAAAGCACATAACATTGTACATATAAGAAAACTAAGTCCTTTTCTGCGTTTATCTGTCATATGTCGCGTTAAACTCAAAAATTACTGCGATGTTTTTCATTTTGTACTACCAATACATAGAGCTATTCGAGGAAGTTTAAAAAAACGCGAAGCGGTAAGCTTGTGAAATAATAAGTATTCTGTAACTAGTTCCTTTGTATTTAACTATTTAGTAGTTTGATGTCTGTAACTGAAGGTATTCTGTGTGTATCTGTTGTTCAATCGAACTTTGTTGGTCTTTAAAAACGATGTGTATAGATAATAATTATCTTACGGTACATTTACATGACACTAACATAGAGCTAGAACTAGAGCAAGATTAATATTTCGTGATCTTTTAGTGTAAACGAAAAGTCGTATTCTTCAGTGTTAGAACAGTGTATAGAATATTTTGGAACGCACTAAGAACACTGAAAGAATACGCCTGTTTGTTCTAAAACAATTTGACATAGAGAAAAAGCAGTCGCATGCGCTGTTATAACTTATATTCACGCATTCAATATACAAACAGACACAATGTCGAAAATTTTACACACTATAACTTGATAATATATTTTGCACAATACATATCACAAGATTCAACTCAAGCATTCAAAATTGCACCCTGTACCAATAGGTATAGAGTTCAATTGTTCTGTACTGAAATGCCCAAAATGTAGCTAATAAAATATTTATTCGAGAATAGTCGATGATGTGTTAATAAGTCTTGAGACTCCGATCTATTGAACGAAGCGGTTCTTGCGGTCGCCTTTGATCTAAATATAATTTGTTTACAAATTTCAACGCTCCGTGATGTTACGAATTTTTTTAGGGCTATTTAAGTTTTTTTATGAAAGTTTATTAAGGTGATTGCTACGATCTGTTCCCAGCCAATGTCCCGCTAGATGGCGCTGAATTCTACATTTCTAGTTTATTTGAGTTTTTGCGTAATTGGAAAAGATTAAGGTCGTAGGAATAGTCATGGCGATTACTGAATATTATATTTTATTTAAATATGTCATATCATTGCCTTAAAATCCACCCAATTCGGTAAAACCATGCGTTTTAACATCTGTCATTGCATACAGGGTCGTTTACACACACAGACGTATACAAAAATGATAAAGATTGAACTCTAGATGGCGTGAATGTAAAACAAGTTTGGCGTGTATGTATTTGAGTAGTTAGTAGCATATTATATTCTGAATTTCTGATCCATGCCTATTCACTCAAAACTACCTAATAACACTAATGATTTGTAACAGTAAATTATTTCAATAGGTAGGTATTTGAACATTTCCCAACAAGACGTAAGAATAATTATTCGTAGGTATACAAGATACAATAACAAATCTAATACACTATTTATTATTTTATTATTTACTAGCGGTCCGCCCCGGCTTCGCCCGTGGTACATGTTTACGTTTTCTCTCCATAAGAAGTAAGAACCATCCTCGTACTTCAAGGAATATAATAAAAAAAGAATTATCGAAATCGGTTCAGCCGTTCTCGAGTTATGCGCTTACCAACACATTTTGCGATTCATTTTTATATTAGACTAGCGGTCCGCCCCGGCTTCGCCCGTGGTACATGTTTACGTTTTCTCTACATAAGAACCATCCTCGTACTTCAAGGAATATAATAAAAAAAGAATTATCGAAATCGGTTCAGCCGTTCTCGAGTTATGCGCTTACCAACACATTTTGCGATTCATTTATATATATATAAGATTATGTGAAAATAACCAGGAAGGTGAAAAACATATTTATGAAAACATAGTAACATATGGCTGTCGCTACAATAATTATATTTCAATTTTATCTTTTTATACCTAGTAGAACTGGCCGACGAATAAAAAAAATCGTATTAGAATACAATATATTACGGAACAAAAAAAGGATTGTAACTGAATTAGGTAGGTATGTTTGTTTCTGGGCGCACCGTTTTCGACGACGCGACGCGACGCGCGACGTAAGCGTATAGGTATAGGTACCTACTTTGCTAAAACAAACTAATAAAATTGTGTGTCTGTCTGAAAATTCGGAAAAGCATATTTTGCAAGTTTGTGATTACTTTGATAGTTTACCGATTTATAATAATTGTAATCGTAATTGTATAATATATAATTTGCAATGTGGTGAAATTTCATAAAAATCACGGGCCAATTTTTTGTTTTGAATCCCACCGAAAATATAATTGCGTTATTAGAATAATTAATTACTATACCTACCCACGATCAATTATTACAATATAGTCTCAAATGCATACTAGAGAAATATTGCAATTTGATTCAATTAAAATGCATAGCATACAAAAATAAATTCACAACACAAGAAATTCCGCGCGCAAATCATAGCGCGTGTCAATGAAATCAAGAATGTTTTATATCAAGCCGACGCGGACGAGCGACGACGCGACGCCGAACAAAAGTACCTACGACGGACGACCACGCTTCGAGTTGCCAAACACACAGCCAAACAACAATAATGAGTAATAAATTGTTTACAAAAAAAACAAGTTTTCCATTTTTCTGTATGAGTAGACAGAACTTCAAAACGCCACCTGCTACGGTTTATATTATGAACGATGGTTATAAAAATAAAAGTTATATTTGTTGGTGTAAACTATTTTATTGATCAATAATTTTGGAATTTAAAACTGTCAACATTGATTACAATAAAACGCAGTTTTATTTTATTACACTATTGTTTTTTTATCAAAACATGTATTTGAAGTACCATATAATATTATGCTGATCCAAGCATTTTCACTCAAAACTAATATCACTAATGATTTGTAAAAGTAAATTATTTCAATATACATTTCATAACCAACAAGTAAGAATAATTATTATTATTCCTACCAACAACAACAAACCTAAAACACTATTTACTATGGGAAAATAACCAGGAAGGTGAAAAACATTATATTATTATTTACGATTTCGACGCACTCGACTTTTAGTAAAATATAGTAGGTAAACATAATATTATGGTTTTGATTTTTGCTACTAGTATAAGAAAACTGCGTGTTCAAACTACTTGTTTGTCTGTCTGAAAATTCGGAAGTACTTTGGTAGTTTACCGATTTATAATAATATTGTATATATCGTTGTTTAAAAAATATTCAAACACAATAAAATATGATATACTGATTTATCACTGGTTTCAGTGATGAACTGATGAGTCAATGTTAGCCACTATACTTTCGTCATACGTGTGTTATGTGTATGATTGATGTGATTTGCAACGTGGTGATATTTCAGAAAAATCACGGGTCAAATTGTCCCACCGAAAATATAACTGCGTTATAAGAATAACTATACCTACGATAAATTATACATAATACAATATAGTCTCAAATGCATACTAGTGAAATATTTTATTTGAATCAATAAAATAAAAAAAAAATAAAAAATAATAATAATACAAAAATAAATTCACAACACAAGAAAATCCGCGCGCAAATCATAGCGCGTGACAATGAAATCAAGAACTTTCGAGCCGACGCGGACGCGACGCGGACGACGAAGGAGCCTAACAAAAGTACCTACAATCATAGGCGGCTCGTGACAAAATTGTATGGCCGTGTTCACTTGAAATAAAACAACGAAAATAGGTACCTACAATAGCGTTAGCAGTACAAAAAAAATGAGCACCACATTATAAATGTCTATTTAATATTTATACACTAAAAATTATAGAGTATTTCAAAACGAATTCAATTATTATTTAGCAATAATTAGAAAATCCCCGAATTTGCATTCGTGATCGTATTCATAGTGTTTGTCTACACTAATATTATAAAGAGGAAAACTTTGTTTGTTTGTTTGATTGTAATGAATAGGCTCATAAACTACTGGACATTTTACCAATGTTTGCAAGTTTGTGATTACTTTGATAGTTTACCGATTTATAATAATTGTATACTTATATCATTGTTTAAAAATATTCAAACACAATATGATATAGGTACTGATTTATCACTGGTTTCAGTGATGAACTGATGAGTCAATGTTAGCCACAATACTAATCACTTTCGTCATACATGTGTATGAACTATGATTGATGTGATTTGTAATGTGGTGAAATTTCATAAAAATCACGGGCCAATTTTTTGTTTTGAATCCCACCGAAAATACATATATTACTAATTGCGTTATTAGAATAATTAATTACTATACCCACGATCAATTATTACAATTTACAATATAGTCTCAAATGCATACTAGAGAAACATTGCAATTTGAATCAATTAAAATGCATAGCATACAAAAATAAATTCACAACACAAGAAATTCCGCGCGCAAATCATAGCGCGTGTCAATCACAGATTAAGTATTAGTTATGGTGTCAATGAAATCAAGAATGTAATTTATATCAAGCCGACGACGACGCCGAACTAAAGTACCTACAGTACCATTTACCTTCAGTGTACAATACAGTTTACAGACCTACGACGGACGAACAATAATGAGTAATAAATTGTTTACAAAAAAAAACATAGTTTCTAAGGTCATTAGTTTTATTTTATTTTATTGTTATTTTCTTTGAACGATTGGAAATGAAATTACTCAATTTTTACACAGAACTTTGATTTATTAGAATTATGCTCATTATGTATAAGATAACGAACGCGAATGCACGACATCTAGCGCGTCTTATGTCTAAACATCGCCTTTCGTTTAGACATTGACGCGCTAGATCTGTAATAAGTATATAGTCTATGCGCTAGATGTCGTGCTTTATGTCGTGTTTCGCTTGGCAAAAGTCACGCACACTACTGTAGAAGTGTCAAATTTTTCCGGTATTTTACTGTTGTTTTTCTAAGTAAATATTGTAAATTATTGATTAAAAAGGTCAAACGCGCACACATTTCATTATAGAGAAGTGATAAAATGATTAGTTTTAAAGAAATAGTGTCTGTGTTAAGTGTTTAGAGGTAATCAAAAATGTATGGAGGGACGGTCGGAACATCCACCTTAAGGTGTCAAGCTTGAATTTGACCTTTTGAAATAAGTTTAAAATTTTAAATCCATACTAATATTATAAATGCGGAAGTAACTCTGTCTGTCTGTTACTCAATCACGCCTTAACTACTGAACAAATTTGCATGAAATTTGGTATAGAGATATTTTGATACCCGAGAAAGGACATAGGATAGGTTTTATCCCGGAAATCCTACGGGAACGGGTTTTTATTTGAAAACGCGGGCGAAGCCGCAGGCGGAAAGCTAGTATCATATAATTTTAAGTTAAATATTTACCTATCTATCTGATTTTGACGTCGCTCTGTAGTTCTAAAGCTTACTTTTTAAACAATTTTTTTTCTGGTTTTACAATTTCCTTGAGTATTTACATAAAATAGAAAGCATCATTAATTATATGATAAGCTGTTTTCGACAAATATGTAGCATTCTTAAGATTTCATTCGTTACAATACTTATCTTTCCTACAGCTTGTAATATTAGTGTATAGGTAACGTATAATATTAGTGTAGCTTTGATGAAATTGTTTTTCCTCTTAGCTCCTTAACCAGAGATTCTATTGATCCAACAATAAACACACACACAAACAGCTTTAGAAGTGTTTCTTCGCATGTTTTTTTAACGCTAAGAAACTTTTATTTTATTTGGGATAAATTGAAACGCCTTGCGTATTTATCCCAGCAATGATCATCACTTGATTTGTTGCTATTATAACCAGGCAGACGTTTTCACATGAACACGGGGCATACATACGGATTAACGAACGTTGGCAATACGGTGTTTATATTGAATTTCAGTAGGTAAACATATTAAACACGAGGATAATCGGAATGAATTCCGACAAATATTTAGTCTCGAAGCGAAATGTTGCTTCTGGGAGAATTTTGTCCTTTAACTATTATATATTACATACTACTATTATATATTACACACACGTATAAATATCTACACCGTTATAAATTGAATTGAAGATATCCTCGAAGCTATGGTTCACTGTTTTTGTTATACGTTCCTTACACGTGTATTTCTAACTTAGTATTAATGAATTAATATCGATATTCAATATTTTGATTCAGATATAACCTTAAATAATAATCTAAGTCCTTGAAGATATTTATCTTAATATCTACTTATATTATAAATGTGGAAGTTTGTGAAGCTAACTAGATTGTTTTTTTTTTTGTGAGGAATAGGCAAGTGCATGACCACGATCTCGCCTGCTGGTAAGCGAATGAGCTGATGTGGACTAAGATATAGCGCGCTTCCCCAGGTTGTACTCGTCGGGTAAGATTGTTTCAAGAAAAATTGTTTTGTTTCAAGAAAAATCTGAGGTAAATTTTAGACATTTGTTTATAAGGCGACCGCCCATGTCATGCAAATATTATACCATGCCTACTCTCCTACTTCTCAGCTCTTCATTGCTTTTTAGTTGTCTGGAAGAAATCGCTCATGAGCGATAAGACCACCACCTGTACCTTAACCTCTTTTGCTGTTTTTATTATTATCTTTCTGTCAACTTCATCTGTGTGTATCAAGTATACAATAAAGTATTTTTATTATTATGATTGGCAGAGCAACACTAAATCATTTATTTAATGATTTTAATTTTGGTTCTTATAGCGAAAACTATAAGAAAAACCTTATAATGCTCATCCAAATCTTGCAATACATTACGCGCTTGACCGTTTCACGTATTACGCTCTGTCACTCAAACAAACAACATTTAATATTTATTATGCGCTCAAGCATACCAATATTCCCAGTGCGTAAAATATTCAGTACAGATAACGCAGTCAACTCGAAAAGGGTCCTTTGAGGCAAGTCAGCTGAGAATTCTGATATATACAATGTACCTATATTAGAACACGCCCGGGGATGTATGAAAATATTAGGGTACTTTTATAATTGGCAGGATTATCTTCATCTTCTTGTGTTTAGTTTTAACTAAAATCTGTTCGCTCCAGCTCTTTGTTGTTTATTTTTAATTTTTAACAATAGGTTCTATTCAAATATCTAAGCAGAGGTTTAACTAACGATTCATTAAAACCCGTTGTGTCTTTCTTGAGGTCGGAGTTTACTTTTAAATATATTATGATGTATTACGTAATGGCTAATGACGTTAATATCATCATCTTTTATATAATATCGTTGATCAGATCTGAAAACACCTTTATGTTGTTTTATTTTACACTAGATTTCCGCCCGCGGCATCGCCCGCGTTTTCAAAGAAGAACCCACATAGTTCCCGTTCCCGTGGGATGAAACCTATCCTATGTGTTAATCCAAATTACCCTCTATATGTGTGCTGAATTTCATTGTAATCGGTTCAGTAGTATTTACGTGAATGAGTAACAAACACACATATACACATCCTCACAAACTTTCCCAATTATAATAATTTTAATAGGAGAATATTCCATATACCATAGATACGCTTTATACTGTTAGAAAAAGTCATTTAACGGGTATTAAGCGTGATTTATTATATGACTATCCCGACGTTTTGAATACGTTACAGAGAGCGTTGTTAGCATATAATAAAATACAAGAAAACAGATATAGATTCTACCATTTATACTCAATTATAAATGGTAGAATCTATATCTGTTTTCTATATTTATTCTGTAGTATATATTCAGGAAATGGACCGAGTAGGAACACTTCTGTGCCTTGGAGAGCAAGTAAAATACTGCACCTGATCTCTCTTCCTACTTTTCGAAGCTATCCCAGTGGACTATTGTTAGATATATAATGTAAGATAAGAAAGTAATATCTTATTACATGTATGTAATGACGTATATAATTAGAATTGAATATACCTATTATCTGCTAGTTATTGATTTGTTCGTTTAGTTATCATGTTTTGTTAAGATAACGCATAGTAATAAGCTATTATAATATTATTAGCATTTAATATTGATTTAGTTCATATTCCTGTATCATCATCATCATCATCAGCCCATATACGTTCCCACTACTGGGACAAGGGCCTCCTATGAGGGTACAATAATCCACCACGCTGGCCAAGTGCGTGTTGGCGATTACACATGTCGTCGAACTTTTTTTTTTTAATTCTTCGACATGTCGGTTTCCTCACGATGTTTTCCTTCACCGTTCGAGCAGTAGTGATGTTACAACATGCGCAGATAAATTGAAAAATCAATTTATTTCCTGCGCGCTCGCCTGGTCTCGAACCCTGGACTTATCGATTCGAAGTCCGAGGTCTCACCACTGAGCCACCACTGCTCCATTCCTGTATATTATTAAAGAAATAAAAGTTATTTAAATTTATAAAGTTGTTTAATAAAGTCTTTTAGATTTTGGTAGAGTTACAGTGGTACATAGATACATATTAAACGATAATATACATCAAATATTGCTTTAAAATGGAGTAAGATAACTTATTTTAGAATACCAATTCTTCACAAACCATGAAGTTAAGTTGAAAACATTTCTATTCGCAATTTGAAAATTTTAATAATAAAAAGCAAATTAAAAAAAGAACACTTTTATTAAAAGCCTGTTAATATCCGAGAAATAGGGAACAGTTGAGGTGACCTGTATAGGTAACCTACTTTCATTCCTACTATTAAAATACTCATAAAATTGCATCTTTTCGAAGGCACACGCATCATTATGATTATCTGAATTTTTTTTTTATTTTTTTTATGAAATTAGCAGGCAAACGAGACAGACGCCTTGCCTGATGGTAAGCTAAGTGCGCCGCCCATAGACTACCGCAACTGATGTTACGGATGTTGCCTACTAGAAGAGGGAAATGGACAAGATATAGGGTAGGGTATTAAAATTGTATCATAAAATTTCTGAAAACAACATAATATCGAGTGTTGTGGTAGTTCTTATTTTATTTTATGGGTTTAGATTTTTAAGTAATATTTAAAGTATGGAGGATATATTAAATAACAGTGCCTTAACAACTAAAGTGCAGTTTATCTGGCTGATTTTTTTTATGATGCAGATTGCAAGAGCAGATTTTCTAATCGATTTTTCTTTGTAAATTAATTTATACTTTTTTAGATACTTATATATACTTCAATCATTGTGTGATTAAAAATATTTACATAAAAGTGCATTTAGCAGAACACCAAAAATATGTTTTCTATACGAATGAGTATAATTCCTGAGATAAGCGCGTTGAAATAAACAGAAACTTTCTCTATAGAAGGCAAATTAAGCTTCTAAATACATACAAAATGCTCGAAACTCATATTATTACTCAAAATGAGCCGGACATAAAGAGGATTTACGGAATAAAAAGAATAATAAAAAGAAAAATGTAATCACGCAATGTAAGCTTTGTTAACAGACTTATCACAATTAATATTATTAGAGAAGTACCAAAATATTCTACATTTTTCGAGTAATAAATATTTCTTGTGATATTAGAGATGAACAGAAAAATCATAAATACAAAACATAATATGAATAAAAGGATATAAATAGCATGCAAGAATGGGAATAAGAAGATATTTTTGGCGTGTTGTAATACGAAATAGTAGGCTTAAGCCTAACAATGTGGTTATTTATTTATCTTTATATAAATTTGAGGAAAGTTTTCGTAGAAGAATAACTTAGCAACAATGTACCTAATATCTATAATTGTAAAGAACTAAACGACAATTAAACAGAGAGAATAATACTAACTACTAACTCGATATTTTAGAGAGAGTGTTTGTAAATAACAATTAACAAACTTTATTTTAAAATTTACTTTTTCATTGATTGTATATCAAATCTTAGGAAAGCTGAATGTTCACTCCACAATATTAACTTTGTATCAAAGCAGATGCTTTATAAAAACTATAGAAAATGTTTTCAGTACTTTGTTACAAACGCCTTACGAGGAAACTCTCCATATAGGTATTTGTAAGAAAGTTAAAGGTTTATCTCCTATAGAAGACTACACAAGTTTTCTTGCGTGCTAAAACTGCTTTCCGAAACTGCTAATGGAAGCCGAACTTATGTTGAGTGATTTTTGGTAGGAGCATAACTTAGGACTGCGGCATGCTAATGTGTATGAGAGGCGAAAATAATAGATAATATTGTATTATCAAGTAATATTCAATGACTCTACTTAACTTTGAAGCAACATTTACGGTGTTCATTGTTTTATTTATTTTTAATTACCTACATAGTATAAAATATGACTCATTTATAAAATATAGAAAACTATAATACAATATAACGCCAAAAGCTAAAAGCCTGTGAGAATTGAAAAGTAGAGTCATCATTTTTATTTTGCATTAAAATTTTATGTTTATGTGCTATTATATCCTTATTTGTCCCATAACACATAGATATTTTACTTATATACTATGGCACTGTCTGTGCTTATTAGGTTTTTAAAGTGAAACCTTTATTACATCGTCTCAAACTTTTTGGTCGATACCGATACGATATGTACGATAATCACTACATCGATACACAATTATCGTACAGATACGATAATTTTTAGTTAAATGTCTATAGTGTGAAAAAAAGTTTTACTTTTGCCGTGGTTTCATAAAACCACACAACATTTTTCTTTAAAGAAAAAAACCAAAGAGTCGGTTAATTTCTTTAAATTATTTGCATGCTACCTAAAAGAGCACCTATAAATAATAAACTTTAACCTAAGAATTGGTTTTAATACATTGCTAGTGGCACATCTATACTAATATTATAAAGCTGAAGAGTTTGTTTGTTTGTTTGTTTGTATGTTTGTTTGTTTGTTTGTTTGTTTGAACGCGCTAATCTCAGAAACTACTGGTCCGATTTGAAAAATTCTTTCGGTGTTAGATAGCCCATTTATCAAGGAAGGTTATAGGCTATGTATCATCACGCTAAGACCAACAGGAGCGGAGCAATGCGGGTGAAACCGCGGGGAACAGCTAGTCATTAATATAACGTTACTATTTCCTCCGGGAAACTGAAGATTAATCCTTATACAACTAATTGCTACTAATGTTGGTTATTCCTTTCAATTAGGGACGCTTATGATTACAATGGTTAATCTCTGTAATAAGTTTTGTATTATTTTGTTGTGTTAATTTTGACACATTATGGGCTTAATCGTATCTTTGTTTTGTATATTATTAATTTTAATACACATTTTTGTTTCTTATTATTAAAATACTACAATAAAAAAATATATTCCGTTTGTAAAAATTTATAACACGATGAATGGTTGTTTAAACTAGATAGTCCCGAGAGATAGACAGTTGAAAGCTTAAAGTTTAGTTTTAAGTATGGTTTTAAGCCTTACCTTTATCTTTATTACTAACAAAATGTCTCCAAAATTCAAATTATAAAATAATCATATTATTAAACAACCATTTTTAAATCAAACTCACAAGAATTAAGCACCACAATCGATATAAATTACTTCTGTAATCTCAAGCTATATTTCATTAAAAAATCCAGCAGCAGATCCAATAAATTCCGACCAACATTTATTCAGTGTTGATAGCTCGCATTCCGGAGCATAACTCATTAATTCTCAGCTTTCAGCGGAGTAATTACATAGTCCTCATCAAGTAGTGAATTTAATGACCCGTGGCTAAGACACCGCGAAATGTGTCCTGAAATGTAAGAATGAGAAATGTAATACTATCTGTGATTTAAAACCCGCTAAGGATGTTTATTAAGATATTTATAATTTTAAGTATAAGGAGCTATATCGCAACATAATCACTACATAGTATAAACAGAGTCGCTGTTTATGTCCCTTTGTATGCTTAAATCTTTAAAAGTACGCAACGGATTTTGATGCGGTCTTTTTAATAGATAGAGTAACGGTGCGGACGGTTTAAGTATATAGTTTCATAAGTTTAAGACAAAGCGGGCGAAGCCGCAGGCGCAAAACTGGTATTATAATATATACGAGTTTTTCACCCGTGTAGTCAAAGAAAATTCCCTTTCAAATGAGGTGTTTCACCGTTATAAAAAGTAACTAGTAAAAGTTTATCGTTCTGTAGCCTCCTAACTACATTCAAACAGAAATCAATCGCTTCAAAGCGATGAAAGAGCGATGCAAGTGAAAGAAACAACCACACACATTCATAATTCTAATAAGTGGAGATAAAGATGGTATAGATGGTGTACCATTATTTTATATAACACTAGCTTCCGCCCACGACTTTGTACGTGCATCCCCGTTTTTCCCCGTTCCCGCAAGAATTTCGGGAAATCCTTTCTTAGGGGACGCCTACGTTATGACATCTACCTGCATGCCAAATTTCAGCCCGATACGTCCAGTGGTTTGGGCTGTGCGTTGATAGATCACTATATAAGTCACCTTTGAGTTTTATATATATAGATAATACATACAAAATAATATTTAAATATATCTATTACCTATGTACTAGACTAAAACACGACTAGTGTTTACTGTGTGTACTAATAAAATAAATTTCACATAGCAAGCAATTGCTATTTATTTTTCCGTTATTTCCCTTTTTCTAAATATACTGTTATCAGAGTAATATAGCCAGTCTTAAAAATTCTGATTAGCTTATAATATTACTAGGTTTCCGCCCGCGGCTTCGCCCGCGCAGTCAAAGAAAAACCCGCATAGTTCCCGTTCCCATGAGATTTCCGGGATTGCGTCATTTTCCCGGGATAAAAAGTAGCCTATGTCCTTTCTCGGGTATCAAAATATCTCCATGCCAAATTTCATGAAAATTGTTTCAGTACTTTAGGCGTGATTGAGTAACAGACAGACAGAGTTACTTTCGCATTTATAGGTAATATTAGTATGGATGTCAGGTAAAGTGACTTATAATGTAGGTATTGTATGCATATTGTCACGTCAAAGTGTTAAATATACGATCAGTAACTTTACAAGTTGGTAAACTGGCTTCTCATTTATATTTAGTAGCTATATACGTATATATCATCAAAGTTTAAACATCAATACAGAAACGGAAGTGAATTCCAGTTATTTACAACCTTTTCATTGTTTCGTATATCCGCCCTTTGTCGAGTCCCGGATTAAAAGTACTCTCAATTTGTGAAGGTAAATAACGCGATCTTTTAAATTCTCTGCCTTTAAAGCATTGCAAACTTCTTTATTCGTGTTCATTCATTTTGTACAAAATAGCAGCATTTTGTCTAAATTTGAGATCATTCATTTAACACATTCACTCTCACACATTTTTTATTTACCTTTTAAATCACCTGTTTTTGATGATAGTACTTTTAGGAGTCGTAATGTAGGTCGCCGAGAATTCCAACCAATACCCGCGTCCTCATCATTAAAGCGGCTCGACGGAACACGGTGGGGTTTAGGCGGGAAGAATCCGACATAACGCATGGCTCCTTTATTCTTCATAATAAAAAGCGTGGTGTAATAAACGAATTAAAACATCATAACATTATTAATTATACCTTCATAAATAAATCCAATCATTTCTGTAGATATAATAAAGCTAATAGAAATCAATTTGCAGAATTAAATCATAGACTAAACAATTTTCAAGGACTTAAATCAACATTAATCGATTGCCATTTGCGAAAAAAGTCCTTATGGTTCATAATGCTCCACCATAACCCCACTCATTTCGCCGTCGAAATCATTTTAAATTTCCAAGCAAATCCAATAGAATGATACTTTACATTTAAACCAATCCCGTGAGATCAACACTTCATAAGGCGGTAGCTTTAGAAGCGGGAATATGATAACGGCAGTAAAGAAAGCAATAAACCTCTTGTTTAAACTTATAAGTATATTCATTTTAATGAAGCTTGGATGGAAATTAAATGGCATTGTTTTACCTGGGTCAATGTTTACTATAAATATATAGCTGTAAGTACATAATATATTCTAGTTAACTAATTCTGATACTTTTGAAAGATAAACGTTTCTTTTTTTTTCTTTTATTACTTTAACTGGTTTAGTATATTATTATCTGTGCATTTACATTTTTATGTTTCAATATTGTTTCAATAGAAATTGTCTTTTAAAAGCTTTTTAGTTTTATTGAATTTGTGTTAGATTGTCAAATGATGTTAGTTTTACATTTTTTTGGTCCAATAAAAAACTCTTTTTATTTAAGTTACAGAGGTAACATTTTTCTAAGTAATAAATTTAGTGGGTTTTCTAAGTAATAGATTTTAATAACCAAAAAATAATATAGTAATAGATACTCTTTAGATACTGTAAAAAGCTGAACTGATTTGGTCCAAATATGAGCAATCCTTAAAAAATTGCTGGGTTTCCTTGGCATTTTTTATATAATTTTAAATATTAATTTTATGATAAAATCAAAACGCTTCCGCTTTTCCCGTTGTTATGATGACATTCTTAACCGCTAAAAGGATAAAAATACTTCTCGATAAAATTTAATAGGGAATCCATTTACAACCGCGTTTTATACGAATTTGGCTAAATAAAGATCTGGGATTTTGTTACCACGAAAAAGGTTTTAAGGGTTGAAGTAATGGACTTTCTAAATCGTTACAAGGGACATAGTTTTTCTCAGTTAATTGGTTGTGGTTGAATGAAAATAAATTAATTGTTTTTGAAATGAAAGACAAAAAATACAAGGAAAAATATTTTATGAACGGCATTTTAATAATGAAATATTTAACATATTTTCTACTTCTGTTACTAAGACAATAAACTAGTCGTCCCGGCTCTGCCCGGATAGACTGTTTATTGTGTTGATCATAATATTATTTTTATGAAAACTCTTTTTCCGTAATATTCCTATTAATTTTAAATCAAAAATAATGTTTAAGAAGCTTTTAATACTACTTTATAAAATCACATGAATTTTGTTCACATCTCATTTGAAATATGTCCTGGACAATTGGTACAGTCAGCAACCAAAGTTGATCAATATAAATCATGCGAAATGTGATTCTTTCTCTGCCCAAATGAAAAATTTAAAACTGGGTTTCAAAAGAAAATTACTGTTGGATAAATTTTATAGTTACATTAAAATTCTCAAACAAAATACTAACAAAGCTAGCAGCTCATCAGAATATTATATTATTTAAGCAGCGGTGATAACATTATACTTTATAGTAGGTACCTACCTTAAAACGGGGAAGTGTTTAAATTCTCTGTCGTAAAACTATTTATTTTTAATGCCATACCAATATTTTATTTAAAACTTTATCTGTGGACTGTACTCTTACAAATATCAACCATACAATATAATATATGAAAAACGCTATTCATAGAACAAGACGTTTAACGTACTTTTATAAGAAAAATGTTCCAATATCAAGCCTGAGAAAATAATAAGCCTGACCAAGCCCCATAATCGCCAATGTACTACAGAAATGAACTCAATTCTCGAAGTAAAGAAGCTTATTACGAAATGATTCCCAAAAGTAACCGGATAATTTCTTATTTTTTCCATAACAAAGGATCCATTGTAAGGAAACACAATAGCCTAATGAAATTTGACTTGGGCCTGGTGTTCAATGAGTTAGGTTCAAAGAATTTGCGCTAACTTGCTTACATATTGTGATTTGAAGTTAAGGACTAGTATTAACGGTGACATAGATTAAGTATGTTATAAGTGTGTTATAAAACTTTTTTGTTAAAAATTCATAGAAATATTTATTTAAGAATGCTGATATTATAGACGAGAAAAGGAGGTAAGTTCAGCCCCCCTAGCCAAGTGGCTTTCTGTTAGCGTAGCGTTCAATAGAATAGACTACGAATGTATGAGATTAACGTAAGCTGTAGATACGTTATCTACAGCTTCATCTTTTCTCATTCAGAAGGACTTGTGACTTAAAGTCGTAAGTAATAAGAACATTTTGTAATTTGCTTTAATAGTTTTGAATATTCCTTTGGATAGACGATGGTTCATGAATAGGTAATATTTTATTCTACACACATGTTATTTCTTGCAACTAGTTAAATATTTTCATGTATAAAGTGATATTTTCAGATCGTAAATTAATGACTTATACATTTCCGATCATTTTATTTCTATAAATATAAATGTCACTATACCAAGGAAGCAGTGAATAAACTCAAGGAAAGAAACAGATCTGAGCTTTGGCCAATCACATTACGGAGTAAATCAATTCCAAGAATTCAATCATTTGAAGTAGGTACTTCGAGTTTATTCTGCTGTCTGTACGTATGTGAGAGATACACGTCTTAACAACGTTATTTACATTTAGAATAAATTTTCGTTAAACTGCGCGTACATTGAGTATCTATAAGATGTCTTCTTCCAAACTTTAATGACAAAGTCTTTGATTCTTAAAACCCGATAAAAGTTAATTTAGAGACGTACAAATAAATATATAGGTTAAGCGCAACATATGAACTAATTTTAACGTGACATTTTTAAGGATTTTTTTTTTAATTTATGCTATTTAGATATTAAAGGTTTTTATTAGAACTTCTGCCAGAATTATAGACTTGTAGCTAACTATACCCCGTGCCCTATATCTTCATGTTTAAGCTTAAAATCAGTGAACTCATTTAAAATATCAATGCCGAGGGGATAGGCTAATAAAATTATACGCAACGCCGGTCTATACAATTATTATGATAGCGAGGAAGGAAGGTAATGAGGAAATTTAATTTGCTTAAATTCCGGCCTTGGATATCATTCTTGCGTATATCTTTAGAAAATTCCCGGTAGGTGCTATGTTTTTTTTTACCTTTTTTGTTTCTATCGATATTTAGGTATTGTTTTGGAATTTAAATATTATGAGACTGTTGCTAAATAACCTCGGTTTAGTGGATTAGGGATTAAAATGAAAATAAAAATGAAAATAAGTTTATTATGGACACATATATAAAAAGAAAAAAAAAATACAATCTAGTTAAAAAAAAGGAACTTAAAGATAATTTACGTATATATGCCATAATTAGGCCAACCACTCAGTGTGTTATCACTGATTTTCAGTGGCCGCCTCAGGATGTCTTATTAACAGTAGATGTATTTCCGTTCAGACGGTATCCAACAAAATGCAAGTATAAAATATAATTGAATCGATATAATATACTTTATAAATATAATAAGTAAATAAATAATATATACATATATATATTGTATAATAAATTAAATTTGTGCACATAAAATTTAATATACATAAATAAAAGTCAGCAATATAATATATTTAGATATTTATATATAAATACATATTTAAAAGAAGTATTTGTATAGTCATCGAGAATTATGGCAGCTTTGGTTATAATGTCTTATTACTCTTATGTCTCGAAAGTAGGTACTTTTAGTTTAGATCCTCGCTTTTTACTCACTCCTAAAAGCAAAAATAGCAAAGTCTAATAGATACATGGAATATATACCATTAAAGAATTTATAAATATCACAGAAACCAGCAACTATTTGAATAACTTGTGCTATTTTCAGAATACAACCGCAAGTCACGTACCATTTATCGATGCCTTGAGATCACTTTGTTATATAACCACATTTGAGAAAATGTATTCTAAACTTAGAATACATTTTACAGTGCAAACAATCAAATGTATTCTTATTCATTTAAGTACTACAAGTTTACTTAGATGACCATAAAGAAGAAATAGAGGGTTTAATTAACAATCTATACATATATATATCTAATAAATCTGTAGAAGGGTCAATTCTGTACATTGAAAATATTGAAAAAATAAATAGTGTTACTGGATCGATACCAAACCCAAATATGTGATTTAAAATTTTTTTGTCTGTCTGTCTGTCTGTCTGTCTGTCTGTCTGTCTGTCTGTCTGTATGTGAAGGCATCACGTGAAAACTAACGGTTCGATTTCGATGAAACTTGGTATAATTATACCTTATTATCCTGGGCGTAAAATAGGATACTTTTTATCCTGGAAAAATACGTCGAAAAAAATTAATCTTAATTTTTCAGTTTTATCCATAGATGTTGTTCTGTAGAACCGCTAACACACGTTGTGTATTATTATAGGCCTAGCCGTATTTGGGTCCAATAGATATTTATAAGATGTCATTGTCAGAGTTACTCAAAATGGAGAAATAAGCCATCCACGCGAAGACCGACATCCGCGCGGACGGAGTCGCGGGCGGAAGCTAGTCGGAAATAATTTATGTAATGACAAATCTACATAAATGCAGACAGAAAGTTTCTAAGACCTTTACGTAAATAAAGACTTCGTATATCTATACTTAATATTATAAAGAGGAAAGGTTTGTGTGTATGTATGGTTTTCACGCATAAACTACTGGACCGATTTTACTGAAATTTGGCACAGACAATCTTTAGACCCTGAGAAAGAACATAGGCTACCTTTTATTGCGAAATATGTACCACGGGCGAACCCGGGGCGGACCGCTAGTGATTATATAAAAGTCCCACATCATATCCATATTTGATTTCGGAAATGAGTCGTAAAAATGCCCCTCGAAAAACATCATACTACGATAGCGCTTGCGCTATCCCTGCAAAAGCGATATTCAATTATTCATGTCACTAACCACAAAAACCAAATACTTTCCAGAAAACTGAAATAACCTAACCACCAGATATTTACAGATAATATTCATCAGTATCATCAACAGACATAATAAATAGATTGAATTCCATTAATGCACAACCAATTGCGGTGACAGCTATAATTTAAAATCAAGCAAACAATGCCGTCGGTCTTTACAATAACCATTAAATAATTCCAATCATTAATTCTCAATACACCGTCAATACCGATCCATTCACGACAATTCTGGAGCCAAATGGAAACAATTAATCACGTGGTACAATTGCTTGGAAGTGTTCTTACTGTGAGCTCGATATCGAAATAATTGGCGATATTCTATCAGAATCCGTAAGATTTTTTGTATACCCTTCACTAGTGTTTATTATGAAATTGACATAGCTACAGGTTTGTACGGAACACTAGGTGCGTGAGACCGAGTCGCACTTTTTTGATCAAATATCCGCCAAGCATGAAGCATCATGTTCTCTAGTTCGAAGAGTATTTCACCAGACAATTTAGAAGTACAATACAATACAATTATTATAAATATTGTAGTAGTTGAAGTAAACTGTGTAGTAACTACGTACTTAACTCAATGTTAACTCCCCTTTTAACTTAAACCTCATAATCAAACTGTTAAGAATTGTGTTTATTTCCCAACTTCTACAGTTATAGAAATCAAGATTTCGTCTATTTTACTTCTGAAGTCCTTTCTTGTGCTGGTCTTAATGGCGTAGATAACGGAAACATTCGGAGTTTCATTTCAACTTGTGCTATAGAATGGCTAGATATTTGTTATTAATGCACATAGTTGGGATGCTCGAATTTCTGAGCTGTGAATATCACATGTTTCATTTTAATTTGGCCAAAATTGTATTTATTATAAAAGGTATCTCACTGAATTCGAATATAAACGAAAATATGGATCATAATTAATTGGCAACAACGTAGAATTAATACTCATGCTATTTTATATGAGTTCAATAATTTAATTAAAAAACTATAACTTGTTCACCCACATTCACACTACACATAGGTACATTTTTAAAACAGAGTAAACATAGTGGTAAATCTAACTATCGTTGAATAACTCGTTTGTACTATTAAAACAATAAATAAATTGAAAATCAAAAGTTATCACATTTATTTCGATATCACCTATCGATACGATATCACAGTGCGTATATCTATTAAGTACAATTTCAATAACAAAATTAGGCGGCTTTCACAAAATCAGATGGGCGTTTGTAGCACTAAATAAATCGGCAAGTTGAATCGATACATCGACTGCATGGTATCGATAGAACCATTCGAATGATTAATCGATTCCGATAGAAACGGAAATGTTAGGTTTAGGTAATTAGAATCCATTCGATAAATCTGGTTAAAGTGATTAAATGTAGTTGTTTGCAAAATTGATACATTAAAATTTTATCTGATTGACTTACGTTTGTACTGTTCCGTAAATTGTAAAATTGAATAAAATTTTTTTGAGATTCAGTCTCAAAGGTGTAAAATTTTAAAGCACGCTATACATAAATCAACCAGCTTCTATAAATAGCGACCAAAGTTTTAATGAAAACAAACAACTAGAAGAATTAGGCAGAAACGACCCTCCCTAATCAGGTAAGGCAATTAGAAGCTCGAAACAAAGGGTGTTTCAGTCGGGTTTTACGAAACTCTGATATATGGAGTGCGCTACGAATGAAGATTTATTAAAAAATTCGTGAAGATTAGTGGTGACTCCTGTGTAATGGTACTGATGTTGTTTCTGAAGCTTTAAATAAATATTTTTCAGACAGGCACGAACTGATCCCATACATACTAAAGATTTGGGATCAGATCGAGTATGGGAAGGTATGGGATCGATCAGGTACGATCTGATCCCATACCTACTAAAGGTATGGAATCAGATCGTGCCGTGTGCTTTTCGCTTATGTTATGGCTAATAAGCATACTTATATAATTTTAGTATATACCTAGATATCAATTGATACCCAGACACAGAGAAAACATCGATGTTTAATGTTTATTACACAAATATTTGCTCTGGGTGTAAATTGAACCCAAGACTCTGGCTTCGAAGGCAGTATTGTTACCAAGTAAGCCGTGACCGGCTTAGTTGGTAGCAGTCACATTTTTTTATTGGAATAGATGAAAGGCGTGTAAAATTTGATTGTGGGCATGAATACGCTTGTATATTTGGTCTAAATGAATTACCAATACTGATTGATAACATACTATTGTTGTTTGTAGAAAGATAATTATGCAATAACAGTAGTGAAATTTCCAACATTACCGCTTTGTTAACGAATTTAAATCGTTCAAAGTCGAATTCTCTCTCGCGTCATTTGATATTTATTTACAGTCAATCTAAAGATCAAGTTCCTTCATCTAAATTGTATTTGCTCAAAATATTTACAAACACACAATGGAATATTATTTGCAAACTTTCAATAGCAGATAATTCCATATAGTTCTAGAATGTTCTGGGAGCCTTCAAATATTGTGAGGCACAAATTGAATCTGTCTCGATATCGGGAAATTGTATCGAGATACTTCCCAGACGCTTATAAACAGAGGTCAATAGAGCTTATAACTCTCTGATTTTTAGGAAGTTCGGAAAAGATTTTCATTTTATTTTGTTGGTTCAAAGTACTTTATAGCAACGGTTGATAGTTATCTCGATAAGAGGAAATATGAACCTGTACCGGTTATGTAATTTTTCATTATACGATATTCTTGTTTTATCACTTCTTGGGATATTGACTGTTGTTAAATCATGGTTTGTATTATGAGTTACTAATTCATTACAAAAATTGAAATGACTCCAACCAGCTGTTCATGAGTAAAATACTAACAAACATTCAACCATAAATATTAAAAACTTTATATTGTTATAAAGAGCAATTTTGGTTATATAAGCTGAGGCTTACATTATAGTGCAGTGAGCTGCAAAAAATAATAAAAATATCTTACTAAAAGCAATCGAAGAAAGATCTACTTTTATTTTTACTTTTAGTTAAAATTTGTTTGTACCTACTGTTCAAGATCAGCAGTCGTTGTCTAGTAATATTATATTAAAGGTTGTACGCTTTTAATTGTTAATCATTTATTAACGTATCATTGTAGAGAATCTGTTAGAATCTATTTTCACAAATAAAATATTAAAACCTAGGTTCAGCTGAAGTTGGCCAGTCTGTTTTATTGGCTGTCTTGAGGGAAATAGACACACATTATTATTTAAAATTAAATTATCTATACCAGTGTCCAGTAACTGAAAATCTAGAGCCTCTAACTCAGGGATTCAATTCCCAATAGGCACACAAACTTTTAGGGCCCGCAAAACAGTAATGGTTTTTAAATAAAATCACTATATTACGATGTTTACACTTCTTTGTAGAATTAATAAACCCATTCAAAGAATAAAAGCAGAAAGTATTGAGATATGAGTTTGAAGAACAGTCAGATAATAAGTGTTAAAATCGTGTAACGTAAAAATGTAAATTATTAAAAATGAATAAAATCTAAAAGCAAAAGCTGAAATGTTTGTTCGCGCAAAACTTTTGAACAACTGCATAAATTTGGATAGTTATTTTTTGGGTTAGTTATTGTCAGGGCAGAGTTTTTGTACAAAACAACCTAACTGAAAATTTCAACAGAGGTGGGGCAAAAATGAACGGCGCGCCTAATAAAATATATTCATTATAAATTGTCACACTTCAGGCCAAAAATAGTCACATTAAATTTGTCACTTTAAAAAGTCACACTCAATTCATGTTCCAAGCTAAGCACATGACATATTTCATAATATGAATTACACGTATTTTACAAAAACCTCATACAAAATAAATCGTGCGAGATAAAAAAGTGCTTGCGTACATTATTTTATGTGCTTTATGGCCACATTCGCAAGCGTTACCGCATAATTTATGGTACAACTACATTATTACGCTTCCTGGCGTACCTCAAGGTAGTATATTGGGTCCTGTCGTATTACTTTTGTTTAAACGTAATCGAATCGTTTTATTTTTCATCACTTGCCGAGTAAAGTTGCGAAGAGTTTGAAAATACGTACCAGATTAACAAATTATTATTCAAACAGATTTCTAAATGGCAACTTCATATCTTTACATAACATAACTTCAATAATAATGAAAGATATATAGGTAGTTAATTGAAAATTTTCGTACAAATTGCAGACTAAACTTAATACAGTGATTAGTAAGCGTTATAATATAATTCTCGATCTGGAGCTGTAGTGCATAAAGCTAATAAAACGAAATTCGATACAGAAAGTTATCTAAGTTTAAATCAGCAAGGGTTTTAACACCTTATTATACGAATTTATTATTCTTGAAGCGTTTAATACTCGTGTAAAAATAATACACAAAAAGTACCATCTCTTTGTAAGTTAATTTCTACAAAGAAACTATCAAGAAATTTACCTAGATGGTCTTTCTTAACATAGCTGACCCAGCAAACTTCGTTCCTCTGCAAGAATGATCTTTAGTAACTCCATCCCGTATTTTCAACACGATAATAACTATTCAAAACCTGCGTTCGTCCAAATTACTTACAATTCGTAAATTCTATTATCTGGTCTTTTGGATCTTCGTAGATAAAACTAAATCCTCTAGACTACCTATATCTTTAGATATTATACATAATGGAAGCAATTCCCGAAATCAATTACATTCCTGGATGGTTCTGAATCAAACATTGACTTTAGATATTAATGTATCGAAGCAAGACGCCTGAATGGAACCCAATAAATGGATTACTGCTTTGTCAGGTGCATAATATCTGGCAATTGCTTCACAGTCGTGTTAAGCGGGATCAAATTAGTGAGTAATATAATTAGACATGTATGTCTTATTATTATTATATTGCTTCTGAGTTTGCATCTATACTCAGGATTCGCGCAAACAATTTGTGCATACGCATATTACCTATGTGAATGTGGATAAAATATTTTTAAACAAATAGCCAGAATAATATGTTTAATTTTTTTTTTACTTGTTGATCTTTTATATTCATGTTTTGTATTGAATCTCTGAAAATCTCTATTGAAAGTCTGCCGCTTATCCCCGCGGTAGGCCGCGGATGCATCCTAAGAATTATACATCACTTTCGTTACATAATGATATATTTATCAATTTTTTTTTATGTTAAAAGAAGATATTTACCCAGTTTTTTAAATAATTTCGAGTCTTAAAAGCGTCAGATAACATAGTCAGACAGAATTTCGTTGTTGTTTAAAATATTATTTCATTCCTATTCGACTTTTGTTACCCACCTAGCTCGTATCTAGCTACATAGTACAAAATTGCGAAGCCAATATTCCGATGAATTTTTTACTCTAAAAATTCTCCAATACTGTAATCTAATCCCCAATAAATTGTGATAGACGTGTGCTATATTCTGACATGTGCTAGCAATGACAAGCTTTATGTTATTAGCAATAACGTACATAATGCTATGATGGTATATGCAATTATTATGCATCTGATAATTAATTTGAGCGACGCTGTACGTTTTGGAACCGAACATCCATCGTTTATGTAACGGTGCATTTACACGAGCGGCTCATTCCAACCCCACTATGTCAAATAATTTTAGTGTTAACAAGCGTAGAGCATTCTTTCGTTGTTCTTAGTGCGTTCGAAAAGATTCTATGCAATAGTCTAATACTGAACACTGAATTCGAGTTATCGTTTACAATTAAGATCGCAAAAGAATGCTCTTATTCTAGCTCTATGTTACGTTTAATGTAAATGCACCGTTATAATCTGGGGGCACGGTAGTGCCCCCGCCAAGACGAGCCAAGCGAACAAGCGACGGGCACTACCTACCTTTTCTCGAAGCGCTTCGACGTTTTTTTGAACCCTCATAACTTGGGTTTGGATTATGCTAGATCAACAAAATTTTCGGGATATATTGTCAATAGCGGACTTATTGAACTTAATAAGTTTTAATGACATTAGCTTTTATACTTCAGATTTTATTTATATCTAAAAAACGCTAATTTCGTCACTGACTCACTGATGATCATCAAAATTCTTATGGTATTTCCTAATGTCCTAGAAAGCTGAAATTTTGTATGTAAGCTAGTATTAGCACACAAACAACAAAAAAATTATAAAACTTGTAACTTTCCTCCCCCATCCCCTTAAACTAGGGGATGGGAGATTGTATGAGACCTGTAATTTTAAATTAAATTTTGATGACGCTAGAGGTCTAATCTAATAATCTAAAACTTGGTTCCCCTAGATATATATATATATGTTTGTTAAAAAAAAAATTAAAAGTTTAATCGACATATAAAATTTTGCTACAAACAACTTACAAAAAGAAATGAAATCCCACCAAAAACATTTTCATGTAAAATGTTGCCAAGACGAGCCCATATGACTCGCACTGTCAAAAAGTTATCAGATCTCATGTAGAGCCAAGCTTCTAACACTACACGCCCTAACTCTACAAGGCCTAACTTCACAAACTCTACACCTTAGTCAAAATATGTGGCTTGGCCGTTCGTTACTACAAGAACTATTGTATAACACAAAAGTTATGATAAGTGAATTAATTTTTCACCTTACGCCGATGTGAATGTAGCGAAATGGCCAAGCCACATATTTTGACTAAGGTGTAGAGTTTGTGAAGTGAGGCCTTGTAGAGTTAGGGCGTGTAGTGTTAGAAGCTTGGCTCTACATGAGATCTGATAACTTTTTGACAGTGCGAGTCATATGGGCTCGTCTTGGCAACATTTTACATGAAAATGTTTTTGGTGGGATTAGTTTGAGCGATGCTGTCCGTTTAGAAGCGTATATTAATCGTTTATGTAAGACGATTCTGAACGATCAATCACTCAGGAATAATACAGATCTGATACAAATTGCTGATGTATTGTGATTATCTTGAGAGGAAATTAATTTGGTTTGTAAGGAAAGTGCTTGTTATAGTCTTAGCAGAATGATGATAAATTTTCCATATTTTCTTGGTAATAGTAATCAGAAGAAGTACTGTTCATTTCTACTTTATACATAGGTATCAATGATTTCAGCGTAATACATTGTTAGTCTAAATCCTTATTAAAATTACGACTTTTGTTATTACATCGAAATATAGTAGAATTTTTCATATTAGTTTAACGAATTGCTAATTGAATTACATTAGACTCTCCTAAAAACTTTTCTCTAGTTACAACTACGTCCAGCTACATATTATTCTTAATTACTATCATAAGCGTCAGTAGCGAAGTTTAGAAGGGAATTAGGGTTCAGTTTTTTATTCTAATGGCCTCGATTTAATAACGTTTTAATTTATAGTCTGAGTGCTTGCTCCAATCTTCCATGTAACGGCTAACTGAGGTAATTTATTGTGCCGGCCACAGCCAATTTGTCCCCCCAACGTCACCTTGGACCAGGATTAAACTAAATGTCTTTTCATGTTCAATTGAATGTTCATGTGACCTTTGAATTGTTTGACTTTTTGCATATTATATCCGAAGTGTTGAACCGAAAATATTTTTTTACATTCTTTTGTTGTATGGGATGATTTATGTTCTTCGAGCTCACACATCTATTGTGAATAAATATTATTACAATCTATACTGATATTATAAAGCTGAAGAGTTTGTTGGTTTGTTTGTTTGAACGCGCTAATCTCAAGTCCGATTAGAAAAAATCTTTAGCTGTGTGTGTTCAATAAATTTACCAATTTTTTTATTTTTATTTTTATTTACCAAAAGATTTTTTCAATTTAAACCAGTATCAGCATGTTCAAAGAATCAATCTCTTCAGTTTTTAAGCAAGTTTAAAAGTATAGATTATTTATTAAGTACAAAATTATTATAATATGTTACCCAATATTGGCGATAGGTATATGAAAAATTAATGTTTTCAATATATCGGAAACGTGTAACAGTAATTTTATTATAGACACACTCTTTGAAGTCTTCTCGTTTTAATTAGAGAAAAATATGGTTCATTTTAAATTTTTCTTTATCAGTTTTTTCCAGGAGTCGTATAATTTTCTTTATAAGAATATCATGTTTAACATCATAGAACATCATGTTTATCATCTATTAGTAATTAAAACAAAATAAATAGAGCAATATCCTAACTGAATCTCTAAAATGAACGTTGCAATATTGACCAATATAATTATTGGGAAACTAGTAAGCTGTTATTAAAGTTTGACAATAGATGGTGTTAATAGTTAGGAAGCCATTACAATGTGCAGTACATGAATATGCATGTATAGTTAAAATTCTTGAATATTATTGGTCCGTATTTTAAAAAGTCAAGTCCTACATTGTTCGACTGTAGGTTGGAACTGGAAAAATCCCAAAAAAGGATACATGTGACGTATAATATAAGGTTCTCGTGTCACAATGTTAATTAATTATCGAAGACCTCCGAAACGGCTGAACAGATTGTCATTAAATTTTGTATGCCTATTGAGATCTGAAAATCGGCCAACATCTATTTTTCATACCCCTAAGTGACATAATTATGGCAGAACAATGGTTGCCGGGACAGCAGACCTAGTAACTGTATAATATTAATATTTTAGATAAATAAAATGGATAGTCTAACTACTGGAGAAACCCGTATTAATTATTGTCATGCAAATTGAAACGCAATATGACTCATTAATGTATTTCAGGATTGAATAAAATTCTTCCGGGTCGCTATTAAGCCGGGTGAAGCCAAAAGGATTAATGGCATTTTAATATTATATTAAACCATTGTATAACCAGCGTATTGTCGTTTTATTAACAACTGAATTTATTATGTACCCTTTTTTGTGCAGTCAAAACAAATTAGCTATTACAACAGTATTACAATATCTGTTTTGAATACAATTTCCGCAACGAGTGTTCCTTTTAATAATTTCAAAAGAACTCTTTATAGCTTTTGCATAAACGTTTCTATTTATCAGAGTATAATTAACTGACAAGTAAAGTGTAGGAGCCCGATAGTATTTTCCTAGTTAAAGAGGTCTAATAGGAATTAAAGACGAAAATCCATACTGGAGAAAATCGCGCTGTCTAATTTTATTTTATTTGCAACACAAACACATATAACATTATTATACTTATTTAACTAACAATCTTAATGACTAATTGTTATTGCAATAACATATTGTGTTGACTAAGTACTAGACTACAAATCGCTTATACATAAATAAAAAGTTATCAATATACTAAATTAATAGATATAGGGTAATAAAAAAAAGGAAAGGTACTTAATTATCTTTTACTAGAATATGCATCTTTAGTCTTTTCGTTGCTAAAACCGGGTTAAATTAATACGAAATAAGAGATCGTTAACAGTCCGTACGATGTTCGTGCCGAAGCAATATTGCTTGCGTTGCTGAATCTGATTTCGTGTCCTAAATAAGCTAGTTTTGTTCTAGCAATTTTTGGAATTGTTTCTTTAGACAGCTTGGTATAATTATACGCTTGATGTTTACCGCATTCAGTTATAAAAACAGTATATTCTAGGCCGTAGATACGCGGCATTTGGATTTAAACTATATATAACCGTTGACTGTAATAAATTTCACGCAGATCCGATCACGGGTGATAGAGTTATAAACATCAATCTATCCATACTTTTTCACTTAGATTAGACGTAAAAAGAGGTTGAATACTTCATCTCAAATAGTTCTTATAAAGATAACGAAGAATGTCATAAGTGTAGATGATGTAAACGTAGAAAGATATGTTTGAAGAAAAATCATTTGCCGTAATATTCTAGCAATTCTTCGCAGATATAAGAATTAGTTATAGCAATCAATTTGTATAAAATATAGTAGACATAGATCTATATCTACAAGGATAGAAAAAAAAAGAATACTCTGCAACGAAGGGCTTAAATAAACTATTGGTTACATGATACCGAAGCCGAATTAAAAACAAGTTAGACTACACAAAATCAAACCTTTACGTATGCATGAAGAAAATCAAAGTCCAATATCAATAATGTATTGACCAGCTGAGAATTCTACATCTCTCCGTTATATTACAAACGGGTTAACTGGACAAAGGAAATGGTCAACTCATGAATAGTAAAACCAAATTAAATTCAGAATAGCATTCCCCATTTTGTGGACACGTTTACGTTACGTTGAGCTCAGAGTTTCTGCAACAGTCTTGAATTTTTCACTAACTACCATGTTTATTCTGCCACTGATTTTAACTGTAAGCTCTTTGAATAGAACAGCAAACAACTAGTAATTTTTAATAAGCGTTAAGACCGTAAATATTTAACATCTTGAGATGGAACTAGTTTCGAAATATCGAAGAAAATGCATTACGCTGAAGCAAGGGAGATGTGTGCTTAATTTTTAGCCAATTAACGGTTCAATATTGATAAATTATTATCTCTAAGGGTATAGTAATGTCAATATATGTAGTGAATTACATAATTGATCATTTAAAAGGTTCATACTGAGAATACAGGAAAAATTCCATTCTATGATAAAACGACATACTACACGAATTCTTAGAGATTGTTGGCTGTTTTACTTTTAGGAGAGATTTAGTTGACGTAAAACTAGGAGCAGTTAGAGGAAATCGGTAATGAGAGTATATGAAATTTGAAAACTCATTATACGAGTATACTTGCTCTAAGTTATAATGAAAACATGTTCTGAGAAATCATGGCTTCCGTATCGAAAGATGCTTATTAGTTTCTAACATACGATATATTAAACTTTGTATATATTTCATTTAAGTTAACTGCTAACTTTAATATGTAAAAGCTATCCCTGAACCCAACTTTTATAAAGGTTATGTAAGATTTAAAAAAAACATTGCAATATCAAGTAATTAATAAGGTTAGTGAGGGATCAAAATAAGAAGAAAATAGCGCAATAAATGAATGAACGAAAAAGTCATGCGATATTAACTGATATTCTGTACTTTCTTGGTACTATCACTCTAACATCAGTTCTACATGCCTATTGCCTATGTTTGTTATGTGATTTTAAGAATTATTTCTACGATCTATCTATCCTAGAGACAAGGAATTTTAATTCAGAAATTAAAGATTTTATAACGGATTTTAAATGCGATTTATTCAGTATATTACTTTCCCGACGTTTCCTGCTGTTAAGTGTTCGATACGTCGAGAAAATAATATAATGAATAAATCGCGTTTAAAATCCGTTATTAAATGTTTAATTTCTAAATGTATAATACTCGCGTAAAATCACTAGAAAATACTAATTGTAATTCACTTTAATCCTAGGAAGCATAATTCACCTAATGTTATGACCTTCCATAATGCCAATCTAATTACGGGAATAGTAATTCCCGTGCTAAGTGTAACATAATTTAAAGCATGCACGGTTTCCACTTACATTAACAGAGCTTATTAAATTAAACGTGGGAAAGTGGTTATTGACCGTAAAGAGAAACTAATGAGGTGTAAATGTGTGTGACAATCTAGGTTTACACGAGTCACCAAATCTTCTGAAGATATTTAGGACTCACTGGTTCTTACCAAATTATTCTAGCTGAAAATTGTATTTATTGCTAGAAAATATTATATTCAAATACTATCGAGTCTTTCTATCATGTTAGTCGTTTTTACAAAAACAGTAAAACAATCGGTATTTAGTTTTTAAAGAATAGAAAAAGTTCGATCATGTGACGGGATTCGAATCGAATATTTACTATTCATAAGAAATTACTCATTTACAAAGTACTGTGCCCGCGTTTCACCCGCATTGCTCCGCTCCGCGTGATGATATTTATCCTGAAGCCGTCGTATCCTTTCTAACAACCAAATAATTTTTCTAATCGGGTCCGTAGTTCCTGAGATCAACGCGTTCGAACAAACAAACAAACTCTTCAGCTTATAATAATATTAAGTATAGATTTGAATGCTTATAAACTAAATATCAGTCTATTGATATATTTTTTTCCGGGATTAGAATGTATTTTATTCTATATAATATTATAAATAACAAACATGTTAACTCAAGCGTTTCTGAATATTGATGCGTATTGTCATTTATTCATATGCCAATTTTCAATAATCAAATGTCAACGGAGCGTTAGGTTAGGGCCAATAGGGCTAATGGAATACAGAATTGAAATGTGTGGGAATTAGTTTTACATTGTTTGTCTCGAAGTGACACCCTGACTGACGTATGACCTAGAAAACATCATTATTAACGAGAGATAGAATACGTAGTAGATATTAAAATAATATTTCCTTGTGTATTATTCAGTAGTGTACAAATAAGATAATCGAATTAATCATTTAAGAATAATGCATTTAAAATCAAATCAATCACCACATTAACGCTAGAGAACGGGATAAAAATATACGCAAATTCACTTGACTATCGTGTTATGAAAAATAATAAGGATTAGGAAAAATCTATTATGATATGGAATTCGAATTCGCTCTCTACCGTGTCGACACAAATTTGCGTGAAATCTTTTAGCTTTATGTGCTTATGGAAACAGTCCATGCTATCAAGCTTATAAAAAATTAGTAAAAAGTTAAACCTAAGAATTTTAACGAAGAAGAAGAAGGAAGAACAAATTTAAAATTTACTCTACAACTCTCCTAACGCATATGCCTTGTACGTTATAATAATATGTGTTAGGAAAATTATGGTTTATTTTTATACAATTTAATTAACTTCAAAATAAATATTTGTATAACACTGTAAACACAGCCTAACCGAACGAGCGGGATAACAAAACTACGGTAATTATCACTCAAGCTCCAAACTTTTATTAAATACGAGTAATCCAATTAAGGCATGAGATCCAATCCAGTGTTACGAGTTGAGTCGAGTTGCGATTGCTAATCAATGTTTGAGATTATTACTTTTATCCCTTCACTAATTAGGGATGCGATGGAACGTAAGTAATATGACACAGACGCTTTGTGTACTGAGAAATTTATGTTTCAATTGTATAGTATTAAATAAATAAATATTTCAAGACAATTTTCACACACGACACGATCCCATACTAAGCGAAAGCTTGTGTTATGGAAACCAGATGGCTGGTAAACATACATATATAATTTTAAATAAATATTTATACAGGGCTAGTTGTAAAACACCGGCAACCTCGCAGGACAAGATAGCTAACATCATAAGCAACAACATTTGTTCTACGACTTTTGATAATTTGTTAGATTTTATTTTCATAGAAAAATAAATATTCATTTAATTTTCCGTTTGAATATTATAAACTCTACGCCTCCCAAAAATTACGTAAACAAGAAGCGATCGAGAGTGGGAAGGGAACGTCGCGTCGTCCATCCGATAATGAATAGAACATAAGGAAGGGCGGGGCTATTCCGTCCGAAAAATAACACTCAAAAAAGAACACGTCTGTATTTTTTCTTAAATAATAGCTACGGAAAATTTGTCAATTACATCAAAGCAAGCCATTATTTCTTATTCTATTCATCATATTTAGAACATGAAAAACGATTGCAGTAGCTAAGAAAATAGCTATATTCTAATAGGAGTTGACTTTGGGCAAAAAAGCCCCGCGCGGGGTTATTTCGTCAAGAGTTTAATAGAACGACATCTGTGGAGCAATTTCCATTTTACCCAGAAATATACAATACTGATGACGCTGCCTATTTGAATTTGTATTTAGTTACGCAGACATACGGTTCATTTTCGAGAAAAATCATTCTAAATTTTTGGAGGGGCTATTCCGTCTAGCGTCCATACAAGATAGTGACGCGCACACAATATCGATATAACTTTTTGAAATATCGATAACTTTTTGTGTGGAATCAATTTGAATAAGAAAAGTTAAGTGGCTTCTTGACGCTATTTGGCGCTCTCTTCACTTAAAAATTTATTATTACTTGATGTATACATAATTTATCCAACATCTATTTTGGGTGAATCGAAGTGTAGTTACTTACACTTATTTTAAGCATACCATATTATTATTTATTAATAAATATTTCACTGTAGTTACAGATAGCAAATTGCTAAAAGTTTTTCGCAAATTTTCTATTTATTATTACAGTGAAATATTTATTACTAATATGGTATACTTAATATAAGTGTAATACCACTTCAATTCACCCAAAATAGATTTTGGATAAATTATGTTTTCATCAAGTAATTAATTTATAAGTGTTGAGGGTGCCACATAGCGTTAGGGCCCCATAAGGTAGAACAATTTTTCTTACGAAAGAAGCAATACATTCTAAACTTCCAAATATAATTCAATTTGATTCCAATTTTTTTGACCCAGGTATTAAAAAACACATTTAAGTAAGTAGTAAACTTTATTAAGGAACAAAATGATAAAATTGTATCAACATAAGTATTCAAAACACACATAAAATTGCTACAAAACAAAACAAGATGACTTTTAGTTAATAAAATTGCAACAAACAAAAAGACAAGGAATCATATTAATAACTATTGAGATCAAATTGAGATCACATTTCTATCCCTACTACAATGTCAGTTGCCTCAACATTTATGCTTATGTCGATAAGAAAGCCAATCGTAGCACGTCACTAGCTTTTTGCAAATTCATACAAAATCGACGGGGCTATTTCGTCTTAAAAATTGACAACATAGCCCCGCCAAAATATTTTTTGTGGTTATGACTTCGGACTTAATAACACTTTTTATTTAAAGCGTAGGATAAAATAAATAGTTTAGAAAGAATCTTCAACATTCAAAGTTATTACTTGCCTTGGGCAGATTTCACAACAATCACTTTTTACACGTAAAACGAAATAAAATTTGCGGAGCGTCGTCTATGTTGTGTCCATTCAAAATGACGACTGTAGAAGAATAGCTGTAATTCCAAAACCATGCATCCTACAGCGACATATGTTAGCTTATCGCGTAGCTAATTAAATTTTATACCTGCCGAAAGATTTCGTTACTAGAAATCTATTAAACTGTAGGCTACAAAGTCTTCTGGCAAGATTGCCCCGCCGACAAAATAGCCCCGCCCTTCCTTACACAAATGAACATAGACAAATATTAGGAGAGTACAATAAAAGTTTAAAAAATCATTTAAAAATAATTAATTGCGTTATGCCAAAAGTCGTAGAACAAATGTTGTTACTTATGATGTTAGCTATCTTGTCCTGAGAGGTTGCTGGTGTTTTACAAGTAACCCTGTATACATAGTGTATAGTATTTTCAAGGTAATATCTAACTATTAGAGTACATGTTTTTGGATTTAAATCATAATTATGTTAATGTACTCATATTTAAAACCATTCGCTGTAGATTAAGTTATGCATTGGATAACTAAATTTTACTAAACTAAGAAAAAACTAAAAGTTTATAGGATATATAATATCTTATTCTTTCATAGCAATTACTATGAATCTTGCACGGTCATTCACTTTAACGGTTAACTCATCTAAAGCGTGTTTATTAATTTGAATAGATAAAAAGTTATCATAGTGACACACATCAGTACCATATTTTCTCATTTCACTTTAAATCAAGTATTTTATTTTGTCTCTCACAAGAAGCACACACCCCAGTTTAAAGTTTCGTGCAATTATAAAGGCCACGATGAAAACTTTCACGCAAACAACGATTGTCTAAGTTGCATTTTGATAATTAAAACAAAACATAGCGAACGAAATGTTATCTTTATTTATATGAGAAGATTTTGCCGACAAAATTTATATTTTTTTCAGATTCCATTGGTCCACGATCTATTTAATTTCCAATCTTTTATCATTACTTTTGTTTCTTGTACTTATAAGAGACTTCATATTAAAACGATTGTAGAATAATTCTGAGTATAGCTACAAAAAAGGCAGAAAAAAAGAATCGTTTAATTTGTACATACGACTTGTATTGTATTGTATTGTAAGTATTGCATCACCAAAATAGATCTTCGTGTTCAATTCATGTCCTATGCTATTACTAGCTTTCCGCCCGCGGCTTCGCCCGCTTTGTCTAAAACCTAATAAATAATATCTATACATATAATAAATCTGTAGAAGGGTCAATTCTGTACATTGAAAATATTGAAAAAATAAGTAGCAGGGGGTGTTACTGGATCAATACCAAACCCAAATATGTGATTAAAAAAATTTTTGTCTGTCTGTCTGTCTGTCTGTCTGTCTGTATGTGAAGGCATCACGTGAAAACTATCGGTTCGATTTCGATGAAACTTGGTATAATTATACCTTATTATCCTGGGCGTAAAATAGGATACTTTTTATCCTGGAAAAATACGTAGAAAAAAATTAATCTTAATTTTTCAGTTTTATCCATAGACTTTGTTCCGTAGAACCGCGAACACACGTTGCGTATTATTATAGGCCTAGCCGTATTTGGGAATTGGGTCCAATAGATATTTATAAGATGTTATTGACAGATGCAGAGGTACTCAAAATGGAGAAATAACCATCCACGCGAAGACCGACATCCGCGCGGACGGAGTCGCGGGCGGAAGCTAGTACTAAATATTTCCTCGAGAACCACTCTATCTATTAAAAAATTTGCTGCGTAGTTTTAAAATTTTAAGCTTACATAGGGACAGAAAAAGCAACTTTGTTGTATACCATATAGCGATAAATAATGTTGAACTTCATCATTCCAATTTGAGCTAACTAGCAATTTCCCAAGAACCAGCCCTATTTATTTTTCGATACTCAGTGCCACGTTTCGCTAAATCAATTGGTGAATGAACCGCTTCTATCTCACCAATAAAGTTTGGAAATAAAGTTGGCAGACTTCAAGTAGCTATATAGTTTGTAATTTGAGTCTGTTCTTTTGGGTTATAGGATATACTTAACACAGCTGTTTTATTGGTCTTCTTATAGATGGTTTAATAGGGGCTTATAATTGTACATTTCACAGCTGTAATACTGGTCTTGTTAAAGATGATCAAACTTCTGTGCCAGTCGACTACTACAGACCAAAATGGCATAGAATTTTCTTACGACCACTAAGATTTCGATACCAAAGAGATCCTACTATTGTCCTAATAGCCTCATATAGTTTCCACAAGGCCATCCTCTTCAAGCGTAGAGTGAACAGGTACTTTCTAGGGAAGCGCGTTCCATCTTAGACCACATCTCAGCTTAACATCAGGTGAGATTGTGGTCAAGCACTTCCCTATTCCCAATAAAAAGAAATCCTTACTTATCTCGATACCAAAAGGATCCTGCTATTTCAAATAAAACCACTTACCTCGATACCAAAGAAACTGCTATTCATAATAGCCACATTATCTGTTTTATGTATATGTATTAGTATTGCCAATATTATCTGTTTTACAGCGTTAAGCGGATGCGAGATCCAACGTCTCATTTGCATGAAGCTCTGCATGGTAAGTGCCTCGAATGGGATATACGATTATATTCGGTGCCGCAAAGTTCCCCGGATCACACGTACTCAGATAATGGGATTATTTTGCCTAGTTATCGCTGCTTGAGTGCTGATGGTTGTTATCTATACTGGGATTACTGGATTGCTCTGATGTTTTATTTTTCGATTAGTTAAAATGTGTGTTAAACGTACTAGAACAACACAAACAAAATTTTGTGTCACTGTCGGTACCATAGTTAAATTGCTGGCACTGCTATTGAGTATATTGTATATATATTGAGTCGTGAATTTGTATAGAATTTATAATTAGAATACATAGAAGATGGTTTTCATCATAATTGTATTTATTTAGAAAGTATCAAATGTAATGACATTACCTTCTTGTTTGATGATTGATTAGGGCTATATCGTGGACGCTGTTGGCACGAAGTTTTGGGTGGAATTTGGCAGTTATATCTATAGTATATTAACATTAACAATAGATCCGTTTTATCTGTATTTTGTATTAAACCAATAGCTAGAGTATATTATTATTATTTGGAAGAGATAAGTCCGTTTGTCCAAAAATAACGAGGAATAAGATTATTTCTAGTGGAATTCGAGACGCAATAACTATGATCGTTCGATAACTTCGAACACCGCCTTAGGCAATGTGAAATGAAGTTATTTTTTTTTTGTATTAAATATCAAGGGGCTTGGATAAGTGGTATTTGGTGTGGAAAAATATACGTAATACGTATCGCTATAGAATGATAACCTTGGGTTGCTCACCATCTACACTAATATTATAAAGAGGAAAACTTTGTTTGTTTTTTTGATTGTAATGAATAGGCTCATAAACTACTGGACCGATTTTGATGAAATTTGGCACAGACAATCTTTAGACCCTGAGAAAGAACATAGGCTACTTTTTATTGCGAAATATGTACCACGGGCGAAACCAGGGCGGACCGCTAGTTACTAATATAGTAGAAAATCTGATAATTTCAGTAATTTATAATGAGTTAACAATTAAATATAGTAAGTGACAATAAATGGGACCCTGAAGTATTCTGCTTAATACGACCCAAGTTAGAAGATAGAAACCTAAACAAGAACAATTAAGGAGACAGCCAAATAAATATTTACTGAATTGGACTTCACAAGTTTTGTGTTTCACCTTTTGATCTTTACCTACTAACTTATATTTTATATATTATATAATTATTTATATTAATTGGGGGCTATAAATTGTAACATCATTTCAGTTGAATGTTATTTTTTAAAACTCTATTCAAATTAACTAGGTACGTATTTTGCTTCGAACCAATCTACTTACTGATTTCGATTCGATTTTTTAAGACGTATTAGTTTCATTATTCTGTTTCTACCTGTTATGAAAATGCAAAATATTCTTTCAATTTTACATTATAACATGTGGTCTGTGGAAATTATATTTTAAAAATATTTCTGGAAGAATATAACACAAAGCGAATAAACTATTCAGTAGTGTTAGTGAACACGAGCCTCTGAGGCTGATGGAAAATTAAAAATTAACACCGTTTCTACGTCAGTTCTATAAAGCGTTAGAAGATTGTTTGCGTCCTAACCTATGCGATTACCTTTATTTTTAACTAGCTGTGCTCGATGGTTTTACCCGCAGTGCTCCGCTCTTGTTGGTCTTAGTGTGATGATATATATATAGCCTATAGTCTTCCTTGATAAATAGGCTATCTAACACCGAAAGAATTTATAAAATCGGACCAATAGTTCCTGAGATTCGCGCGTTCAAACAAACAAATAAACTCTTCAGCTTCATACTATTAGTATAGATGCCTTTTAATGAGAATAAAATTACAATACATTTATCTCTTTTATTTCTTTTTCAGAGCAAGAAAAGGAGCATGCGGTCCACCTACAGCATGTTTACGGCTATCCATCAACGGGGCATAAGGACTACTATTAATACAGGCTCAAATAATATTCCCGTGTCACAATGTTAGTTACCATACTCCTCCAAAACGGCTGGACCGATTCTCATGAAATTTTCTGTGCATATCGGTTAAGTCTGAGAATCGGCCAACATTTATTTTTCATATCCCTAAGTGATTAGAGTAAGGAAGAACAACGTTTGTCAGGACAGCTAGTTGTAGTATAATAGAAGAATAAATATTTTTGTTTCATTTAGGGCCGATTTTCCAATGCTTGGATAAAACTTATTCGTCGAATAATGTATAAAACTAGAGGTACCATTTTAAAAACGTATTTTAATTGCCCGTATTTGACAGTTTACTTGACATTTTAATATTATCGTGTAATACTTTATTGGACGGATAAGTTTTATCCAAGCATTGAAAAATCGGCCCTTATATCTTTATCGTTTTATTTATTAAAGAGGAAAAAATATTGTGCATATTCAGTAAATATAGTTTTTCTAAACATAATAATATTTAAATGCGTGGGTAATTACAGAGAAAACCCAGTAGTGAAAATCTAGTGAAGCAGTTGCATAACACCAAGATAATCTTAATGAATTAATTCAACACTTTAAAATTTCATAACTGAGTTCTAGGAATACTTAATAATACAAAAAGGTAAGCATCAGCTAAGTTTATAGAAAACTTCCGTTATTAAGAAATAAAGTTGTATGCGAGCTTGAAAAATAACACTTTATTGAGAATTTCATGTTTTTTAAGCCTTTATAAAATTCTCGGTTCCCTAATAAAATAATTATTCTTAGGGCTGATTTTTCAATCGTTTGTTAAAACTTATTCATCGAATAACGTATTAAACTACCATTTCAAAAATGTATTCTAATTTCTATATTTGATAGGTGACATTTTAAAATGTTCGTGTAACACTTTATTGGCCGGATAAATTTTAACCAAGGATTGAAAAATCGGCCCTTATAATAATACAATGAAATTGAAAATTTCCTCAGTTTTGATTCAGATATGACTATTAGAACTTTTATTTTTTGTAATTAATAAATATGGAAGCTTTGAAAATAAATGGTCATGCAAAGTCGTTAAAATCTCATCGATATTATTGAGAATGCAGTTCTAGATAGTTCTGAAAGGTTTATTAAATTTATAGTTAGCTCATAGTTATCATTATATTTTGTAGAGCCATGAGGTTTCTTGTGGTTGTCAGTCTTGGGTTCAATTTCTATCAATGTAAAAGGAAAGATTTATATGTTTGTAACAAATTATCTCAAAAGGTACTGGACCGATTTTGATGAAACTTTACAGTAATAAAGGTTATTCAACAGCTATACAAATACTTGATTTTGCCAACGGATGAAACCGCGCGGCACAGCTGTTCAGAATAAAGAAGGCTTGTTACTTTGCTAAAAATGGATAAAAAATATTTATTTATCACATGATAATACGATTAAAAAAGTTGTGAATAATTAAATGTTTTTATTCTGTTAGTTTTCTTGTGTAACGTGTGTTTCGACGTTATCGTGCGGCCGGTTTATTATATAATTTACAGAATTTTCGGTATAAAATAACTACATTATTCAAAAACTTACATAAAACCTTGCAGAGAAATATTTCCCGTTTATAATATTAATACATTTTATAATAGGTAAAGATGTTATTTACTGATACCCGACGTCTATTTCGCGTTACCCTTTTTCAATACTACCCGCACAAAGTGCTCGGGATATAAGCTCCTTATCCAAAATAATCCTTACGACATTTAAAATCGGTTCAGTAGTTTTCAATTCACTATCAGAGTAACAACCACTTTTATTATTGTAGCTTAATATTCGAATCGAATTACATTCACTATTTTATATATATTTTGAATTAAAATCATAATATTTTAAGTTTAGAATATATAATTGTCCAACATTTACTATATAACAACACATTTTAGTTTAAAAATATTTAATTCATAATACGTTTTTTACATTGATCGATTGTCATCTCAACCTTCTTATATTCAAATACAGCTGTTTAACCTTCAAAGACCTTACAAATTCTATCAAACCTCCCCTTAACAAAAAAGGAACAATAAATCTTCCAAACATATCTCGACTTCTTCAAACAACTCTATAATAAAATTATTGTAAAATAAAATTCAATCGAGAACGTTCTAGAACTTTCTGGAACATCTATTCACCTTCACATATCCAAAATCTAGACTGCCAAACTCCAATAGGGGATTCACTCAAGGCACTCGAAACTTAGCGGCCGGTACTTTTGACTAGTTCTACGTTCCAGGGTCTGTTACCCATTGTTTGTTTCGTGGAAAACTTTAGTGTTATCTGAATCCAGTGTTCTTCAAAAGTTAGTGCGGGTAGTAATAATACAAGGTCATTTTTATTTGCAAAGCAGCTTGTTAAACGACTTCAAGTAGGTTCTTAATTTGTCGGATTCTCTTTATAATCATTTAGTATTAAGTTTTGACATATTGTTCGATTTGATTGCCCGATGTTTAACAGATGGTTCTGACCGCTTTGTTATACTAACAACTAAAGGTATTGTTTTAAACTGACATAAAAATGAGGATCTCACTTTGTTGGAACATTCTTGTAGTACCACTTGTTTTAACCGCCTCTTTGACCTTTGTAAGTGATTTGTTAAGGCATGAGCGTATATTCCCAGTAAAGACTGACAAAACATAGGTCTGATAAAAGTCACAAGGCTTATCACCTACGCTATTGTAAAGAAAATCGATGAAAGAATCAAATGTTAAACTATTTGTGTCCCAAACGTTCGGAAACCATGAACAGAACTAAAGACCACGCCTCACCATTTATTATTCTACGATAGCGTTCCTCCTCTAAGCTGTAAATAACTTCTAGTCTTAATATATACAGTAGATCGGTCTGTACGTTGAGCGAAATGTTTATGGAATAGGTGAAATACAATACAATTTATTAAATTATATCACTATCTATGATTCTTTTAGTTTCTGATTTTAGTTACTGATTGTATTGGTAGTTATTCATAAGATGAACGATGTATTACTAAAGAAAATGTTTATTTTTCTTTTTAACTTAATAAGTTTTAAGGACAGATGAAAGTGACATACAGTTTTTAGGAATATTATTCTTCCAGAACGAAATTAAGTTACTCAAAGTGTTTAGAATACTATAAAAATAGGGCTTAAGAACTAGACGAAAACGTATCAACATTAACTCGAGCTCAGAAGAAACCAACTCACAAAGAAGCCAGCACTTTAAGTCGACAACTGATCCACACAAAATGTATCTAAACTTTACACCAACTAAAAGTAGTGTGGAAAGTTTAATAAGTTCAGTTTAAACCCACACTGGCACACTGCTAAGTGTCACCGGTTCACTGCAGTTTAAATTAGTTTTTATTTATAACTAGCTGCTACAAGGCCTTTATTTGAAAAACTTTTTGAAATTTTTAACATACATTACCTGTGCTGTTCGGTTTCACTCGCGGACGAACCCGCGGTCAAATCAAGTATATGTATAGATCATGTATTTTTAGGTATCTATACTAATATTATAAAGCTGAAGAGTTAGTTAGTTTGTTTGAACCCGCTAATCTCAGGAACTATAACTGATCCGATTTGAAAAATACTTTCGATGTAAGATAGCCAGCCCATTTATCGAGGAAGGCATATAGTATCATCATGCTAAGACCAACAAGAGCAATGCGGGTGAAACCGCGGGAAATTACTGTAAAGTTTAATCCGAATCTGTCTACTACTTTTTGTGCCAATTCCTTACAAACATACGTATACAAATATTTCCTCTTTATAAGGATATTAACTTAATCGAAGGTTAAGGCGGCATCGATTTGCTTTGATTGATATAAAATGTTTGACAGCTGGAAAGAGAGTGTTTTGTATGGAAAAACAGTTGTTTCTACTGTTTTCCTTGTAGTTTTTACGTAACGCTTACGTTTATTTAGTTTTTCTCTACATAAAAACCTTCCGTGAGCTTTTATACTTAAACACATATGGTTAGCCATTCTCGAGGTTTACCCTTGGTAACACATTTGGCGATACAAATACAATTTATATCTATACATATAATAAATCTGTAGAAGGGTCAATTCTGTACATTGAAAATATTGAAAAAATAAATACCAGGGGGTGTTACTGGATCGATACCAAACCCAAATATGTGATTAAAAAAAATTTTGTCTGTCTGTCTGTCTGTCTGTCTGTCTGTCTGTATGTGAAGGCATCACGTGAAAACTAACGGTTCGATTTCGATGAAACTTGGTATAATTATACCTTATTATCCTGGGCGTAAAATAGGATACTTTTTATCCTGGAAAAATACGTAGAAAAAAATTTATCTTAATTTTTCAGTTTTATCCATAGACGTTGTTCTGTAGAACCGCGAACACATGTTGCGTATTATTATAAGCCTAGCCGTATTTGGGTCCAATAGATATTTATAAGATGTCATTGTCAGAGTTAGGTACTCAAAATGGAGAAATAAACCATCCACGCGAAGACCGACATCCGCGCGGACGGAGTCGCGGGCGGAAGCTAGTATTATATAAACAAGTATATCTCTGAATATTATTAATCTTTGTTCCTCTTACACAAGATATAAACTTTTACTAGGTAGGGGAGAGTTGGATAATACCGCGCGGTTGATAATTCCGCGCGTATGCGTAATTCCAAAACTATCCACTAGATCTGCGAATCAGTGGGTACACATCGAAGCCGGACATGCCTACACCCCTCCCCGCGCACCGCCATTACGGTTCACGCAACGACGGAGATAGTACGCGCCGTAGTTGTTTTTTTCGTTACTGCTTGTAATTTTTCGTGTACCTTCGGAAAGAAGTAAGTAATACTGTATTTATATTGTAATGCTTTGATACTATACATTTTTAATGCTTGTATTCTGTAGAATTCATATCAGAATACGTTTCTACGTACTACAATATCTTCCATATAATTTTGAGGTTAAAAAATAAAATGATCAAGTTTGATAATTCCGCGCCGAGGGCGCGGTATTATCAGTCGAGGGCGCGAAATTGTAAACTATGAAAATTATGTTTTATTTACATTAACTTGTTTTTACCTCAACAAAAGAGTTATGTATGACATGTCTGTATGTAAATCTGTTTGTGGTATTTTATATCCTAACCGATAAAACCGATTTTGATTGAATTTGAGTAATTTAAGATAAATAGTTGTGTGTGATATCTGTTTTAGATGGACCAATCTGTGCCAAAGAAAAAGAAGAAGTCATGGGATCCCCAAAATTTGAAAGCTGCACTTGAGGCTATACGAAATGGAAGTAAAATAAAGACAGCTGCTAGGAATTTCAGTATCCCTGAATCAACAATTAGGGATCGGCTTAAGTTGGGAGAAAATTATAACCCCCCTATGGGAAGAAAGGCCACATTTACCAAAGAAGAAGAGAAAGAAATGGTTTTATTTATAACTGAAATGGCTAAGAAGTTTTATGGGATAACTCAGCAACAATTGCGTAAATTGGCATACGACTTTGCCGTTGCAAAAAATATTAAAAATATTTATTTATTTATTTTTTTATATATATAAATATTTTTATTTATGAAGATAATAATATGAAAAGCAAGAAGCAGGTCAGGAAAGGAAAAAAGAAAGACAAAGGGAAGTCTAAGAAACGTATGTATGTAAGTATGGATGATGTGCCCCTAACTGACATAGAGAATAGGGATATTTGCGCCGTATGTGAAGAGTTTGGTCGTAATGGAGAGCTGTGGTTCCGTTGCTGTAGATGCTCGAATTGGATACACAAGGAATGTAGCGGAAAAGATTCTGCTGATAATTTTTTGTGTGATTTTTGCTGTGATTAATATAACTTGATATCTGATATTTAATTGATATTAGGTATTTTTGAGACTGACTAGTCCATATATAATTTAAAGATTTACAAAAACTTCTTGTTATAAAAAAATATTTACGTTTAAGTTGTCACAAAGAATTTAAGTTTTTGTTAATTTAATTTCTAGAAAAAGATTTGGGTTTTTTGGACTTTTTTACTTCTATTACTCACCTATTTGTGTGGGATTAAAGTGGGCACGATTTTGTCAACCCAGGGCACGATATTATCAGACCAGTTTGACAATATCGCGACTTTATATTTTTTTGGTAAATGACAATAATTACTTTTTGTTTAAATTTTGTAAGTTTGTGTTATATGGTATGCGTACCTGAATAAATGTCCTACTAATTACGCAATTTTATTTTTTTTAACAACAATCAGTTTCCTAACTATAGGCCCAAGTCCTTAGGGGCTCGGTATTATCCAACTCTCCCCTACACCGTACACGACAACTAAATATGATATTGTATTATTATGCAGCCTTATCACTTGGTTATATAAAATAGTTTATGTATATTCTCAGATATACTTTAACAAAAAATCATAAAAAGCGATGAATCCAATGTGACACGAGAATCTAAATATCTATAAATAAATTGAGCCAAGAGAAGCAGAACAATATTTCATTCTATTTTAACATGAAAATGACCGTTTCTAACCCAGCTCGTAAAGGGAAAATCGTAAAATAAAGTCGTTAACACGTTCGTGAATTAGTAAACTTAGTGCATATATATACTTAGCGCAATTTAACTGCAAATATTTAGCACGCCTTACCGTGTTAAGTATAGCGTAAGAGCTTCCGATTTAATGTTCATGAAATTGATATCGCAGCTACGGTTCTTCTTTCTGGAAAAATTAAGGCTAGAGAAAGTAGTAAATAGATATTGCTTAAACGCAGATAGAGCTTTCTATATACTTATATCTAATCATTTAGTATTGCTATTGCAAAATAGTTGCATATAGTATAATAAATAATAATAATAAACTATTAAATAATAAAAATATAACTATCTACGAACGAACCATAATTGTTAGGCTATATTCTTTCAACATTTTAAGTATACTCTGTTTCAGAATAGTTTTTACAGGGTTAAGCTATATATTATACATAGCATTGATTCAACACGAATAAAAAAAAAACATAGCTATTAAAACATTCGCCAGCTCCTAGCCTACAAACAAACAAGCTCGCGTTTCCCTAATTAGCCTGTATTTTATTCCCGTTGAGGAAGTAATTTACATCATTCCGTATTTGACTTCCTAAGCTCGCGTTAGGAGCTTTTCGTTCACAAAATAGTCTTGTTACCTTTAGTTTAAGAACCCTCCTATTATCGTATTAACTTTACATTTAAATAAAGTGCAATACAATTATATAGTCGTTAGTAGACAGCCTACTTCATAAAGATACCAAAATAATGCTGCTAAATGAGTTTGAGTTTGAGTTTAATATCCTTGATACAACCAAACTGAAACTGAAAAGAAAAATTCATCAGTGAAACAGTGAACTTCTGAACCGATTTACGTGATTCTTTTTAAGCTATTGCATAGCTTCTATCGCGGGCCTTGAGTGCGGGGACCGAATCCAGAAATTGCGTAACGAAAAACCTCACGCTCCCCACTCCGACAGGCACGGAGGTGTGGCATGAAGGCATGCTATGGAATAGCTTTACCGCGGCAGTCCCCGAGTGCCACACGTCTTTTTTTTGTTTGATGCGGAATGTTGTCAAATTGGTCCCATAAAATTTTTATTCAAAAACATAATAATATTATCTGTTACATTATAAGAACAAAGAAGTCATATAAGTCCAAAAAGCAATCAAGGCTCCTACTTGAAAGCTACATACGTCAAAAAAATCTAATTACCTCACATTTCTGCAAAGGAATCCCGCATTATAATTCTATCATCCATTAATAAGGCCTTTCCAAATTAGAAGCCAAGTAAGTTCGTGTAGAAATCCCTTTTTATTTCGTCCAAAAATATATTTTCACGTTCTTTAGATATTTTGCTACCTGAATATTCCCCATAATAAACCAGATTACATTTGATTGACAACGTAATTGCAGACTTTTGGAGTTTGCAAAATTGAAAACAGGAAAGTTGGCGGAATAATATTGCGAAATATTAAATGAGTTTCATAATTACGTAATTTTTCATGGTAATAAGCTTGATTGAAATGGTTTCATTAAAAACATTTCGGCTTATGATTGGTGGCTACTATGTGCCTTTTTTAATTTTAGTGAAGTGATTAGATTTGGTTTAGGTCTAATCAGGTTCGAGTCCAAAATTGAATTCAACTTACAATTTTGGCCATTTCTGTCCGTACTTTAATATTCGTTTAATTTATTTCTTCTCAAAAATGGTGTAAGAATGTGATTTTTTAGAATAAAAAAAAATGGTTTTTATGTGGTTGTAAAAATCTATTTGTCAAATAGATGGATTTGTTACACATATTTTTCAATAGCTTCAAACTAGGAACTAACTCACTGGCAAAATCCGTTCTATTAAAAGAAACAAATACACAAACAAACAATTTGATTTATTTTCATTCATTTCATCTTAGTTACAATAGAAATAATTTTAACCAGAGTGCCATACAAAGTAATTGTGTGTACTAAAGGAAATTATGTAGTAATACGCACATGCTTACGCGATACGAGCTTTTTCCATTTACTCGACATTCCTAATGTATGAACATTAACTATGCATTCGAAGTATTTCTGACTTTGGAATATAATTTGATTAACGTACAGTATTGTTATGAGTAGGAACGAAAAGCCATATGAAAATAAATTTACTGGCTATTGTGTTTAAAAATATGTTTAAAACGTATTAACAAGATTTTTAATAGACAATTCGTTAGTATTTCATCCTATTTTTGAAGTGAAACTTCTTTAGGCGCGTTGAGAGTAAAATTTCAAGTGTAATGGTAATAGCGTCACGTCATGCAGGAAACAATTTTGGTATCTTTGAATCTTGACAAAGAAGTTTCACTTCTGACACGTGTGCTCGGCTCACACACTCTTTTTTAATAATAAGTCTCATCTACAAATCTAAAAATTGTCCTCCCTGCCCGATATAAAAAATATTCACCCCGTAAAAACAGTTCAAAATATGTCCATCCATTCAATTTAACCCGCAAATTGAACGACGAACATTCAGTTTGGTAAATAAAATACAAATGAGCCGCCAGTAGACTATTAGGGTTTATGTCTCACAAATTTTACTATGGCCATTTGTTTTATGTTTCAGCCTAGCCGGGTTGGTGAAGATTTTACGATGATATCTTATATCAAATCTGAATGATGTGGAAAATTTTAATAATGTGCGCGTAGATGTTTGGTGATTGTTATTTTTAATTGGTTAAATGTACTGTTATTTGAATGTTGCCGTTGTTAGGGTATCAAAATGTATTAATTACAAGAGAATTACCATATTCCTTTAGTAATATTATAAGATACTAGCTGCGAAAAAATAAATTAATATATGTATGTCTAAACATGCACAATATTTAATGTGTATGGGTCCTGCTGCTGATAATAAAACTAAGCTTCTTAGTGCTAAGATAAATGTTTTAGTATTTTCCATACTATTAATATTATAAATGCGAAAGTAACTCTGTCTGTCTGTCTGTTACTCAATCACGCCTTAACTACTGAACCAATTGGTATGAAATTTGGTATAGAGATATTTTGATACCCGAAAAAGGACATAGGCTACTTTTTACCACGGGACATAGGATAGGTTTTATCCCGGAAATCCCATGGGAACGGGAACTATGCGGGTTTTTCTTTGACTGCGCGGGCGAAGCCGAGGGCGGAAAGCTAGTATTTCTATAATGCTTTTTACGTGAACGTAAATGAATATGAAAATTATTTCTTACTCTTGTTATATTATCTACTAGACTAATTTTGTTTGAACGCGCTTATCTCAGGAACTACTGGCCTGATTTTAAAAATTCTTTCGTCGTTAGTTATGCCCATTTATCGAGGCAAGCTATGTCATCAAGCTAAGACCAACAGGAGCGGAGCACTGCGGGTCAACCGCGGGACACAGCCAATTGAATGATATAATATAAATAAAACAATACAGGATTTTATATAATATGAACATAGCTATCCATGCTTATTAAATATATTCATAGAAAGAAAAATATTTTTATTATGTACTTTATATTTATGTGTTTAGGTGCAGACCTAGATATTTACTACCAAGAATACACATTTTATATTATCATACGATGTTTTACTACCTTGTGTAACAATGTTTTTATTATTCTGATACAATCTTCCAAAATATCGTCTACAGGTACATTTTTTTCGTTACAAAAATATAAGAAAATTCGAATATTCTTAATATCGGATACATTTCCACCTTTTAGCCTTCCTATGAGTAATAAAATGTATGCGTGTACTAGAGTACACACGTAAGAAGTGAAACTTCTTTATGACCTTAAAAATGTCACGAGTATGGCGTAACGCAAAAATGTCACACGTACGGCGTAACGCAAAAATGTCACGCGTACGGCGTAACGCAAAAATGTCACGCGTACGGCGTAACGCAAAAATGTTATACTACATTTTTGTCCAACCCCGATAAAGAAGTTTCACTTCAAAAATAAATTCAAGTATAATAACCAAGAAGTTAAATCTATACATAATATAATAAATCTGTAGAAGGGTCAATTCTGTAAATTGAAAATATTGAAAAAATAACTAGCAGGGGGTGTTACTGGATCGATACCAAACCCAAATATGTGATTAAAAAAAATTTTTGTCTGTCTGTCTGTCTGTCTGTCTGTCTGTCTGTCTGTATGTGAAGACATCACGTGAAAACTACCGGTTCGATTTCGATGAAACTTGGTATAATTATACCTTATTATCCTGGGCGTAAAATAGGATACTCTTTATCCTGGAAAAATACGTAGAAAAAAAAATAATCTCAATTTTTCAGTTATCCATAGACGTTGTTCTGTAGTAGGTTCCGCGAACACACGTTGCGTATTATTATAGACCTAGCCGTATTTGGGTCCAATAGATATTTATAAGATGTCATTGTCCGAGTTACTCAAAATGGAGAAATAAACCATCCACGCAAAGACCGACATCTGCGCGGACGGAGTCGCGGGCGGAAGCTAGTATAAATTAAATTCATTCAAAATGGGCTTTATAAGCTTTTATATCTCTACGATAAAAATTTAGTTCTAAGAAATGTATTATAGGTCTACCAGAATCTGATGGCATATTTATATTTAAGAAATATAAGATTTTCATATGGCAATTTTATTTGACAACTATCATAATGGTTGTCAAATTATTTTCTTCTTTGCAATTGTTGAATAATTTTTAGGATTTTGTCTAAAAAATCTTCGAAGATGTCGCAAAAGCCGCTGCGATCACAAGCAAGAGGTGTTGTTTATAATGTGTATATAAAAACATTCGATGAAGAAGGGTCAAACACATCACAATTTTCAATTTTGAATATTTTATTGGTAAATTGGACTTACCCGTTTTGATACTAAAAATTAAAAATATTATAAGTAGGTAACTATAATATTGTTTGTTGATTACAATATAATTTTATGAAAACTTATTACAGGAGTTTCCAATACGGCTATGCGTCAAGTCCAAGCTGTCCAAGTCAATTTTATAATTATTTGTCTGTTAATACTTACGAAAATAAACATAGTTTTCTTTTACTGTTATTTTATTTTATAAAAAAAAATATTAGCATTATCTAGTTTTGATCTGCATTATCCTTACATCCATATTTTTACATGGCATAATGATAATGAATATACAAATATAGGTATGTGTAAATAATAATATTATGTAGTACATAAATAAAAGTAATATGTATATTATACATGTAAGTATGTGCCTACATAATATTAAGTGGATATCTCATTATTAAGTACAGTATTGTTCACTTATGTAATGTGACTAATGATGTTGAGGACAAAATAAAAAATAAGCAGTATCAAGATCGTTCAGTCCATTTTCCCCAGGGTTGCACACTCAAAATTTTGATTTCCCCAATTGCCATCAGATTCTGGTTTACCTATAAAACTATAAATACATTTACCACATGTCATTAAAATTTTATTTCAGAACGTTTAAGAGCGACTGACTTTCTTTAGTAAAGTAAGTGCTGATTTACACAGGGTCAGTAGACAAGTCGACTTTAACTGTTTACATAGACTTCAAGCCTCTGTACTGACTTCAAATCTGTTTACATAGACTTCAAGCCTCTGTACTGACTTCAAATCTGTTTACACAGGGTTTTTTTTCGGGTCAGCACTGATTTGCCTCGAATTTGTAGTCAGTTACTGACCCTGTGTAAATCAGCACTTAGTGCTGATTTACACAGGGTCAGTAGACAAGTCAGTCGCGGCGCCGAATTTCAGCGTCTTTACTGTTTACATAGACTTCAAGCCTCTGTACTGACTTCAAATCTCAACACAGGGTTTTTTTTCAGGTCAGCACTGATTTGCCTCGAATTTGTAGTCAGTTACTGACCCTGTGTAAATCAGCACTAAGAGAAGTACTTATAAGAAAGTTACATACGGCTAAATGTATAACATTTTGTCTTTATCTTATAAATTAAACTTGTCTTGTAAAACTTTATAGTTTCCTTTGTGATCTAAATGTATGTCATTTAAGATACCTCTCCATATTTGAAGGTGCTCTGAATTTTTCTAAAATTCCAACAGGATTCTGATCAGACGACCATCCGACCTTCGAAAACTATTATAAATTTACAATTTGTTTCTTCAGTTTTGGAGTAATGGGCTTACAGACATAGTAATTATTCAGGTGATTTAGAACCAACTCGTCAATATTATATATATTCATGGTAATAATAATTGTGTAACTTATTCAGAAATATTAATAAATACCGGTATCTAATACTGTTATCAAAATAAAGATTAATAAAATACACAAATAATTACGAATACTTACATAATGTGTTTCTTGTATATGCACATACTGCAGAAAATCTTCAATGCTGATTAAGTACTACTTATTTGAAGGTGAATTAATCTAAAGTGAAATATTTACGCGGGTGAAACCGCATGACATAGCTAGTATATCTCCGCAGTTTATATTTATGTACATTAATTGTAAGGATCCAATAAACAATGGAAATCATTAGTGAAGCAAATTGCTTTTGTAATAAAGTGATGTTTACTAGACGATACTAAATCGTAAACATTATTTGTTACCTTGTTTAGAAGAAATAATGATTATTAAGACATTACGATTTTTAGGTTTATTTACGAAGGAAAGAGAAATATAACTCCTGTTTGTTTTTTTTTTCATCTTACTTAAAATTATAATAAATAATTAAATTGACCATATATTGGTTAAAACGGTGAATATAGTATTAGAAAGCTGAAGAGTTTGTTTGTTTGCTTGCACGCGCTACCTCTGGAACGACGGGTTCTATTTTCTATAGCTTTATGTTAAAATTAAAATAGAGATACATTGTTTTATTGTTTAATGTTAGCAGTAAGATTTAACTGATTGTTATTAGTATACATTATAATTTTTTTTTTGTTATTTGTACCTAGTAAGTATGTATATAAGATTAATGGTTGATTTGTGAAACTTATATTTTGCATGTTGTAAATACCTGTAATTGTTTGTTACATTTACTAAAACATTTAAGTCTAAGTTAATAGTTAATGCGTCAATGTAATTAAACGTTGGTATTTCTTATGAATAAATAAAAGGCTATAGGCTCTATACATCTATAATATCGTCACGATAAGACCAACAGTCGCGTAGCAATGCAGGTAAAGCTGCGGGGCAGAGCTAGATAAGTGGTATAATTAATACATTTTTGTAAATAATTTTTTTCATAATTATATTCCTTTATACATATTATATTTTTGCTTTGTATATTTGTATTAAAATAGTTTTATAATTTAATAAAAAAAATACGTGTAGCACTCGGGGATTGCCGCGGTAAAGCTATTGCATAGCATGCCTTCAAGCCACACCTCCGCCCGTTGGAGTGGGGAGCGTGAGGTTTTTCGTTACGCAATTTCTGGATTCGGTCCCCGCGCTCAAGGCCCGAGATAGAAGCTATGCAATAGCTTAATAATTAATCGCATATAAATTCCATGAAATAGTGTTTAATTTCGAACCATATGGTATGCTATTTATCAGCAAGGTCAGTCGTGAACAAGAAAGAGCATTAGCGCATTTTCTAAGTTAATTTACACGTTACCTTGAACAACTCATAGCTGATTATTTGCTCACCTACTGTGTATTTGATTTACTTATTGTTATAATGTATTTCTGTGTTGCGTGTTCTTGAAATTCAGCTACTATTATAATGGTTAAAGTTAGTAAGGATGAATGGATAGTTTAAAGAAGTTACTCACAAAACAGCTCATCAGATAAGAATTTCTTCTCCATAGATACTGCTTTCCGAATCGGTGGTAAATGTTAAAAATACTTATGTAATGACGATTCGAAAGTGCTACTAAATAGTAGTCTAATTGAATAAATGAATGTTTGAGTTTGAGTTTGAGTTTGAATTAATTTTAGTACAGAGATAGATAATAGTAGGTATTCGTTAATACAAATTTATTTTTAACCGACTTCAAAAAAAGGAGGAGGTGCCAAGCACTAAGCACTTCGTATTAAGCCCGTGCACCGACATCAAACCTTTTTTGTTAATAGTATGTACCTAGTAATTACTAAATAATATGTAGTAATTAATAATATCAAATCTTTTTTACTTTTCCGTTTTTGATATCGGTTGTTTTAACGTATTTTTTAGAGGGTTATAACTGCGAGTTGTATTTATATGCAAGATTTAAAGAGTAAATGTATGTGTTTCTAGTCGGGTATGGGGCAGATGCATTTCTTCATTTAACATTTTAATTTCACATTCTTTACAAGCCTCCTTCGTCGGTTCAGAAATAACTGAAACATTTAATTTAAAGCATCGACATTCGTATACTGTAATAGTTTTACTTTACCGTTCCAGGAACTCGATTATTGCACGCCTCATAAGCGAAGCGTTGAGGTGGGTACTACTGTCACTTCGCGCAAAACATCTGATTTTTCAAACCTAAAATGTCTATAAGTATCATACATTGCACTTGTAAGATAATACATACACACACATATTATGAAAAAACACTATTTTTAACATTCATGATATTTTTGATGTCATTTTTGTTATTTAAACTAGTTAAAAAACAGTTTAAAAAAGTTCTGTCTTGGACGTCCGTGTGTCTGTATGTGCGGAGGATTTTCTTGTTAACACGATAGCGACCGAAATACTTTACTAATCGAGTCTTTTTTTTTCTCTTACGCTTGAGTATGCTCAGGAATAGAACCCTTTCATTTTTCAGGGTCTGATTCGATGTGGTATAATTGTTATTAAATAAACAAAAAAAAATATCGACTGTTCTCCATAATTTTAGTATATCTATATATTATATTCTTTATTTTATTTTTTATTTTTTTTATATTTATAGTGTACTCAAAATTCACCATTATAAACTCGATTCTTTATACTATAAGCCAAGGTTTAAAAAAATAAGTTGGTAGTCAGTCCCTTAAACCTGCGCAGTTTCACATCTAGGTGGGGCCACAAGAAAAATAGCTCAATTATTACGGTACCGCTTTCTTTACTTTTCCAACTGTTTTATTTTATTTCTTTTTTATATTTATAGTGTACTCTTTATAAATAATCAATTTTATTGTAAAGGATGAGATTATGAGGCGTGCACTTTTGGATTTTCCAAACTATTTGTTTTTGCAATAGCATTATAATAACATAATTAGAACTTTACAAGTACAATATTTGGTACGTACTTAAAGATTTAATATTTCGTGTTAGAACCTAAAAAAGATTAATACATTTTGCTTTTAGTAGTACAAGCTATAATTTGAATTTTATCAACATCCGATCTTGCGTTTAACATAATTGAAACACTAATGTAAACATGTTCACAGTTATAAATTCATAATTTTGTATTGGGCTTAGTAGAATAGTACAATTTCTATAGAAAATTAGTGAGGATAAAAAATTGAAGGTACAACTTAAAATGAGGCTCTTTCTTTCAAGTTAAGAAATTCATGTGATATGGTAAAATAGATACCTAGATTGTATGTTATTTTTTCACGCAAAAACTACTGATCGGATTGTGATGGAATTAATTTATTTGACAACTTTACAAATACTATAAAGAGGAAAGATTAATTTGTTTTTTTGAATTGAATAGGCTCCGAAGCGACTGGACTGATTTAAAAATTTTTCTATAATTCATTATCCTACATTCTCCTTGATGAACATAGTTTTATGATGTTTTTATCCCAGGTCGGGTAGTTTTACCAGATATAAATGAAGCAGCGTGCCGTGCTTTATTAGTAAAAGCACACCAAAACTCCGAAGAATTTCTGTATTTTATTGTGAAATAATTTAATAAAAAACTGAAGCGTTCACTCTCTTAATCGCGAATGAATACGCGTAGTACGTAAGGGACTTACAACTAGTTAATAAGGGAAAACTTTTAAATGTTCAGCCCGATTGAACGCAATGGTGAAAATGTTATGTGCTTATTTAACTTTGCGAAGTATTAACGAGTTCTTATTTTGGATGGATGAATATTTATAAATGTTCAAAGTATTTGGACGACTAGATTTATGAAAAGTTTATGTTAAGTGCATGTTAGTAGATATTAAAGTGTAAAGTAGCGATAGAAATAATGAAACTATATAATTCACCGTTTTTGGGAAAGTAATTAAAAATACTTTGGTCTATCCGTTTGCTTCGGCTTTTAACTTCACACTACTTCACAGCAATAGTTGTGCTAAATAAACTGTTATAGCTACGCTATTATAATAATTAATTTATCAGTACATAGTATAAAACAAAGTCGCTTTCTCTGTCCCTATATCCCTATATGTATGCTTAAATCTTTAAAACTACGCAACGGATTTTGATGCGTCTTCTTTTAATAGAGTAATCCAAGAGGAAGGTTTTAGTATATAATTTATTAGGTTTAAGACAAAGCGGGCGAAGCCGCGGGTGGAAAGCTAGTTCATTTTAATTTCATAATATCCCATACATAGAAGTTAACAAAGAATTTATAAATTTTTGTAAAAATTAAGAGAATTAACGACACGACCTTCAAAACCGCGTTCTTCGTCGTGGTTAATTTACAACAATTATTTATAAGAATTATTATAATGCTATAAAACTAAAAGTTAAGATTTTATAAATACAACTAGCGGTCCGCCCCGGCTTCGCCCGTGGTACATGTTTACGTTTTCTCTCCATAAGAACCATCCTCGTACTTCAAGGAATATAATAAAAAAAAGAATTATCGAAATCGGTTCAGCCGTTCTCGAGTTATGCGCTTACCAACACATTTTGCGATTCATTTTTATATTATAGAAAGATTAAGTAGTTAAATTATATCTAACTAACTATGATGAATGCTTCTACATCAGCCGGCAGTTGTCGAGTGTCAGTTTCCGCGTGAGTCCCTTGCGCCTAAACACAGTTCATTCACCTCATGTATATCTGCTATTGTAAAGGTTATTTGAAAGAACTATAAAAGGAAGCTTTTATAGATCCAAGTTGTTTAGGATTGGGAAGAATATTTGTAAGCTGAATAGTTTCTTTTGGTCCAATACGCTAATTTAAATTAAACTTTGGTGGAATCTTTAACAGATAGACAGACGGACAAGTCTACGGTACTACGGACGGACGGTCTTTTCCTTGTGGTTCGGAACCTTAAAAACTAAAAAAAAATGCTATGACCAATATGCGTGACACATCAACATCAATTGAAAATGCTTGAAAAATGTTACAAATCATGCGGGAAATACGTCTTATCTTCATCCACGTGACGCCTATTTATGAATATACCCACTTCACTATATCCAGGTACTATACTAATAAACTCATGGCAACATTTGATTAATATTTACAAGTGGACATTATCTACTGGAAATTTCAAATAACAAAATCCATTGACAAAAACATGGCTTATGGAAACTGTAAGCGATGGTCCACATATTTATTCATAAAATTTATTATATTTTTATCATAAATTTTATCTACTTTAGAAATTTATTTTAAAAATAAAATATATTTCGTTTGTTTGCTACAATACAATAAGATCAATTAAATGCATCTATACTAATATTATAAAGCTGAAGAGTTTGTTTGTTTGTTTGTTTGTTTGAACGCACTAATCTCGGGAACTACTGGTCCGATTTGAAAAATTCTTTCAGTGTTAGATAGCCCATTTATCGAGGAAGGTTATAGGCTATATTTCATCACGCTACGGGCAACAGGAGTGAAGCCACGGGGGTGAAACCGCGCGGAGCAGCTAGTATTTAATATACGTACAATTGAGAAACAAAACAATAATAGTCGTAGATATTAGAAGCAGTGAAAAAACAACCGTATCAAATATTTATGCAGGTTTTTGGCAAGTGCGACTAAAATTCTAATCTAAAATAAGACATAATACTAAAGTAGATGCTAATTCGTCCTACAAAAATATAATATAGTCCTCAAAAATATATATCTTAATATATATAAATCTCGTGTCACAATGTTTGTCCTCAATGGACTCCTAAACTACTTAACCGATTATAATAAAATTCGCACACCATGTGCAGTTCGATCCAACTTGAGAGATAGGATAGGTCTTATCCCGGAAATCCCTCGGGAACGGGAACTATGCGGGTTTTTCTTTGAAAACGCGGGCGAAGCCGCGGGCGGAAAGCTAGTTGAGTTATACAGTTAAAAGCATCTGCCGTACTAAGCCAGCTTGTAATACAGCACGTAATTGTCAATGCATTTGTACATACCTACCCGAACCAAAATGCCATATCATAACGAACTGTATATTCTAAATTGAACCTTATTGTAACTTGTTAGAGTAAAAATTCCAAATGGGTAAAAACAACAAGTCACCTTTGAGCAGTCTTCCATCGGCCCACTTTTCATGCTTTTACGCTCTATCTACTGTGCTAGTAAACAAATGTATATAAACAAGTACATTTTTGTTCATATACATTTCATTTTAGGCAACTCTTTATTTTTACAGTTACAGTATACAAAACTGTTATTCAATGCAAATAATTAAAACTTTAAATAAAATTGAAAACATTATCTGTAAGTCTAAACAACGGAAAATTTTCTTGTAGCGCTTTAATAAAAGGCATTTTAACCTGAAAATTTTCTATGATAACCTTTTTGCATAAATAAACTTCATGGAGATACAAATACAAGCAAATGAGAGCGGTTGTGAATTATTTCATTGTTTAGAATATGAACTGCACTTGATATTAATAATGGAACGATTATATTTAAAACTAAGGTAGAACTTGTGGTCTTGACTCAATGGAATAAAAATATTTCTTTTTCAAAACTGAATGTTTAAACGAATGAAAGAACAATTAATTTTTTTCTACGTATTTTTCCAGGATAAAAAGTATCCTATTTTACGCCCAGGATAATAAGGTATAATAAATATACTAAGTTTCACCTAAATCGAACCCTTAGTTTTCACGTGATGCCTTCACATACAGACAGATAAAATTATTTTTAATCACATATTTGGGTTTGGTATCGATCCAGTAACACCCCCTGGTATTTATTTTTTCAATATTTTCAATGTACAGAATTGACCCTTCTACAGATTTATTATGTAGTTTTTACATAGTTTTATGGGACAGTAAAGAAAATTAAGTTTATGTCGTTAAAAGATAATAGAAAATATACAGCTTAAACCTTTTAATATTATTTTTGCTTGCTATAAAACCCATTAATCTGAATTCACAAATAATCGATATGGTAATAAACAAGGTAATTTGCAGATATGAAATGAACCAATTAATTAAAAATTGACCATAAAGTGTAATGTATTGGGTATTTTATTACGTAATTATCTCATGATGACAGTGGATTTAATGAAATTATTTATTTAATATAATATTTACTAGCTTTCCACCCGCGGCATCGCCCGCGCAGTCAAAGAAAAACCCGCATAGTTCCCTTTCCCGTGGGATTTCCGGGATAAAACCTATCCTATGTCCTTTCTCGGGTATCAGAATATCTCTATACCCAATTTCATGCAAATTGTTTCAGTAGTTAAGGCGTGATTGAGTAACAGACAGACAGACAGACAGAGTTACTTTCGCATTTATAATATTAGTATGGATTACAATATTTTATCATGTTTCGATTTTTCTGAACGTACTTTATAAATGTTGAGAATTTTTAAAACACTAGAATTGCGCAACGGATTTTGATGCGTTTTATTTAATAGATAGAGTTGTTTCGCAAGGAAGTTGGGTACATGTATATTATTCGTTAAGTTTGAGTTACAGCAAGTGAAGTCACGGGCGAAAAGCAGTAATTTTATAAGTTTGATGTAAGTGTATGTTGTATTCACATCGAAATGTGTGTTCGAACAAATTTTCTTTATCTGTTTTTCGTTCAATATTCCTCTAGTTTGGCCTGTTTCTTTACCGAAGATATTTCAGGATATTTTTCATATATAAAAAATCATTATATTTTAAGTAATTTCATTTTATTGATACACGTAATCGATCTAAGATTAAATAATAAAAATAAAAAAATCCTATTTTTCGTGTTAACCTTCATAATAAATCCGGTAAGTTATAAAACACACCATACCAAATCACTATTAAAATCTCATTAGTGTCAAATTGATAAAAATCAAACAAAGCGTATTAATACGTAATTCATTATTTTACCAAAATATTTCTACAAACCCCAAATCGAATAGAATCACATAATTTATTTCAAAGTTCCCTCGAAAAAATCAATCCAGAAACTTTTAAAGAACTTTTGATATTATCCACGAAAGTCTTCACATTAGGGCTTATTGAACCGCCTAAACCTTTTGACCGTAATAAATTCTCGCCGGTTAATTTTGACCTAATTTCCGACCAATATAAAATGCATACATCAGCGTTTGAAACGATGACAAAGTCGAATTTTATAACCAATAGCTTCTCATTTAACTATGAAGTTGGGAGAACATTCTACTATTCTTTATGTCTTTTGAACAATAAATCCATACTAATATACTAATAATATTATAAATGCGAAAGTAACTCTGTCTGTCTGTCTGTCTGTTACTCAATCACGCCTAAACTACTGAACCAATTTGCATGAAATTTGATATGGACATATTTTGATACCCGAGAAAGGACATAGGCTACTTTTTATTGCGAAATATGTACCACGGGCGAAGCTGGGGCGGACCGCTAGTGAAAAATATATGTTTTGAGTAAGACGTTTCTTATGCGTTTTAATCTTGTTTGTTTATCCGTATTTAATCGCAACTTTTATAGAGCTGTACTTGAAACATGAGTACATACTCTGAAGATTTGATAATTTCTTTATTTCAATATTGTTTGCTTGATTTTATTCGCCTAAATACTTGGTAAAGAAAAAATTAGAGCTCGTCAAAATACAATTAGGTAGGCATATTAATTTATACGAAGATCGTCAGAAATAATTTGTTCTTTTTCTCTTCATATTATTTAAATGTTTGCAAACTGGATAGCGCGATAAGATAATTAAATTTGAAATCTAAATGATTAAAAATTAAAAATTAATTCCACCTAATTCTATTATTTATGATTTCCAATTTTGTTGTGGAAATAAAATCCTGTGTTTCCTTGAATAAATTGATGCATTAATTCATTTCTTTACACGTAAGGTTAACATGAAGTTATATACCATATACACTGGTGGTTTTATGAAATTGGGTCATCTTGTATGTAATATATTAGTAAGGTATCTATTTTCCTTTATATTCAAACATATGTTTTCATCCGTAAATTTCAAACTACTTAGGTACTGTCTTCAACTTTGCAAAAATAGTTAGAAAATTGTTAAAAATAGTTGATCTTTCTTACTTTAAAGATAAGCACTGTTACAATTTAAGATTTTATTAATTAAGTTTATAAGCTTCATCTGCATCAAATTATATTATAAATTATTTAGTTTTCCATCAGATGAAAATTCGCGGAAAATTGCAAATTAATTTGAAACAGATATTTTGACTGTTTCAGTTTTGGTTGTAAGGTTATTTATAATTTTCGATGCCTGTGACTTCTTAATTTACATTTCAATAAATTGACAACATAATTGTATATTTTAATAATAATTTAAAAGGTATTTTCCATCCATAATATTATCTCTACATTGGCTACAAATATAAATCAGCACACGCTATTGTAAAAAAATTGACATGTATTAGAAATTTATCATTTTAGGCCCCGAAAGAATAAATAATATTATTTATTATACAGCATTCCGGTTCATACGCCATAAATCTAAAACCTTTCAGTGCCGCCCAGTCATTTTATATAAATCAACGTGCTTTCAAATTATTATTTTACGTAAAATTAAATTATTTGGTTAACATAATATTATACTATAGTCTATAGAAACATACCTAAAACTTTTTTTGAGTAGAAAAAAATGCGAAAAATTTACGTTACTAATATTATATAGAGCTGTATAGCCACTCGACTCTACATATTATGAAGAATAATAATATGTCTTTTCTAAATAAATTTAAGATTTTTTTAACCGACTTCAAAAAAAAGGAGGAGGTTATCAATTCGGCCGGTATATATATATATTTTTTTTTATGTATGTACACCGATTACTCCGAGGTTTCTGAACCTATTTACGTGATTCTTTTTTTGTTCGATGCGGGATGGTGTCGAATTGGTCCCATAAAAATTTTAGTCAGATAGGCCCAGTAGTTTTTATTTTATGAGCATTTTTGTCTGTAGGTATTTGTAAATTTTGCAAGTGCAAGTTTGAAGTCGGTTGTTTTTTTAACGCAGTTATCACTTGTTAAATTACTTAAACATACATATAGCTTCATTCCATAGCTATACGAGAACACTTAAGATTTACCTAGTTCACTGCTCGTCTCAGCCTCTATAACTTGCGCGACCAGATCGCGCGCCCGCGTATGAAGCCGCGTGAAATGCACTCTCGACCTCCCATGTCGTATTAAAGTCCGAGCGTGTCTCAAATGTTTTACCTCACTTTTAAAATCGCACTGCACTAACGTCGCGAAGTATATAAGGACGAGCGTCCGCATTTTGACATCACGTCCGCTGCGTTCGGGCGCAGGACGGGCACTGAGCTTCCAGTTCCAAGTTTTAAGTTTCGAAGTAACTTTTTTTTTAATTTTTGAACGTTTTTAATTCACCAGTTAAAGCACACATTTTTGAACTGTAAAGGAGTACTTCACGCCATTCCTAATCAGGTTAAGAGATTCATAAATTCGCATTATGAAGATCGTAATTGAAAAAGTTTTAGCGTGTATGTTTCGCGCGTATACGGGGATGTTTTACAAATTTTCCATGTAAATTGCTCTGTAAGTCTAAATTTTCTTTACGGATACAGCAATGGAAGTGCTTAGATACAATTTAATGATAATATGAGTGAGAATATGAGGAGAGTGTCGATCCTTACTAATATGGAGCCTTATCTCAGTAGTAATAAATATTTATTGGTTATTAACTACGACTTTGTTGATTCATGAATAATAAGTTAGTTTATTATTTTCCTTATTTATAATGTGAAAATATAAATAGGTAAAAATAGATGATAGAGATTTTTGAATAAATAAGATTAACGATAACTCTATGATCAAATAATCGAGAGATGAAATGAGAATCGTCTTATACATGTATTATTAATGAATTTTATTTTAGTATAACGTCAAGTTGTTACATATTCAAATAACATGCCTATTTCCTCGTGATATATTTCTTTGATGAAGCCAAAAACAAATAGGAAAACCTAATACGGAAAGTGGGATAAATAAGGAATATATCGTAGGCTTTTAGCGTTAATTGAAACTTGGGTTGCTTGTTTGGACTTTTTAAGCAAAATAACCTACAAACGTTAACTAGGACACCGTTTAATTTATTATTTTGTGTGTAACTGTGGTCTCTTTATTAAAAGCCAGCTGACCCGGCAAATTTTGTAATTCTTCATAATTGCTTTTCTTCGAATTCGTTCAATCTTTTTTAGTTATTGTTCGTAGGGTCGATGTAAATTTGAAAACAAAGTTTGTGCAAAATATTTTAAACAGTATCTAGTAATATTCCTGTTATTCGTGTAACAATAAAAGTAAATGTAATGACGGAGATGTTCTACCACAAGCATTTAAATGCTTAAAACGATGTCTCAATAACTGGAAAATATTGTAAACTTATTTTTCACGGAATAAAATATATTTTTGACCAACTGTGCCCCGCGGTTTTATCCGCAGTGCTTCGGTCTTGTAAGACTTATGATGATATATAGCCTATAGCCTTCCTAAATAAATGGGCTATCCAACACCGAAAAAGTTTTTCAAATTGGACCAGTAGTTCCTGAGATTAGTGCGTTCAAACAAACAAACTCTTCAGCTTTATAATATTAGTATAGGTTTTATTATTGAACAATAATATAAATTAAAAATGTTATATTACATAATATCTACGTGTAAAAAAATGTATGTGTGTACTAGAGTACACACGTAAGAAGTTAAACTTAGGGATAAGAAAAAGTTGGCGCGTAACGCGCGTCACGCCTACGGCGTAACGCAAAAATGTCACGCCTATGGCGTAACGCAAAAATGTCACGCCTACGGCGTAATGCAAAAATGTCACGCCTACAGCGTAACGCAAAAATGTTACACTAAATTTTTGTCCAACCCCGATAAAGAAGTTTCACTTCAATAATAAAGTTAATTTATATATTTACATGCTATATATTTCATCAAAAAATTATTGAATGACGTCAGTTAATCCCACCCTTGATGTCGAGAGCCTAACAAATGACTGAAGCAGTAAATCATAATGTTTGATACAGAGAAGTCTAAGCTAGGCTACGGTAATTATATACTAAGAATGAATACAATTTGTCATAGAAAGCAAACGACACAATTAATCTCTTTTCTTTCTTTCTTTTCTTTTAAGCACATACTATGCTTACGGTTACTTTATGTAATTTTATACCTTGTGGCTCTAAATCTACTCCCTGCACCGTGGAAAGCCTAACAATATGAATAACTAGCCGTAACCTTCTTCGATAAACGGAATATGAAACAATGAAATATTTTTTTTTAATCGAACCAGTGGTTCCTGAATTTAGCGCGAACAAAACAAACAGACACACTCTTCCGCTTTATGATAATAGTATGGATTAAAAAACACACAATTGAGTTATTTTAATAGAATCAATTCTTATCTATCTATCCATTTAATCATCATCATCATCATCATCAGCCCATATACGTTCCCACTGCTGGGACACGGGCCTCCTATGAGGGTACAGGCCATAATCCACCACGCTGGCCAAGTGCGGGTTGGCGGATCCATTTAATGGAATAGGGTAAAACTAATGAATGATAAGTTATCTTTTGTGCGAAGGTTGGTTTGTTATGAATATGTTAGAATAGTTTACGGACATTAATGTGTTGTTATACGTGAGGGTTTTCACCCTTTTATTGATATGTATTTATATACTTATAACTTATTATACACTGGCCTACTACCTTGGATTGGATAAAATTTTCACTACGTCATTTTATAAAATTTATTTTGCAACATGAAATATTTTTGTTAACCTTTACCTTATTATAATATAATGATAATACATACTAATACACAGTAATCTCCTGTAAAATCTAAACGTAATAATCTCTCCCTCATATCCCCCTCTTGTATTGACGAAATTGCTACGGCATCTACGAGTTACTACGTCGTAGCAACATGTGCTACGATATAATTTTTCCCGCTGGATATTACACATTTTGATAACATACAGTTTGTTTCGCATTCTACAGAAATATAAAAACCATAAAAGTTCAATTAATATATTTATATTTCAGACATTAAATAATAAAAATTAAATCATAGTGTAACATTGTCGAGAATGATTCTAGGAATGAAATTCAATTCAATTGTAATTATTAATAATTGTAATAATAGGCAAAACCGAGTTATCATTTATTTAAAATAATATTATTCTTGGATTTACTTATAAATTGTATAAAGGGAACAATAAATAGGAACCTTAAATAATCTTAAATGTTACATCACAGTCGTTATTCGAATTATAGGTACTACAAATGTTTTAAATGATAGAAAGTAATACTTACCACACATTTATTCATTATATTATTTCACAGCCAACGTTAAGCTTCAAAATTTCTAAGTGTATATTTTATAGTCGCGACAAATTAACCGTAAATATTCGTGGAAATTTACGTATATTCTAATTTACTTATTTGAAATATAACACTATTGTATTTTCTGTTCACTCATCCGAATGGACCCTAGTTATAAATACAAACTACATGAGAGGGTGTCTATTGGTATATTATTTAAGCTAGAAGATAGTATTAATTATATCATTTTGAATTGTAATTTCCATTTTTCCCGATTTTTATCAACACATTGTCGAAGTCCTATTAGAGCTTCGACCATAGTCAGGCACGAAATTATCAAACTCTTACTCAAACGTATCCCTTAATTTTATCAATCAATTTTTTGATATACCGGATCCTCAACTTTACACGATGGCAATTGAGTCAGTTGTTAAAGGAATGAGCTGATAAATTAGAAAACTCTGTATAATTTTTGCAAGCTCGACTATTCTAGATTCATGGAGATTTCGTTTAAAATCCCATCGTAACAGCAACTGCAGAATTTTATCAACAGATTCGTTTAAAAAGGTTATATTATTATACATAAACCCATAAACGCGTCAAGATCTAGGCTAACATGTTTCCAAGGAATTCTGCGGTTTTGTTCAGGCACAGAATAACTTAAGCTTCCTTCAAGGTTTCGTGGCTTAAAGAAATATTTATTGCTGCCTCTTCATACGTGAAAATGTTCGCGATAAAACTTTAAATATATTGAAGGTATTGAGGCTTTTTGCTTTCTTTTTATCCTGCAATAGGGTACTGAATTTTCATTGTGATGTTATTACGAAAATTACAGTCTACTTTTCTGGAATATGGTTTGTTATATTGTTATTATGAAAATAAACATGTCATTAAGGGCCGATTTTTCAATGCCCAGATAAACAGCTAGATAGACTTTATTCTTCAGTTAACAAAATATTCAATTTTTCAATAGACGAATAGGACTTATCTATCGAATAACTACGTTATTTGAGGAATAAATCTATCTGCTGCTCCAACGGCCAGATAGCGTGCTATTCGACGATTAGACGTTTGAGTTGACAACTGACGCGTCAAATTTGGGATATTTTCGTATGTAATAACATAGAGCGTAGAATTTTTACAATAAAGCCTCTTTCTATAAAATAATTATCAATTAAAATCATATTGAAATTGATGTTTTTGATAGTACCTACTGATGATCATGCCATTGAAAATTTGCCGGACGCTGCCTTTATGTCGTTTCCATCGTAAAATATATAAATTTTAACACAAATTTAATCAAAACTCTTTACTCGAATCAAAACAATAATCAACAATCATAGAACACAAGATAAACTTAAAATGCACTCCTGACGTGAGTCATAATGACGGTTGTTGACATATTGCAAGTTGACTCTATCTCGCTCTAACCTGACTAATTTAATATGTTTGTTTCGCCACTCCAAGAGCAGAGCTGCCAATATGGAAATATTTGGTCAGATAGTTATTCATCAAATAAATCACGATTGAAAAATAGGCGAGCCGTTATGAGTTAGATAAGCAATTGAATAAATCTATTCGAGGGGTAGTTATTAGACTGTTTATCTGGGCATTGAAAAATCGGCCCTTAAATGGACAAAAAATTATTGATTAATAATTATGCAATAAATATTATTAATTGTTTAACTTGTTTATAACAAACTCTCTAGAAATTTTTTATAATATTCTGCTTTTTTCTTTTGCATGAGTGGAACTCGATTCATTTATATTATTAAGGCCAATGTTGGAACACTTATATTATTAGCAAGAGTGGTCACGGGGAGACTTTTTAAGCTATCGCATAGCTTCTATCGCGGGCCTTGAGCGCGGGGACCGAATCCAGAAATTCCGTAACGAAAAAACCTCACGCTCCCCACTCCGACAGGCACGGAGGTGTGGCTTCAAGGCATGCTGTGCAATAGCTTTACCGCGGCAGTCCCCGAGTGCCACACGTATTTTTTTTTATATTTTTTATTTAAATCTAACAAAACTAAATACTTAACCCTCAATTCACTAGGTGAAATTTGCTAACATAAACAGCTTCCATGAGTCCACTGGACTCATATATTTTCTTAGCGTGGTTTTTCCAAATAAAACTCTTTTATTAAGGCACTACAAAAAAATAACAAAACTGGTTAAACTTCTGAAATACTCTTAAAAATAAAAAAAACTTATTCTAACAGTCTTAAAAAACAGAGTTATTTTCAAAGCCCTATAATAATAACAAATATTTTTAACTAATAACTCTTTTTAATTTTATAAGACTTCTAAAGGAATACCGAATATAACCGAAAATAAACAACAAAAATGTACGCTTCTATACAAAAAAAAAACGGAAGTGGGAGTCGAGCATGCTTCGGCACGAATTGGGCCACGCTCGCACCGGGGAAGGTACCACACCCTCACAGAATATCGGCGCCATAGTGACAGTTTACTGTCGCGTTCCGTACGGTGAGTGAGGGGTCCGGAGGCCCACATCCCTTCCCATCCCCTACCCATCCTCTCCTTCCCTATCCTCATTCCCTCCTATCCTCGCCCCTTCTCCCTAAATCCTTCCAAATCCCTATGAGGATAGCAACACATCCACTTCCCAGTGGAGTGGATGCTTATGGGCGGCGTGTATCGCTTAACACCAGGCGACGCGTCTGCTCGGTTGCTATCCTATAGCATAAAAAAAAAAAAAAAAAAAAAAACGTGCAATGGGGTATTACCACCGATTACAGGCAACGACGGCATACCTTTTTTGAGCAACTCAAACATACAGGCTTCAGACATCTAGTGCATAAATGTCTTTGTTCTCTTTTTGTAATTACATAGATAACAATACTTTCTTTCTGTCCTAGGTAACTTGTCTTGTCGTCAGTCTCATCATTCATAATTTGTGTGATCCATGATTCCAAAACAGAATCCGCCTGGTCTTCATTCATATTTACAACTTTATGTTGTTTTAGATCCATTTTACAAACCTACAACAACAACAAAAATTAAAATACATATTTTTATATCATTAATACGACAAATAAGCAGCATTTAAGAATCGTAACAAATAAATAAAATATTACTTAATTCACTAGTATGAGTCCATGGGACTCACTCGACGTAATAACTTACCAATTACGCAGCGCAGGCGCACGTCCTCTCGCTATCGCGGTGCCCGCGTCACTGCAGGAAGGTACTGAGACGGTGGAGGAAATAAGTCACTAGGGGAAAAAAATATAATAGTTTGAAAGTTCGATGTGAGTCCAATGGACTCAGGTAGTGAATTAAGGGTTAAAAATGTACTGTAGTCTGTAACACTAGTATAATATTGTCGTTTGTAAAATAAGCAAGGAAAATTCCTTGTTTATTTGGACATTCGTACAGTTTGGAACAACCGAGTGTTTCTTAATTATTTCGTTCCCATGACGAGCCCGGTCTATGAATAATTATGCTAATTATCTTAAACTAGGTAAAACTTATATTAGGTCGACAAATGTACATATTTTAATATAAATTATGTATTTTAATGTTAGTAAACTTGTACCACGTTAGACCATTTCATAAAATGTTTCCACTAATGTTGCTTAATATAAAATATAATATATAATTCCATTATTAAGATATATACAAGATATTTATAAAAATAAAGAGTTAAAAAAATAATTATTAATAGAAGCTACTAAAGCTATCCAGGTTTTTATTATGGATCAACACTGGCTATAAACGATACATTACTTAATGAAAAGCAATAAATAAATAGCCTTAAGCTTTACTCAGTAAAAAACAACACAAAAGTAATTGTTAAATTCGAACTAGTAGTTCCAGAGATTAGCACATTCAAACAAACTCTTCAGCTTAATATAATATTAATAAATAATACAAAATGCGTGTTCACTTTTAAAGATTCTAACAGCGTTTTTAATGCGTTTTAACGTTATCAGTAGTACGTATCACGTATTGGCGAACCCACAAATCAGTGGCACCCATCCTAAAAAAAAAAAAAAAAAAAAAAAAAAAAAAAAAAAAAAAAATTTGGACTCTTTTCCCACTAAAGCGACCACGCTGAGTCGATAGCACTCACTCCCAAAGCGATAGGATGCACGGTTTCGAAGATGTGCAGATCGATTAACTCATATCTAATTGATATCCGGTGGGTCATTAGCGTCCCATTGTTCACCTTTTCCTATTAGCTAATTACACCGTCCGGCGTTCTCATCTATTACTCATTGTGCACCTCGCTTATCACAAGAAAATTGTTTGTGTTAGTGAGGATTCAAATCGTACTTCTAATCTTACACTACCATGCTTTATGAGATTCCAATGAGCTGATGAGTTAGCTGATAAATCAGGAGTTAAATCAAATGCTAAAAGACAGTAGCCTTTGGCATACTGTTCACGAGAGATTGCATTTCCTTCATTAAGAAAGTGAATACCAGTCCCCGAGAATAGAGTATGACAGATTGATACCTGTTGCGAAGCAATTTGAGATAAGTTTGTTGATTCATAGAGTTACTATCAGTTTCGTTTTGTGAATATTTAATCGCATTCTTTTGTGAGAGTCACAAAGCAGGTTGATGTCATTTGCGAAGGAACGTGAGATAAGTTTGTTGACTCATAGAGTTACAATCAGTTTCATCGTACTTAGGAATTTGCTTTAGATAAGAATGGTGCTATATATGATCGAACAGTTGCAGTCATGCAGTCAGTCTATGGTCGTTGGACCACAGTGGATTGTATACATCTAGCAATACTACGTTTGTGTTGTGTTTTGTGTCATCAATGATCATGGAGGTAAGTGATTATTCTATTGACAAACTTACTTGTATTTCTCTTAACGTGTGTGTGTATGTCAGACTAAGTGTAAACAAATTGATATTAACGCGATAACTCTGTTGTTGCAGAAATCATTCAACTTCGATGAAAATACCTATAAACTGTGTTACTACTCGCCACTCTCTCCTCAAAACGAAGAAGAGAGTGATGACATCATCGTTAATAACACAGACGATGGCGGAAAAAGGAAATTGCAGTCAATTGATCAATTTTTTGAAGTGGCACCAAAAATAAAAAGGAAGAAGCTGCTATCGTCAACTGTGGCACGAGCCGCTAGAGATGGTGTATCATACATCTCTACAAATTCTGATGACGGAGACCAAGCGATGCATCTCATAAAAATTGAAATGTATGATATGAAGAAACTATCCAAGATTCCAACTAGTGATCACTGGAAGCACGCTACCACGAGGATTAAATATTACGTAAAGAAAAATAAGGATAACATCTATGACAACACAAACGCCCTCGTATACAATATTACAAAGACAATAGCAGAAAGTGAAAAAGTGAAAAAATACTTTTTTAACAATGATCATTAGTTAATGTGATTATGTTTTCTTAAATTACTTCTATGTACTCATTAGATTTTACAAAACTTTCCTAATCTTATGATAGACTATAAATATTGAACATTTTTTTAAATTGAGTATCAGTTGCTCTACCAACACTTAACTGTTACTTACTGTGCTACATACTTTCTTCTTTATTATAAAGATGGAAAACTTTAGTGAAATGTGCACCAGTGCTTTCTTTTCCGCACCCATTGAAGAGAATATAGAACAATTCAACAGCGAATTCAATCAGGAGCTGCATAAAGTTTGTGATGAAATGGAGAAGCGTGAACTGTTCGATTCATCATATGATGATGAGTTGTATAATCAATGTTTGATGGTTGAAACAACGTTAATGTAAGTATTAGAAGTACAAACTCAATAAGAAATATTATTGTAGTAATGTTTTATTTTAAGATTTGTCTAATAATTTTCTTTTTTTGTTACAGTCAACAACAAGTTGGAAGAGGTATCAAACGAGGTATCACTACAGATGAAAATAAGGTTACCAAGAAAGCAAAATTTGATGAGGGAGCTTCTACATCATCAATTGAAACCAATGACGTGGACAACAATAAGGTGGAATGTGATACATGTCATGTTTATATTAATAAAAGGTATCTAAACAATCATTTAAAAAGTAATACAAATAAAAATAATCTTTTAAAATCACATAATTCATTAACAAATGTAACAGTTGTTGAAACCGCTTTTGGTAATCGAATTTTAACATACAGAATTAATAGTAAAACACTTCAATCGGTGCAATATTTTGAAACACCAGAATCGTTTTTAAATTCACTAAAAATCGATATCTTTTTTTTGATAAATGAATGTATTCAACAACATACAATTTTAAAAATAAACTTCATATTGCATGCTGATTTCATACAACAAACTAAAGATATTAAAAATACGTTTGATTTTCAAACGTTTAATTACATCATTTGTCAGGGAGATGACTTAAATATTTTTTATTCATCATTAATAGACACTGTAGTCGGTAAAATTTGTCAATTTGAAAAAAAAGATAGTGGTTGGAGTCTTAATCAAATTAAATACATAGATATGAATGTTAACAAATTCAACCCCCTACGTGGTAGTTCATAATATATCGACCTTCCTCAAGATATTAAATCAAAAAAAGCTGTAATCAATGTTAAAAATAATGATAATATGTGTTTCAAATGGGCATTACTCTCTGGTTTATATCCTGTATGTAAAAGTGTAGATCGGGTAGCATCTTACGCAATTCATGGAAATAAACTAAAATTTACTGGTATTTCTTTTCCGGTTAAAATTGCAGATATATCAAAAGTAGAGAAATTAAACAATATTAGTATTAATGTTTTTGGCTTAGAATATAATAAAGAAAAAAAGTGTAATTCTGTTGTAGGTCCTTTATATTTAACAAAATGTCGTACACCTAATCATATTAACCTACTATATATATCGAATGGTACTAACAACCATTACTGTTATATTAAAAACTTATCGCGATTAGTTAGTTCACAAATATCAAGTCATCATCATGCAGTTTATATATGTGATTCATGTTTACTTCATTTCCCATCAGAGGAAAGACTTAATAACCATCAACAATATGATTGCGCTCACATTTGTACGGAATTACCAAACGGCTCAAATAATAAATTAAAATTTGATAAATTCGCGAAAAAGTTGGAAATGCCCTTTGTGGTTTATGCAGACTTTGAGGCATTTTTGAACCCGATAGAATCATGTAGTAACGATCCATCCAAGCCTAGTACAATTAATATTCAAAAACATGAAGTGTATAGTTTTGGATATTACATTAAATGTTCATATTATGATAACAGATTATCAAAATATGAGACGTATAGTGGGCCAAACTGTGCACAAGTGTTTATGAATCGCCTTTGTGAAGATGTGAAAACAATAGTTAAAAAAAATAGTTTCCAAAAATGTCCCGTTCCATTATCAGATGAAGATAAAATTAAAATTTCAAATTCAAACATGTGTCATATTTGTGAAACTGAGTTAAATGGAGATCCTTTTAACGATTTTGATTGGTACACTGGTAGTTTTAGAGGTGTTGCACATCAAGTGTGTAGTACTAAGTACAGAACCCCTCGTCATATTCCAATATTTTTACATAACCTCAGTCACTATGATGCTCATTTCATTGTCCATGCATTAAACCTCTATGATGGCAAAGTTGAAGTTATTCCGCAAAATAAAGAACGATACATATCATTTTCAAAACAGTTAACAATAAATAATAATCAATCAGTAAGTTTAAGATTTGTAGATTCATTTAAATTTTTATCGTGTAGTTTAGATCAACTAGCTAAAAATCTTAATGATGATCAGTTTACAGAACTAAAAAGGAACTATCCTAATAATGAAGATTTTTCACTTTTAAGACGGAAAGGTATTTATCCTTATGAATTTATGTGTAATAGTGATTGCTTGAAACATCCATCACTTCCTGATCAACACCATTTTTATAGTTCACTCACAGATACAAATATTTCAAATGATGATTATTATCATGCAAAATATATTTGGCAACATTTTAAGTGTAGTAGTATGTCCGATTATTCCGATTTATATTTAAAAACTGATGTTTTACTTTTGACTGATGTATTCGAAAACTTTAGAAAGCTTTGTATTAAAACTTATGGATTAGATCCTGCTCATTACTATACTGCCCCAGGTTTAAGTTGGGATGCAATGTTAAAATTTACCAAAATATAATTAGAATTGTTAACGGACTATGACAAAATTGCTTTTTTTAAAGCTGGTATTAGAGGGGGTGTATCTCAGTGTAGCAATCGTTTTGCTAGAGCAAATAATAAATTCATGGAGGATTATGATAGTGAAAAACCTAATTCATATCTAACATATTTTGATGCGAATAATTTATATGGTTGGGCAATGTCTCAATCTCTTCCTGTTGGTGGTTTCGAATGGATAGATTCTAATACAGATTATAATGTACCGGATAACTCTGATTTCGGTTATGTTTTAGAAGTTGATTTGGAATATCCTGATGAACTTCATAATTTGCATTCTGACTTTCCGTTATGTCCTGAAAACATATGTGTGGGTAATACTAAAGAAACTAAATTAGTTCCTAATTTAAATAATAAAAATAAATACATCATTCACTACAGGAATTTAAAACAATGCATTGAAATGGGAATGAAATTAATTAAAGTACATAGAATTTTAAAATTTAAACAGAGTTCTTGGTTAAAGAAATACATAGACTTAAATACTACTTTGAGAACGTTAGCTACATCAAACTTCGAAAAAGACTTTTTTAAATTAATGAATAATTCTGTCTTCGGTAAGACTATGGAAAATATTGAAAAAAGAGTAAACGTTAAACTACTAACTCACTGGGATAATCGTGGTAAAGTTTTAGGTGCTCAGGATTGGATTGCAAAACCAGAATTCCATAGTTTATCAATATTTTCAGAACATTTAGTCGCAATACAATTACGTAAAACAAAATTAATTTATGATAAGCCGATTTATTTAGGATTTTGTATTTTAGATATATCTGAGACCCTTATGTATGAATTTCATTACAACTACATGATTAAAAAGTTTCATAATAAAATTAAGTTATTGTACACCGATACCGATAGTTTGATATATCAAATTTTTACAGACAATTTTTATGAGGATATAAAACCAGATCTACCTCACTATTTCGATACATCAGATTACCCAGAAAATAATATTTACGGATATCCAAAAATAAATAAAAAAAAGTTAGGTTTTTTTAAAGATGAGAATAATGGTAAAGTATTGAAGGAATTTGTAGGGTTGCGATCAAAAATGTATGCCTTAGACATAGAAGATAAATTTATAGCAAAGGCAAAAGGGATTAACAAAAGTGTTACCAAAAAAATGAATATGGAAAATTACAAATCGTGTTTGTTTAATAAAAATGTATTATATTGTAGTATGCTTCGATTTAAGTCAATCAAACACACTATTTTTACACAAAAAATAAATAAAACATCTTTATCATATAATGATACCAAACGATGTATTATGAACAACAACATTGATACATTGGCTTGGGGACATTATAAATTACGCTAAGTGACTTTTTACTATTATTTCTGTGTGTATATACAAAATTTGTACTGATTGTAAAAAAAAAAAAAAAAAAAAAAAAAAAAAAAAAAAAAAAAAAAAAAAAAAAAAAAAAAAAAAAAAAAAAAAAAAAAAAAAAAAAATTATATTGCTATAATGTTATATAATAGTTTATTAATAGTTTAGTATTGTTTGATTGTAAATAACGTAAAATACCTATTGTAGTTTTTATTTGTGTACTTAAATTTGATGTTGACTATAGTAGTTAAGGTTATAATGTGTGTTATATTTTAGATTTATGTGTTATGCTTAATGCATTTTGTGTATATGTTGTTGGTGAAAAGAGTTTGTATAAACAAATGTGTATGTCAAATACCTATGTGTCATCTTATAATTTTTCTCTTCCGTCTTTACCCTTCGTACTACGCGCATCGTCTAATAAAGAATCTTAAGTTTATTTAACAATCTTTGCTTTTTCCTGCCCAAAACCCATCAGGTTATGGGCCCAGGACGTTATCTTTGCTCTGTATATAATTATTTTTGAGTTTTGGCAGAATAAAAGTAATTTTATAAATAAACTAAAACGCCCGTCCATACATGTAAAAATGGCGACATCGACATCGGTTTCGACTTTAGCTCCTGTGGAGAAGTTGAGCGGCATAGAAAACTACAGTAATTGGAAGTTCCAACTGAAAATGCTACTCATTCACGAGGACTTATGGGACGTCGTTTCGGAAGATAAAACTGAAGATGTCAAAGATGCGGCTTATATGAAGAGATCTCAGAAAGCTCTTGCTAAGATCTGTTTGTCAGTAAAGCCCTCGGTTTTTACGCATGTAAGGAACGCAGAGACGGCGCGGGATGCATGGATTAATTTGCAAAAGGCGTACGAAGACAAGGGGTTGTCAAGGAGACTGAGTTTGCTTCGTCTTTTGTTTGCAACAAAATTATGCGAATGTGAAAGCATGGAAGCTTACGTTGCGAAGATTAGCGACCTAAGTCAACAGCTGAACGATATTGGTTCACCTCTGGAAGACGATTTCGTTGCAGTTCTCTTACTGAGTGGCTTGTCTCAAGACTTTGATCCACTCATAATGGCACTTGAAAATTCTAATATCAAGTTGTCGAGTGAAGTGGTCAAAGCGAAGCTCATGCAGGAGAAGCATCGACGTGATGAAAAAGGTGACACGAGTTCAACAGCGTTGGTGGCGGCACGTAAGAAAATCAAATGCTTTAAGTGCAAGAAGCTTGGTCACTTATCGAGGAACTGTAAATCTGTGAAACCAGTTAAGGCGGAGAGCTCAACAAACCAGTTACTATTGACAGCATTATCAGCTTGTGTGCAGAATGATATATGGTTAATAGACTCTGGTGCGAGTAGTCATATGTGTCATGACAGGAATATACTAAATAACTTTGTTCCTGGTTATGTGTCTGAAGTCAAGGTGGCTAATGGTGAAAAACTATTTACTGCTGGTCGTGGTGATGTAAAAGTAAATTTGAAATTAGGCATCAAAACAATCAGTGAAGTTTATCATGTACCGAATTTAGCTACAAACTTGTTGTCAGTCAGGGCGTTAACTAGGAAGGGTTTTAGAGTTATTTTTAATGAAAAATGTTGTAATATATTCTATGGTAAAAAGCTAGCAGCTACAGCTGTACATAAAAATGGTGTTTATCAATTAGAAACTGCAGAATCTGTTAGAGAGCGTGATCTGTGTGTGGTAGGATGTGGTGGCTGTTCTATGTTTTCAGGGAATAGTGTAGAATCTGCGACTACCAAGGTAAATACAGAAGCTCAAGATTTAGTGCAGAAGAAAGCATCTGAGAGCTGTAAGAAAGAAACTGAGCTGAGTTTCCAGGCGGCTGCTAACTCTGTTACGCAGGAGACATGGCACAGGAGACTAGGACATCTCAATATGAGGAGTATGCATTTGTTAATGAAAGGTATGGCTAGTGGTATTACTTATGATAAATCACAGTTCAGTCAATGTGAAGCTTGTGTTAAGGGGAAGCTTAGCAAATTACCTTTTCCTAAGAAGGCACAAAGTAGGTCAAATGAACTGTTAGGTGTTGTACACAGTGATTTATGCGGGCCTATGCCAGTGAAATCTTTCGGTGGTGCTAGTTACTTCCTCACGTTTATTGATGATTGTAGTAGGAAAACATGGATTTATTTTCTAAAAAATAAGAGTGAAGTTTTCGATAACTTCAAACATTTCAAGGCAATGGTGGAGAACCAAACCAATAGAAAAATAAAATTGTTGAGGACGGATAATGGAGGCGAATATGTCAATTCTATATTCCAGGAATATTTGAAGGATAACGGCATCATTCACCAGACTACCATACCGCACTCGCCTCAGCAGAACGGCGTTGCTGAGCGGGCCAACAGGACAATCGTCGAGAAGGCTCGTAGCATGTTACGAGACGCAGGCTTAGATGGGCAGTTCTGGGCAGAAGCGGTCAATACCGCTGTTTATTTGAAGAACCGGTCCCCTACAAAAGCAGTCTACGGTAGCACGCCAGAGGAAAAATGGACTAATGAGAAGGTGAATCTTAGCCATTTACGTATATTTGGTTGTGTGGTTTATGCCTTGACACAGAATCGTAAGAAATTAGATTCAAAATGTAAACCTTACATTTTTGTAGGATATTGTGAAAATAGTAAGGGTTATAGATTGATTGATCCAGAGAATCTCAGCAAAATTATTAAATCAAGGGATGTTGCTTTCTTTGAAAACAAATTCTATACAAAAAACACTGAAAAATGTGAAAATGGTGATTTTTTCATGATGATAAATAATTTACAGACTGAGAATTTAAACTCAAATGATTCTCATGTTGAAGTGGCACAGTCTGAAAATTCACTATCACCAGAAAAAGGGGAAGAAAATGAGATTGTAACTAATCCCAGAAGACAGTGTATTTTTGAGTTAGATGACTCTGACAGCAGTAGTTCTGTTGATCCTTCCGATGTCACTTACATTCCAGGTGAATCGACACTTGAAGATGCGATGGATACATCGGAATATGACAGTGCGTGTACTGCAATGCTGACCTGCATTGGAGATGAACCAGAGACAGTTCAAGAAGCTCTAGGAGGGGCTGAAGCTGTTCACTGGAAGAAAGCAATGGCTGATGAGTATCAATCATTTATTAAAAATAAATGTTGGACATTAACTGATCCACCTAAAGATCAAAAACCGATTAAGTGCAAGTGGGTTTTTAAGAAAAAGAAAGATCTTGATGGAAATCTAAAGCAGTATAAAGCCAGATTGGTAGCTAAAGGTTTTACACAGCGCTATGGAATTGATTACGAGGAAACTTTTTCTCCAGTGGTTCGATATTCCACTATTCGCATATTATTGGCTTTAGCAGCTGAAAAGCAGATGGATATCGATCATTTGGATGTAAGAACTGCTTTTCTAAATGGAGATTTGCAAGAAAAAGTTTTCATGGAACAACCGGAAGATTGAAACTTGTAAAGGCTGATAAAAAGGAGGAGAATTTGGAATATAGAAATTTAATTGGTTGTTTAAATTATATTTCAGTTAGCTCCAGGCCAGACATCGCGCACGCGGTAAGCATGCTGAGCCAGTATAATGATTGTTATGATCAGCGTCATTGGAAGGCCGCGAAACGCGTACTACGGTATTTAAAGGGTACTGTAAACTACAAACTTGTTTTTAGTAGAAGTGGTCTAGACATCAATGGGTATATTGATGCTGACTGGGCTTCGTGTGAGGTCGATCGTAGGTCGTACACTGGGTTTATGTTTCAAATTGGGAACTGTTCTGTATCGTGGGAAAGTAGAAAACAGCGAACAGTCGCTCTTTCTAGCACAGAAGCAGAATATATGGCTCTATCAGATTCTTGTAAAGAAGCGTTATTCATAAGAACTCTGTTGTATGAATTGTTAGGTAGGCATTGTTCTGTTACGATTTTTAATGATAACCAATCAGCACAAAAATTGTGTAAGAATCCTATGTATCATGCTCGTACGAAACATATAGATGTGCGGCATCATTTTATAAGAGAAGTTGTAAAAGATAATATTGTTAATTTGAATTATTTGTGTACTTCTGAAATGACTGCCGATATTTTAACAAAACCACTTACTAAAGAAAAGCATTATAAGTTTGTAACGTGTTTAGGTTTACAATAAATTTGTTAAATTCTTAAATTGTAAAAACTAAACTTGTTTAATGTTGTACAATAATTATGTACCTACACATTTGTTTAAGGGCCAGTGTTGGTGAAAAGAGTTTGTATAAACAAATGTGTATGTCAAATACCTATGTGTCATCTTATAATTTTTCTCTTCCGTCTTTACCCTTCGTACTACGCGCATCGTCTAATAAAGAATCTTAAGTTTATTTAACAATCTTTGCTTTTTCCTGCCCAAAACCCATCATATGTAACTAAAGGAAACATTATAAAATTAAATAAAACAAATTGTTTGCAATTTACTATTTTTTATTTCATTACAAACTTCCTATTTAATCTTATACAAAACACTATAATTGAACATTCCTATGACAACCATTGAATAGATTGGTACTGTAATAATCTGCTAATAACAGTAATATCATGGATACACTAGAATTACAAAAACATATGAAAAAGATTCATCCTAGTCTAGAAAATAATTTTGTGACTCTCACAAAAGAATGCGATTAAATATTCACAAAACGAAACTGATAGTAACTCTATGAATCAACAAACTTATCTCAAATTGCTTCGCAACAGGTATCAATCTGTCATACTCTATTCTCGAGGACTGGTATTCACTTTCAATGAAGGAAATGCAATCTCTTAGTTATAGGATTTTAGACGTATTTTTTCTTGAATATAATAATACATCGTTTGGTTAGAATAGTGAGGTAGGTCATAACAAAGAAGTTTAATACAAAAGCAGTGATAAGCGAGGTGCACAATGAGTAATAGATAAGAACGCCGGACGGTGTAATTAGCTAATAGGAAAAGGTGAACAATGGGACGCTAATGACCCACCGGATATCAATTAGATATGAGTTAATCGATCTGCACATCTTCGAAACCGTGCATCCTATCGCTTTGGGGGTGAGTGCTATCGACTCAGCGTGGTCGCTTTAGTGGGAAAAGAGTCCAAACTTTTTTTTTTTTTTTTAGGATGGGTGCCACTTCTTTGTGGGTTCGCCAATACGTGATACGGCGTATCACAACTACTGTTATCTTTATAGCGATGCTGTAGAAATAAATCGTTCCCGTGCTAAACCCAAAATAAAGATGTTTGCATAAATTTGAAAGTAGCTGCTAATTACGGTAGATAGAGATTATTCTATTTTACATTGTTGTAGTGGTAAAATTATTTATAATCCTGTTAATAGTTTTGTACTATTAATTTAATATCCATAAAGTAAATTTTCTTTAAAATAAATAGCCTTCTATGATAGTTGTGCAGCATAAATTAAACCACCTTATTTCTCTTTGAAAATTGGTCTAAGTTTAAAATAATATCATTTTCGGAGTTTAAAATATCATCATTATTAGCTTCATCAAAATTTATTCGACTATAGCCTGAAGACGCCATAAACTTACAAAATATATACTTTCGTACTACATACTTCATTTTGTACTAAAAAAACATCACAAACTTTTTGTCGTTCATCTTTTCGAAAAGTTAAGCTGACTCGAAAGAGTATTCTTTGCAAGTTTCCCGTTGATTTATTATGGAAACATTTATCCAACCATTGTTTTTAATCTATTACTGTATATGTTATTTTGGTGAAACTAAAAAAAATTATTTATCCATTTGATAGTGATGTTTCGTGTTATTGCACGACGAGCATTTCAGTTAAAATTGCATAAAGTGATTCAGTTTAAATTGTTTGATGGAAATTTATACGGTCAATACACAATTGTGTTATTAACAATAATATGAATGATTGAAGTAATAGAGATTTTATGACTTTAAATTCAAGAATTAAGAATTCCGGTAACAAAGTGGAGTTGTTTGTACTATTTTATACTGTTTCGTTTGTACTTTGTATTTTATATTAGTTCGATTTTAACATAGTAAAATAACTTAAAAGTATAGATAGAAGAAGAATAGAAAAATGCGAGATACCTATTTGATTAATTGGTACTTATCATGTACTTATACAATAAGTCAATAAGTGATAAGGCTGCCAAAATAGTTGTACTCTGTTCTAAGGTTTCCTATTTGTACAACTATTAAAGAGTTAAATAAATAAAATAAATAAATATCAACTTAATATAAGGTGTGAATTTGATTAGTTTATCGTTTCTTGATGATTGATTAGTAAATTGATAAAGCATCACTTATTACTTACTAGCTTCCGCCCGCGACTCCGTCCGCGCGGAATAATTAAGAAAAATTAAGATTTATTTTTTTCTACGTATTTTTCCGGGATAAAAAGTATCCTATTTTATGCCCAGGATAATAAGGAATAATTATACCAAGTTTCATCGAAATCGAACCGTTAGTTTTCACGTGATGCCTGAACATACAGACAGACAGACAGACAGACAGACAGACAAAAAATTTTTTAATCACATATTTGGGCTTGGTATCGATCCAGTAACACCCCCTGCTATTTATTTTTTCAATATTTTCAATGTACAGAATTGACCCTTCTACAGATTTATTATATGTATAGATTATCAGCTCAAATAACAAATTATAAATTTGTACTGTTAGCAAATCAGTATATTATTACTGTAATTATAACACTATTGCTACAAAGCAAACTATCAAATTGAAACATAAAAGTAATTATTCTCAAACTTTCAGTTTAGTTTTGCACGTATTTGCTTCACTTCAGTTTGAAGGGTTTTATCCTCAACGGCCAGTTAAATAATCACAGAATGCAGTAAAAAGGTCAGCGTCAGGTTTTGTAGAAGCATGTCGATCCCCAGCCACTTAAACATTTAGAAAGGGATTTTTAGATTGCTTTTGGGACTCCCGGATAGAACGTATCAACTGTTTTACAGTTTTAAGATTCTCTGGTTGTATTTAAAGTTACAGATATTTTCATGCGTATGCATTTATGTAAGTATTTTTACGTTTAGAAATGAAAAAACACTTTAATAAGGAACGCTGTATAAACCCGTTAATGTTTTCATCTTAAGGTATTAGCTATACTAAGCTATTTATCAGTATAATATAATAATAAATTAGACTTAAAATATTTTATCAAACATTTGATGGAACAATGAGACACATATTATGCTAAAGTTTAAAATATAATTATTTCATAATTCATTACAAACAATGTCAAAAACTGTTAATTATAAAATTTCAAAAAGTCGATGAATTTAAGCTCTTAGCTAAATTTAATCAAATCTGTGTCTTATCTCTCTATGATAATGATAAAAAATCGCTTATATACCCTGTCGTTTCTTCTTATATTCACAACGAATTTTAGGTGTCTCCAACCTCAAAGATATCAATAGAGTTCATCTTCTAATGAGCAACAGAGACAGAAAGATGGAGAAACCTGTATGAGAAAATGGGATGGATAACTTGGAAGTCAAATGTCGCTTAGGCACGTACGGACCTCTGGCAAATTTGTTGAATAATATTCAATGATTGATATTGGAATGTAATTTTGTGCATTGCGTTTGCAATTGGAATTTTTATACAGAGACTGGTTATGGGAATGTATTTCTCATATTTTAGTGGGATCGCCGAATAGTTTGAGCATTCTAACGGCTTTCACCTGTGTTGGTCTGTACGTATCCAAATGAATGTAGGCGTCACTAGAAAGTATGGACAAAGTCACTCTGATGCAGTTTTTTTAATTGATAAATTGTGATCGATATAAATAATTGATATATACAATACATGCAAAAAGTAGCGTAGTAGTAAATAGCATTGCACCCGTGCGAAGCTGGGGTGGGTCGCTAGTTGTAATATTACAAGAGTGATATCATGTGTAAGTATGATCCATTTATATTTTATACATACTATATTGTATCATCCACATGCATAGAGTGTATACTCTAAATTACGTATGAGAAGACGACTTACTGCCTAGGCTCCGCGCAGACATACAGCGTTCTGCGTTCCGCGTTCTTTGTGAGCGCAGCGCCGCGGTCTGACTGCGTTCTGTGTGCGCCGGCGCTATAGATCCTTCGCATCACAAAGAACGCGGAACGCAGAACGCAGAACGCGGAACGCAGAACGCAGAACGCGGAACGCAGAACCCTCTCTGTCTGCACGGATATATATAATATATTTATTAACAATATAGTTTTGTTTTGATAGTACAAGTTAGTCAACGAATAGGTTTGTAAAAGCATTCATGACCTCACCATCTAGCTGTAACATAGTTTTAGCTGTTGATATAAGTCCCAAAATAAGCTAAAAATACAATATGGCAGCATTCAAAATATTTTTTCATCTGTCTCGTAATCTCCGGAACAACGCTGACGGATAGCTGATGGAAAAAGGATTAATAGATTTACCAGAAAAAAAAGAATCTTAACGATGTTGTGGTTGACAAAAAAAATTATAAACCTTTTCAAAATAAAATTTAAAAAAAATTATAAAGTAAGCACATAAAACTATATTTGCATAAAGACACGTCCATTTCAAAAAGGTAAATCGAAATATATACTTTGATCTATTAGGTATTAAAGGTTTTTTATATCTCTCTTGTAAAATTTGTTGAAAAATTGGTGCTGCGAAATGGAATAATATTTGATTTATTTGCGGTTTTATTATTTTTATAACCGCGTTTTACATTTTTTATGTTGAATTTGTAAGTATGATTGTGTTCTATGAATAAACGTTTTATCTAGGTGTCTATCTATCTATCTATCTAATTACTTTTGAAGAGCCTACTTTATTTAACTTGCTTTTTTAAAATATAAAACAATGCAATTTAATTATTACAAACTCCTTTCCTTTGTAAAGAACTAAATAAAAGAAGTTGTTAATTTACACTTGCAGAGAAAAATAAGAGGTCTTTAAAGAGCTTTGAGAATTCTAAGACTTATATAATACTAGCTTCCGCCCGCGACTCCGTCCGCGCGGATGTCGGTCTTTGCGTGGATGGTTTATTTCTCCATTCTGAGTAACTCGGACAATGACATCTTATAAATATCTATTGGACCCAAATACGGCTAGGTCTATAATAATACGCAACGTGTGTTCGCGGTACCTACTACAGAACAACGTCTATGGATAACTGAAAAATTGAGATAAATTTTTTTTCTACGTATTTTTCCAGGATAAAAAGTATCCTATTTTACGCCCAGGATAATAAGGTATAATTATACCAAGTTTCATCGAAATCGAACCGGTAGTTTTCACGTGATGTCTTCACATACAGACAGACAGACAGACAGACAGACAGACAGACAAAAATTTTTTTAATCACATATTTGGGTTTGGTATCGATCCAGTAACACCCCCTGCTAGTTATTTTTTCAATATTTTCAATGTACAGAATTGACCCTTCTACAGATTTATTATATGTATAGATAATCTCGATAAGCTAATATTATTACACGGAAGAGGAAATACCTATTATATTATACCTTTTTTTGTTTCTCTGTATCAAAGTATATATTATATTTTTTCGATTTAGATAACAATAGTTTATTTTTAACGTGGCTTGTTATGAATATCTGAGGTTATAATTGAATTAAATCTTCTGAAAGCATTTACAATAATTATAAATTTATTCTTTAAAAAGTTAAATTTTTGAAAATTATTTATGTTTTCTCTCCTATTATTCCTTACATTATACAGGGTGTCCCGTAAGTAGTGGACCAACGGGTTATGGGGAGTAGAGGGACTTATTATCTAACAAAAATACTAAAATTTATTGTCCTAGACCATAAAGTTTTTGATTTATGCTTTATTTTCAAAATTTGATAAAAATATCATCCACGTAAGCTTTAATATGAACTTTTACCATTTCTGTTTATATTTTATTCTTATTTTTTTGTTCAAGGTTGTTAAGAATACATAAGTCTTCCTTATTAAAATGATACTCAAGCATAATTAACGACAACAACAAAATTAGACCAAAAAATAGGTAAAATTTTACGTTTGAAAAATTTACGGCCTGAAGTTTGAACAAAGCTGGTGTAAAAAAAATGTATAGTGACCCTGTGAAACTTTATTTTAAAAACTTCTACATCTCATACAAATTACAAAAAGGTATAATTGTGTGGTATAAAGTATTTAAAAAAATGTTAAATTGGCGTACAACATTCAAATTAGAAATTATCAGGTAGTAAACTCATTAAGTTATTCCGAGGATTTTTAATAAATTAAAAACAGAAATGGTATAAGTTCATATTAAGCTTACGTGGATGATATTTTTATCAAATTTTGAAAATAAAGCATAAATCAAAAACTTTTTGGTTTAGGATAATAAATTTTAGTATTTTTGTTAGATAATAAGTCCCTCTACTCCCCATAACCCATTGGTCCACTACTTACGGGACACCCTGTATACAAATAATAAAGTAAGCATCATACACAGATACACATATTTTCATTTATATTTGATGTACAGCATAAATAAAATATTACATACAGAAAGAACAATGTATGTTATGAAACAAACGGTATAATATCGCTATTCTTGCCACGAATCAGGCTCATGAAATTCACCAAAATATATTTATTCATTGATGTTTCTAAATATAAATTCTTTTACTGAACGATATAAGGTTTTTTCTGCACGATTGATGTTATATCTCTTTACATAAATAAAAGGGTGTGAGAAATCGTTTTAATTAAAGGAGAGTGTGTTTAAGGCCCAATTTATTATGGTCAAGTACGCCGTTTATGGAAGAATGTAGTGGTTAATTTACTACGTGCACTTTGCAATAAAAATACGTTGTTTTTCATACCGAGTTGTGAAATACTATGTCCTATTTCTGCATTGGTTACTCCTATAGTATTACTAGCTTACCGCCCGTGGCTTCGCCCGCTTTGTCTAAAACCTAATAAATTATATACTAAAACCTTCCTCTTGAATCACTCGTTCTATTAAAAAAACCGCATCTAAATCCGTTGCGAAGTTTTAAAGATTTAAGCATACATAGGGACACAGGGACAGAGAAAGCGACTTTGTTTTATACTATGTAGTGAAGTATATGAACAGTTAGCTCAGCACTTCGAATATTTTATAACCACTTTGAATTTGGTAAATTACTAATGCCATTCTGATTCTGTCCTGGGGTATATAAATAATGGGAGCATGCATGGACAGCCATTAGGCGCATAACATGCATGCTTTATATCTTACGGTGCATTTACATCAAACGAGCGAATGCTCTAACCCCCCCCCCCACTATGTAAATTATTTTAGTGTAAACAGGCGTAGAGCATTCTTTCGTTGTTCTTAGTGCGTTCGAAAAGATTCTATGCAATGTTCTAATACTGAACAATACCGAAGATAGTTTACACTAAAAGATCACGAAATCACGCACTTGCTCTAGCTCTGTGTTCGTTTGATGTAAATGCACATTTACATTATCAACATTTCCCTGAATTTACAAGAAAATATTCCCATCTTACAAAGAAGCCTCCTCGAAATATATATAAAAATCTTACACGCACGTTACGAACCTCGCTACATGTTGCTATAATCAAGGATAATCCCACTTAAATGAAGCTCCCGGGACCGCGTGAGAGCGAGCAAAGCCGGGATAAGATGTAGTATTGTTAACGTTTTGAAGGTTCTATCCAATTATGTTAACAGATGGGTAGATATATGGCCTTGATACAGGTATTGGGATATATTTGTGGGATTTCTTACCTTGAACAGTATTTATGTGTTATGTGAATTTCCTTATTTGTGTGAATTGATTTCTCTTCATTTTTAAACCCATACTAAAAATATTTTTTTTTTCAACTAATGCATAGAAATTTATCTGAACAATAGTTTACTTAATGCAAATAATAATAGTTCCCTGTACTAGATACTAAAGTGAATTTAAAAATAACTATGTAATAAAACAATGCATAATAACAAATCTTAGAAGACTTACGTTGGCTTTATACCTCTATGTTCTCTAAAAAAAACCTTTACTTTAACATAAGCCACTATACATTAAGCCAAAATAAATCTTTAATTAATTCATTATATTATTATTATATATTATTATAATATTTTACTACTCGTAGTGGACAAGTACAATCTGAATTATTGCAGACGCGTCCGCAACAAGGGGCCTAATTGATTCGTCCCAATGACCGATCTGGGGCGGAAGTGACCATGTCCCAGTTGATTATTTGTTTATGTACTAAGCTAGCAGTTTATTGAACAGATGTTTTATTACGAGGTAAATTATTTTAAAATAAGTGAAAACGAATGGCAATATTTCATGACAGACAGATAATTTCAAATTTAACGTGCTAATAATTATTATTAAAATACTTGGAGCCCATGGTTTTATTGGTATGGACTATGGTCTCTAGTTAAAAATAATACATTAAAATAAATTTTGTGATAATAAATGTTCACTTTTTAGCAATGTTTGTTGTTTCCTCGTTTCAGCCGTGGGACGTCCACTGCTGGACAAAGGCCTCCCTCAGGGTTTTCCACCGCGACCGGTCACCGGCGGCCTGCAACCAGCGGCTCCCTGCCACTCGTTTATTGTTTAATCGTTAATAATATTATCGCTTTATCATTTACATTTAAAATCAACAACATTATATTTTTGACCAAAAGTCAATACCATTTCACCAAGTTATCTTTATATTTAATTGGAAAATGGTAAAGTTTTAATTAAAGAGTACCAATTTCCGTAACTGACCGTTCGCTCAAAATTGTACTACGCAAGGGAAATACCGTGCTAAGAATCAGATTTCGGAGTGGCACCAGAATTTCGCGCTCTGCGGTTTGCACGAACCACAAGCTTAACATTACTGAGCGAGATTTCTCGAATTTTCACCGAGAACGGATTTTAATTATCGGTAGCTTTACGCAAGTGCTTTGCTAAATTCTAGAAGGTTCAACGTTCAGCTTGGCTCATTAGCCGATGAGCTAATGTAAATATAATAGCAAGATTGATTAGGTTTTTTTTTTGGTTCAAGATTTACGAATTTTAGTTTACTACATAGGTACATGGTAATTATAACGTAATTTATGCTGAGCCAAGACCTGTTATAGAACTCTGTGCACATTAAATGTACTAAATCCGTTTCTTGCATTCTGTGCGTTTTGTGTTTGTATTATATGTTTGGTGTAAAATTAAATACGATGTTTTATGTATATAATTTATTTCACCATACACACCAAATGTCCAACTACTTATAAATAACTAGTGGTCCGCCCCGGCTTCGCCCGTGGTACATATTTAGTATCCTATGTCCTTCTCCTGGCTCTAAACTACCTCCCTGCCAATTTTCAGCTAAATCGATTCAGCCGTTCTTGAGTTATAAGTGGAGTAACTAACACGACTTTCTTTTATATATATAGATAACAGGATGACGTAGTGTCAATAGTTTAGAAGAGAACAATGCCTTTTTGTAGGTGGCCATCCATCACCTGAGTGCTTAGTTTTTTGTTTTGAGGCTGAAGTTAAGCAATGCATTATGGTCCCTTCAAAAGTTTTTTTACTCTACTTCCAACAAATAGGCCTATTTGTCAAGTAAATCTATAAATTATGTGCATACCTCACATAATAATATAGCTCTATATTATGCTCTACTTCCCTCGATTAAATCTTTGTGAATTGAGTATTTGAATAAAAAAAAATATTGATTTTTTTCCTTTTTTTTTAAACTTTATTGTTAATAATATTGATATTTAATGCAAAAAACTCAAAAAAAAAATGTTTTTCAATTAATTATAAGCAATTAAAAATTGATGAAATTTAAATTAAAATCACGTGACTATAAACGCGCCATGACTGGTCACCATAGATGTGACGTCAAAATGTTATAGTTGTATACGTTTTTGTATCAACTGCAATGTGTGAAAACTAACATTATGACGTCACACGTGTCCGGGTGACGCTTCGGGAGTTGTCGGTGTGTTTTCGGTACTGGATTCAAAGACTAATTTTTATTTTGAAATAACTTTTGAATTATTGCAAAAAAAAATTAAAAAAGAGTTTTGTTATAAAACTAATATATAATCTTTCCATTTAGCACAAAAAAAATTTTTATTCGAATACTCAATTGTAACAACTTATTAACTGCTAATCCTTCCAGTAATTATGATTATTTTGTTCATGAAAAAGAAAATATAATAATTTGTTTGATATGAACAATAGCATAACGTTCCCCCAAACTAAATTGTGATAGACTCTCCCATTGAAATTATTTCTTAAATATGTTTTCAGAAACCCTGTCGTCGTCGTCTCAGCCATTGGACGTCTAGTGGACATAGGCATCCCCCAGAACGGTCGATCACCAGCGGCCTGCATCCGTCATGGAAGACATAATATTTTAAAATTACTTACTGTGAATAAAATTTCCTTTACTCCATAATCACCTAAAAACCGTTCTATTTTTAATCCGTTTCGAACAAAAGAATCGAATTTCAGCACCTTCGAGCTAATTCAGTCACAATTATATTTAATAGCGGAGGGACCCTTGGCCATTTGACGTGACCTCATTCTATTGTCTGAGGTCCATCAGTTCTAACCGTGACGTCATTAATGTCCAGGCAGATAGCCAATGATATGAGTTTTTATAGTACGCTAGGGTATTGTATCTTTTGATGATATTTAGAATTATTATGATCGTTTTTATTTTTGTTTTAAATATTCAGAATATTTTAATTTTTATGTGTGTGTGGCCACCTAAACTTAACATTTGACATTGAACTTATTAAGGGTCATATCTTTTGAACCGACATTCCTAAAAGTCAAAAGAAAGGTTCTCAACTAGTAGACTTTTCTTATATTTAGTTCTTTTCATCCGACCAAACCGATATGATATTAACATTATTATGAGTTTGTGTAGTACATATACATAGGTAATATTATTAACTGCACAAGTAAGATAAATAAAGCCAATCGAGGAAGTAGGGAAAATTGTTAATATTTTCTATTCGCGACTGTCCTTGATGTGCTCTACCGTACTTTCCTGCGATAGGAAACGTCGGCTTCTGTACGCGATTGTATCTCTATTTTATTGGACAGGACTAAAAAGGCCACGCAAATACGTACATAACTTTAATCGAGTTTTATATTATTTTATTCTACACATTTAAAATCATGTAGTCAAGTCAAGTATGCATAGAAAAATATTTTACTAAATAATAAGAGCTAGGTATATGCATCTTCATCATATTATTATATCTAGTACGAGTATAGTAAATAAAGTAGTACTCAAGTATTTGGCAAAAAAAAAATTCGAGGTGTGCGGGAATATTATGTGTGTTTGTATGCAAACTTGCATTTAAATATTGTCTAATTTGCTGTTGGCTAATCCCTGTTGAGATTTTCTAGTTTAATTTTGACCTTACAGCATTTTCATTTAATTTTTTTTCTGGAATGGAAACATGGTACAATACTGTAATGTTTATCTACAAATACATGTTCTAATTTTCAACACATGCTACAAAAAATACTGTTTAAGTACTTATTTTACAAATGTGAAAGTTTGTCAGGATGGATATATTATGTTTGTTACTCTTTCACAAAAAACTATTGCTCCCGTTGCATATCTTAAAGCAGTATTATTTCCAGTGTGGAAATAATGAAAATAAATCCATACTAATATTATAAATGCAAAAGTAACTCTGTATGTCTGTCTGTTACTCAATCATGCCAAAATTACTGAACCAATTTGCATGAAATTTGGTATAGAGATATTTTGATACCCGAGAAAGGACATAGGCTTCCTTTTATTGCGAAATATGTACCACGGGCGAAGCCGCGGCGGACCACTAGTATACCTATATAATATTAAGATCTGTCACAGATTAAGTTTGGATGAAATTTTACATTCGTATAGGTAATACTGTTAAACTAATAAACATTTAAAACTTTACATCTGAATAACAAATGAACTATACAAATATCTTTTCCTGCGTCTTCGCCTGCGGTTGAAGCGTACAGCTAGTACATGTAGCTTACAAAATCTTAATATATATAAATCTCGTGTCACAATGTTTGTCCTCAATGGACTCCTAAACCACTTAACCGATTAAAATAAAATTCGCACACCATATGCAGTTTGATCCAACTTGAGAGATAGGATAGGTTTTATCCCGGAAATCCCTCGGGAACGGGAACTATGCGGGTTTTTCTTTAAAATCGCTGGCGAAGCCGCGGGCGAAAAGCCAGTCTTATATATAAAAATGAATCGCAAAATGTGTTGGTAAGCGCATAACTCGAGAACGGCTGAACCGATTTCGATAATTCTTTTTTTATTATATTCCTTGAAGTACGAGGATGGTTCTTATGTAGAGAAAACGTAAATATATACCACGGGCGAAGCCGGGGCGGACTGCTAGTGATACATAAAGAGAAAGCTTTCCAAGTGTACCACGGTCGACAATCTAGTATACTAGACAATAAGTTAGGAAGCCTAACATCTGCTGCATACAGACTATAAACACAGCTATAAAGTAGTACTAGATGTCATGACTTGACTGTCATGACAGTGAAGCTTGATGTATCCATTAATTATGTTGCGTGATTTTGACAAGCTGTGACAATCTTGCTATGATGGGGATTAAATATTCATTTTGTTTGTAATTCACACATAATCTCCAATTTAAAGGCCTTGACTTATTTTTCCGATATCTTTTTTGTAGGTATTAATAATTATTATATTCCGGGTTGGAAGGTATTAATTACGATAAATAATTATAAGGCTGAAATAATGAGCTAGTCATAAAGAAGATAGATATAAATAAGATATTAAATACAAGAAGATCAAACAGAATATTAATGCGTTTTAATTCGCTTTTAATATCTTTATCTCGCATAAGAATTTAGTTTCATGTTATTTTTTTCTCTCATCCGAAAATTAAACAAATAAAGCTTTTTTCAACTCTTGAGGGATTAATCATTAAAAAACTAGCACGTATTTGACTTTGGTTCTTCGAGCGATAATTCAAAATATTAATTTTTATCAAACTGCTTTCTCTTTAAATTAATAAGCCCTACTTATACTCAATCATAGATAAAATACACGACAGTAGAATATAATGTTTGTGTTTTATTTATAATTATATTACGGTATAAGCAGCTAATCTTAGACCTTGCTGTGAACCTTCAAGAAAGGTTAAGGTAAAGAAAAAGAAATAAAGCCTTGATAACGTGTAAGGGCTTGTAACTTTTTCATATTTAGTTTACATTTAGTTAAGTTTTCTTTGCTTAATTTTTCGTTAAATAATTTATTCCTGATATTTACATTATTATACACACAGTCTAATATTGGAATGATGTAAATTCTGCACTGTCCTCCTCCTTATTATTTATAAAATATGTGTTTTACATACGTATCTATTGCCTAATTTCCTTAACAGCTTTGCTTAGTTTAGGAGTAAACATTAGAATATCTTTGTGTGAAAAAAGCATATCTATACTAATATTATAAAGCCGAAGAGTTTGTTTGTTTGTTTGTATGTTTGAACGCACTAATCTCGGGAACTACTGGGCCGATTTGAAAAAATTCTTTCGGTGTTAGATAGCCCATTTATCGAGGAAGGTTATAGGCTATATTTCATCACGCTACGGGCAACAGGGGTGGAGCCACGGGGGTGAAACCACGCGGAGCAGCTAGTTTATTATAATTGTAATAATATTACATTAATAAATATTTCTTATATCATGAATTTCATACTCCAATCAGGTACATTCTAAGTCCAAATTTCCTCTCAGTTGACTTTTTCCTCCACACAGATCAATACAGTCATAGTCGAAGCTACTAACCGATTTTTTGTAACAAAATATCTTTTATTGTATACGATAAAACTGTCGACATAAAACGCGCGGGGTGAAATATTCTATCAGCCTGTGCAATTTTATTCTGCGTACAAATTGTTTCAGGGGAAATGTATGCGAACTTAGATACTGCAGTGGGTAAGTCAATGTGTTGATTATAGTTGCGTCGGTTCTTATAGTTTCTGCTAGAGCTAAAATTATAAGATTAAATATTGGGTGAGTCGTTTACCTCGGATTAAACAGTTTAAATAAAGCACGATAATTACAATATATTATGTAAAGTAGGTACATATTATGAAAAATAAATATCATTCAATTCGGTTACTGTATTTGACAAACATCTAAACTCTAAAATTTAAACTGTTTTATCAAACATGGATATACATTTAAATAATTGTTCATTACTAAACCTGCGGGCTTAAACCGCCCAATAAGAATGATAAAATAAAAATAAACGGTAAACTATTCACGAAACCAACTTGTCTTAGAGAAAAATTCAACGTTATTTATAACAAAAATGTATTTTTAGATATTCTATTTATCCCACTTCAATATAAGCATTATACATATTATACGTGTTGCTTTCTCAAGTGATATACATAATTAATACCTCCTTACGTATTCAATGTACTCAGTATTCGAACTTGGGACCCGAGTAATTTCATTTTGTTTCTATTTCCAAACTTCCCGTCCCAAGAGGATTTAGACGATATATTTTTACATACGTGACATTTACTTAAATTATAAAAGGTATGGGCGGAAGATATTTGAGTAAAGGTAAGTCTTATACTATTGTATACGTATTATAAAATATAGTTTCAACTCAATTGAAACTCGAAAATTCACTATTTATCAGAAAACTTTTACAAGTATTTATGAAAAACTACTACCGAATCGGCAAGAAACTGAAAAGGTACTCGTATTAAAGAATCTTACACCATAAAGTATAATATTATAACAATTAACCTATCATTTATTTTAGCCAACAACCTCTCAATCTTAAATAAAATAAGTGAACCTTTAAAACAAATAACACAGAAGCAATAAAAATGAAGCAGAAAATATTTAGCACCGCTATTTTTCAATGAACTATAAACATTCACGACTTTAGTTTCTACGTTAACAATGAAATAGTTTAAAGTATAAACATTATTATTTAACAGTCAATGTATAACAATACTCAATCATACTTCAAAAGATATTCATTTCATGAAATTGGACGACTTCGTTCAATTACGCAAACAATACACAATTAATTTTACTTTTTACGGCGATAATATCGTTTACACTTTGTATCCTAGTGGTTGATACGTGAACGTAGAACCGAGGAGTTCTGGGTTCTACGTGCGGACGCACAGAAAAGCAGCAAATATAATTTACTAGCGGTTCACCCCGGTTTCGCCCGTGGTACATTTTTACATTTTCTCTCCATAAGAACCATCCTCGTACTTCAAGGAATATTATAAAAAAAAAAACTAACGAAATCGGTAAATCCGTTCTTGAGTTTTCGCTAAACAATTTGGCAATTTTATTGTATAATATGGCAATTTTATTATATAAAAGACATTAGCTGCACATTTGACAATTTCCTCAAGAATTATAATTGGCATAAGCTTTTTTCAGTACAGGATCACAAATCTATAAGATTTAGCCATAGAAAAATCCTTCTTAATCTTTTCCTCATAGAGTATTCAGTTACAATATATCTTTTCTTATTAAAGTAGCTATTGTTTTCTCTTTCAAGCCTTTATTTTTTTCACATTTCCAATTTTAATTTTACATACCCGTCTCTTACGAAGAATTTCAATAACCCATCGTCCACTGCTCTTCATTCATTACTGCTCAATAATTACAGCTAGAAAAAGAAGCAATGAACATTAAAAAATATTAGTTCAATATTGTTTTCATCAGTTGATGATCACAGCTCGTGCACTTTTAAAATCGATATCAGATCTCGCAAGCTCGTCGTTAAGTTTTTATCAGTGAGAGCAATTACTCCAGTTTTTGTCCAGACTATTTGGTTTTATATTTCACACTTGCAGGAATAAAAACAAATAGAATTGTTTCCTATAAAAAGGTGAAAAATCCGCAATCAAATCTTAAAAACAATTACACTAATTTAAACAGAATAATTATATAAGTAGTTTCTTATTTTTTTTAAATGTCATGGATAAGGAAAGATTTTAATCGTATTTAATATTTATTGAAATGGAGTTCTCCTCCAGCATCATAATAGGAATTAAAAAAATACTAACATGGGTACGAAAAAAATATTACTCATTTCAATTTATAAATGTTGGGTTTTGGTGATTTTTTTTTGGTAATTAAACTATCGAAATTAAAACATTTCTATCAAGCAAATCGCACAATACATATAATCAAAATGATGTTACTCCTAAAGTATAAACTTTTAGCAATATTTTATCTGTAACAGTGTTATCAAAGATTTGCTCTATGAAAACTATTAGTGCACTAAACCTTTTTAAACTAAAATACGTTGATGGAATTTCAAATGTGTTAAATAAAGCCGATTGCAGAGATACAAAATCGACACTTTGTTTCGAGTTAAGGCTGAAGTCATACCAATAGCTAAGAATAGCGATCATTGTGTACTTAACACTTATTCATTATACTTCTAGTAGAAATGATTTTTTTTGTAATATTGCACATAGAAAAACAATATACGTGCATAAAACTGCATAGTGATGCATTATATTTTATTTGAATTTGTATTTTCTTAACTATTAAAAAAGTATTTTACGCTAATAATTATTGTAACTCTATTTTTAATTTCAATGAATACTTGTTCCAGTTACTTAATACTAACTAATATTAGCAAATTTATTTAGCTTACACTCTAACATCAGACTAACTGAGCTTTTGAAATCCATTGAAAAACACTCAGTATTTTAAATTGTTAATCTTTCAAAGTATTTTAGATTTTTCCTACTGGTTATTACATATGTTTTAATCTGCTAAAAGTGATCAATATTTATTTTTCTTTTGTATTATTTTACTACAATTAATAATTAATGTCCATGCGTAATCAGATATCGATGACTATTAGGGAAGTCTACGCTTGTGAAATCGGGGGAAAAGTTATCTATCTGTGAACGTACATTAATAATAATTATGGGATCATCGATTTTAATGACTGATAACTATGATATATAAAAAAGCTAGATACGTTACCCGCTATCTTGGCAAGAAAAAACTCAGCTAAGTGCCCGAGTTTCACTTAGTCACGCACCATTCAGCGTCGTGGCTGGACGTTCTTTTTATATTTTAATCGGCAGTTGTTATTACGAAGTACATGAGTGAGACATGTATTATGTCTCGTGCGTGAGAGTGAAAGAGAGAACAACTGTATTGGTGATAATGCGTTAGTAAGTAGGTATGTATTAATTACGCTGTTTTTTAATACTGTGATTTTAAATAGATGTCCACATAACTTGAGAGTATGTCTCTCTTTTGGCGGGTTCTGTGAAAAGATATAAACACAGGAATGTGTAAAGGAAACTTTTCATGCTCTTTTTTTAATTTTCAATTTTCTGATAATCATCGGTATTTTTCTATAGAAACTTTTTCTATAGAAATCATTTTAGATTCTATGCATCATACATATTGTATCTCGCTGTTAGAAATAAGTCGAATAGTTATTTCAGATTATCAATCACAAATACATTTTTCTCTATAATATACGAATATTAAAGCCCATCGTCAAATATTCAGACGACAATTCTTATAACCAATTTGTGCCGACCCAAAAATATACAAAATTCGATTCATTGAAAGATGCGATGTGTATGGGTCATTATATTCATTCTATATTAAAATGTTCCTTCGCAATCTAGAAACCTCGTTATTCGCAAATAAGGGTCATGAGTTTGAATTGATTTTTAACCGATGTGAAAAAAAGAGGCTGGATTGGTTGTATCATTTTTACCTGATATTAATTTAACTGTAACATATGTAAGTACTTTTATTTACAACGTAAAATCAGGAATCACAATTTTATATTTTTGTCTGTATTTAGACTGATCACCTACTTGTCCCTAAAGAAAAATCGATCAGTGAAACAGATGTATGCATAATGCATCTGCCCATTGGCCCACTTGGGACATGGAACTTCACACAAAAATAAATATCCTATTATACTAAGCTATATTTATTTCATTATATGAAAATAATATGATGAAAGACCAAACAAATATGAATCACATCAATCTATGGCAAAAAGAGAAATAGAACCTTTCCGCTACACTGATCTAACATGGGTCTGCGGATAATCCAAAGATTTTATACATATTATTACTTGCTTAGGATCCGATGCAAAATAGGTTTACCCTCTATCAATCATTAATCTATACTTAATAACATGAATATTTTTTACTATAGGTATGAAAAGTCTCCTTTTAAACAAGTTGAAAAAAATTTTTTTTTCAAATTTTAACTTCTCTGGTGTTGTCATTTGAATGATAAGAATGGTAAGAATGATAAGAATGAATTATGGTTTAATTATTTATCAATGAAATATTAAAATGCTTCATTAATCATTTGGTCACCACGGTTGCTCATGAAAATACTCTAAATTATGTTAACTCATTGTTACAACTTTTAGGTTCATTATCGAGCGCTTTCATACACAATACACATTCATACTTTCTCTGATGCAATGATAAATAGTATCGGCTCTCAAAACCTATAAATCCTATTTAAATTATTGTGATACTAGTATTAATAATAATATTTGTATAAGAATATTTCCCGGTTTAATCCGATTTATTTTTTTATGCAGCAAACGCAATCCGTATAACCAGCCACTACCTTTTATTAAAACTTATCCGACCTCCTTGGTTCCAATATTTATGTTCCTAATTCAAAACTGATTACTCGGAATTTTATTGAAAAGCCTTCCCGATCGCACTTATGAGGAATCTTTTGAGATCGAAGGAAGATGCTTTTATTCCGTCACACTAAGTTTCAAAGAACTTACAAAAGGTTCTAAATTCAACGCGTTTTATAATTACTTTTCGTCCATTTTTCCTTCGCGGTTGATTTTAATGCAGTTATAAAATTTTGTTAAGAGATACTTAATTACATAATAAAAGGTTCGAAGATAATTTTGGATTTCTTTCATTATATATAATTGACCCATAACATAGGTAGGTACTACATTATAAACATTAACAATCGATGGCGTTGACAATCGAAGTTAAGCGTTCTAATGGAATAATTAATAACCAGTTCTTATTCATTTTTAATAAACAGTTATAGTTTTTATTTTTAATCAATACTTAGTTGTTTGATTTTTACCTGTGATGTTAAATAAACTTTATTTCTCATAATATAACATGAAATGCCAAAGATCAACAGCATAGGTGTATATTTTGCTTTCTATTTAAAGCCCCGTTTATCATTCCCGGTTTTCTATTTTCTGGTGTCATCTTAAAAATCTGTGTCACTTGTCGAGACTGGGCTTTTAGCTTAGTTTGATGAAAAGCTGTGAAACTTTTGGAATATCGACATTTTTAAATCAGTTCTCAGTATTTTTCCTGTGTTTAAAAGTTGAGGAGTCGAGTAATGTAAAAGTCGATAAAGATTTAATACAACAACAAAGACAATTTGAAATATATATAAAGGATAAAAACATGTATTGTTTTATAAATTAATCTCAGAAGCACCATTTATTGCGTGAAATGCATGCGTGCATGTACGTATGGATAAACCGTCCATAAATATTTTTTTTTTTTTTTTTTTTTTTTTTTTTATGGATTGAGCAGGCAAACGAGCAGACGAGTCATCTGATGGTAAATGATCATCGTCGCCCACTTGCACCCACAATACCAGGGGTATGGCGAGTGTGTTGCCGGCCTTTAAGATAGGTGTACGCTCTTTTCTTGAAGGTCCCCAAATCGTAACTCATTGGAAACACTGCCCGCGGGAGCTGATTCCAAATTTCGGTAGCACGAGGCAAAAAACTTCTTCTAAAGCGAACAGTCGTTGATCGCCAGCTGTCCAGATGGTGTGGATGGAATTTCAGCTTATGACGTCGACGATGGTGGAAAAATATGAAAAATTTAAACAAAGCGGCATATTATAACAATAACCCCTTTTATACATTATATAAATTTACCTGAATGTAACGTAAACCGTATTTCTAAAGGAAGAAAAGCACCAAAAAATTAATCAGTCAATAGTAATCACTTTAAACTAAAATATCAAGATAAAAAACGCAATTATCATAACACGAGTCACGGCACCTCGCGATCCCATTATGTAACATCGTTATAATTCGAATAAAAATGCAAATAATCCAAGGAAATCTCACCGTTTGGCGAAGGGTGTTTCTAATGAGTTCGGGGATAAGATAGAGAAATACGCGGACGTGATTCTTACAAAATGGTTATTATATCTAGGCTATCGTAGTGTACTAGAATTCAAATGCACTTCTTTTAATATCGAATATTTTATAGGTTCACATATAAGAAAGAAACAAATGGCTAAGCCTAAGCAAATACACCAAATAGGTACTGATACACACATATCTTTTAATGTTGCATTTGAAGCTTTATATGCGTACAAGTGGTCCGCCCCGGCTTCGCCCGTGGTACATATTTCGCAATAAAAGGTAGCCTATGTCCTTTCTCGGGTATCAAAATATCTCCATACCAAATTTCATGCAAATTGGTTCAGTAGTTTAGACGTGATTGAGTAACAGACAGACAGACAGAGTTACTTTCGCATTTATAATATTAGTATGGATTTTGTAGTGGGTGTATCTATTTTTAAATATATTTCTATGAGTACCAGTAACTGATTATATGTTTGTCTCTTTAAATAATAGCCAGTTAAGCTATAAATAATTAATGGAATACGACTAGTCCAATTATACCTATTCAAAGATAATGCTATTCAAAATGCATCCCATTCCCACTCAATGCATGATAATTCCTTAATTCACGAAGAAATCGTGTTTCTCAAATTATTCAAAGATCTATTCAGTAAAAATCTCCTCTCACTTGAACCAAAGATGACCCGACCGTTGATGATTCGGGGATTTCTGACCCGATAATGGTTTCGGCTTAATCAAGTCAGGACCCCGAATACTGAGAAGAATTGAACCGTGACGCTTGGTCATGAAGTCGAATATATGATCTCGGGCCATTTATTTTTAAGTATTATTCGTGAAATACGATCGACATTCGCGCTTCGCCGGATTGCCGTTTAGATGCTAACGGTCTTTGTGTTTCAGTTCGGCTCCTCGTAAATATTGGTTATAGGTTGGAAATATGCTCTAGATACGGACGGGTATTTGGATATTCAGTTACATTCAATTGGAATGGAACTTTGGGTATTTTTCTATTGTGCTCGCGTGGTGCTGTGGATTCGATGGTGCGTTAGATAAGGTAAAAGCACCTAATACGGAGGTATTTCGCAACATTTGAAAGTAAGTATCAAAAATAAGCATTTGTAAGTCTTTCTAAAGGTGCCAAACCACTTTATCGTTAAAAGTGGAACTTAAATTTTTTATTGCTGTTGAGTCTATGTTTATTTTCATGATATTTCTTATTTTAAAAAATTATTTAAATAGTCATGTCGATTTTCCCTAATACGGAGGTATGATTTTGGTCAGAGCCTAATACTGCGGTAGGCGGCTCCTAATACGGAGGGTCAGATATTATATACATTGAAGTTCCGTACAAATAATATTTGTTAAATAATAGGAATGTGTTAGTAAAGTAAATTGTAAGTTTTTTATTCATTAACCATTGGTTTGATTACGTTGATTCACTTTTAATGTGTTTCATTTATGCTTTTAGTTTTATCGGAAAAAAAACACGCATATCAAATAAGAATCCACAAAAAAAGACACAAAACTTCTTATTTATTTACGCAACCCTAAATCTGATAATTTTAAGTTCTATGAAATAGGGCCGTAATAGGAGATCATATATAACCTAATACAGAGTTACCTGGAAATATCTACCACCGTAATAGGAAAACTACCTACTCGTGTTTTTAATAATCCTAATTCTGACCCATCAAAAATTCGATAAACAAGAGAATGTAAATGCTTAATCAAATGATAACAGTTTTTTGGCTCAGATGTGTAAAACTCAAATCAACAGTTATACAAAATAAATGATTTGTGATACATTAAAATACACCTTCCTATTTTTACCCCTTCTAAGAAACAAACATTTTGTACTCAACCATTTTCATATTTAACTGGATTTCTAATTAAGAAAACATACCGCAGAATATGGTTTCTAATTTATCAGATTAATAATTATTCCAACTAATCTTGGAATTAATTCAATAAGTAAATAAAATGAAAGTTATAAACAATTAAACATGCCCAGTATTTTTCCTATTTCGGAGTTATGCCACCGTATTAGGATTAATCTATAAAATTTGTATCGTATTACGGCGGTATTTTATTTCTTATTTTTTGGGTAGAAAATGACTTACAAATATGAAACAAGCTATTTAAATAGTGAGTGTAATAGTAGGAAAATGCAATAAACAATACATATACAAACTTGAACGGCTTTTTAATACGAAAAACTTAGTTTATAAATATTAGTGTACTTACTTTTGTTGTTTCGCGTTTCTATGGAAACACCTCTCATGTCGATGCCGTTACACAGATTGATTGATCTTGTTGTGTTGTCTATGTGCTATACTTGCAAACGTTAGTTAAGTCATGGAGTAATAAATTTGGAATAAATAGCTTACGTTTTGGTGTACTTAAAATTAATAAAACAGGAATAAAACTCGAAAATAGAAATACCACCGTATTAGGAAGCGATTTTGACTACCGCCGTATTAGGAGCCTTTACCTTATTGCTTACTGTAAAATGTTTAAAATGCTCTAAAGTTTTAAATGTTCTATAAATGTAAGAATTTACATGTTTACAAAAGTTCTGAAATAAATTTTACATGAATAAATTGTAATGTATTCTGTTATACCGATGCAAAACAGAATATTTTAGCTTAAGTTGAATATAAAATATGAAGGAGTGAAAAATAAAGTCGCTACACGATAAATGTCACCCAAAAGGATGAGTTCTGTTGTGATTTTGTGTCTACTACAGCATCACTAGAATACATTTTGCAAATCTATGGTTTATGTAGTCTTTATTTCATAAATACAAGTTTTATTAAACTAGTGCTAATATTAGCAGCCGGGTTTCATAACTTTATTCATTTAACTAGCTTCCGCCCGCGATTCCGTCCGCGCGGATGTCGGTCTTCGCGTGGATGGTTTATTTCTCCATTTTGAGTAGGTACCTCTGACAATAAAATCTTATAAATATCTATTGGACCCAATTCCCAAATATGGCTAGGCCTATAATAATACGCAACGTGTGTTCGCGGTTCTACGGAACAACGTCTATGGATAAAACTGAAAAATTAAGATTAATTTTTTTCTACGTATTTTTCCAGGATAAAAAGTATCCTATTTTACGCCCAGGATAATAAGGTATAATTATACCAAGTTTCATCGAAATCGAACCGCTAGTTTTCACGTGATGCCTTCACATACAGACAGACAGACAGACAGACAGACAGACAGACAGACAAAAATTTTTTTAATCACATATTTGGGTTTGGTATTGATCCAGTAACACCCCCTGCTATTTATTTTTTCAATATTTTCAATGTACAGAATTGACCCTTCTACAGATTTATTATATGTATAGATGAATGTTTTTATCACGCAATAGCATATTATATATTTTCTGCTAGTAGCCTAGTATTTACAATAAAAACCGCTTTTCGCTGTCTGTTTGTTTTTATGTTTAGATCTTAAAAGTACGCAATATATTTTGATGGGGTTTTCTTTAATTTCTTTAATAGATAGTTTTTCTTGACGAAGGTTTTAGTAGGTATATAATTTGCTATCGTTTCCTACAAAGCAGGCGAAGCCACGGATGGAAGGCTACTTACAAAATATACCACTCAACTTTAAAACGCTTCAAAATTCCTAACTAATAACCTGACAAGTTAATGCTATTTGAAGCCGGTAGATCTCGTGTTCAGTTCTCAACTTCCCAAACTTCGAAGGACCATAAAAACACACATTGGATCGCGGTAACAGCCATAAATCAACCTTCAACGAGTTACAAAGCCTTGGATCCCTTTTATCTTCCTATTGTGTGGAGAATGTGAAGTATATGGCAACTTCGACTCATGTATCATACACATGAACTCTCTATAGAGTATGGTACGTGCTTTTCCTTGTTTACGCAGGTATTATAAAAATTAGATATATTTTTCCACGGATTTCGAAACATTGTTCACTAGTATAGGATTAAAAACATCTGTTAGACATATTTTCATTACAAGTATTCATGTAGTGATAGTTAATAATATAGGAAATAACACTATTTTTTGATAAAACCTTGTGGAAGAAAAAGCGTATCGTGATCGTGAAGCTTTTAATAATAATCAATCTCTATAAAATAAAGTCTGCAAACAAAATACAGATAAATAATTAAAATATCGCGTTGAAAAACCAAGACTTCATGCTATCTTTCTAAGAAATCAATCTTTTAATGAAATCGTGTTGATAAGCATTTTATCAGGCTTAATTGACAAAGTCCAGAAACTACAGAGAAGAATATGAAACATTAATTACATTATCAATATTTTCCCCTAAGAAACTAAAGTTTCAATCGGTTTTTTCATTTATAAGTTACACTTTACACCATGTTAAGTAGATTTTTAGCGCAGAGGAGGGTCATTGGATGTTTTTGTAAAAAAAGATCCAATTACATTACAATTTTGTAAAAAAAAACAAAATGGCGGGTTTTAGTGTTTTAGCTCTACATTTTCCGAAAAATTTTCCCCGCAGTATTTAAAATGACAAATTTCTTACCAATTTACACTGTCACCATCCAACTCATATGAACGCAACCCGTCTGACACAAATTATAAAAATCCCCACATTGATACCATGACTCTGTATTTCTGGTTAAACTCACTATAATATGACGAGATTAGGTCGCTACGTGACGAAAGGACTTGTCACACTTTTGATTAATGTCCTCCATTCTTTCAGAAACGTGCGACGTTATCTGTCACCTACTATCGCTTTTTAATGAAATCCTTGGCTGAAATTTTACGGAGATTATTTAGTTGTGGGCGTAGAGATAGGCTTTGTAAGTGTTTGAAAAATGAGTTTAATGGTTATTTTTACGCACGATTTTAGGAAATAATAAAGTCGTCTTTCTAATTAGATACGCTAAATCTTAATATATATATAAATCTCGTGTCACAATGTTTGTCCTCAATGGACTCCTAAACCACTTAACCGATTATAATAAAATTCGAACACCATGTGCAGTTCGATCCAACTTGAAAGATAGAATAGTTTAAATCTCAAATCATTTTAGAGAAAGCGGGCGAAGCCGCGGGCGGTAAGCTAGTATTTTAATATATTTACTTGCACTGCACATTACTAAACTGTATAAAGACGATATTAATTACTCTCACTCACGTACGAAAGTAAAATAAGATAACAGATATAGTTTAACATAGCCCACACCATAGTCATGTTCTAACAACGTAAAATTCGTAATTAATTCGAAAAATTGCAACGTTTTTATAACAGTCACCTTTTAAAATTTTAATGATGTTAAAAAACATATTTTACTTTACCACATAGATATAGTATGTATTTTACAAGCTGGAATTAACCACGACCAATTTAATCATTATTTAATGATAAAGTAGTATTGAGGAACAAAAACCGGCGTGAAATATAACTAAGGTAAAATGGTAAAATGACTCTACAACAGGTGTCTACAAAAAGTTAATCTTTAATTTCCGCCAAACTCCGTCATTCTATATCTTTAAAATTATGATTTACTCAGCGCCTTTTCTTAATTAAGACAGAAATCCAACGACACCTCCCAAACCCATTTACTTTACAGAATATGCTAAAGCCAAATAACATGTATACGTAGGTATATAGTTATATATTATTTGGTGTTGATACACGTATATGATATAGAATATTGATAGCTATATGTGTTCGAAAAATAACTGAGTGTTAGAACTAGAGTTCTAATGTAATGTAAACAACGAACAACGAAGAAAACTTAGAAAACAAAACATTTATTTATTTATTTATTTTTAACATTATAAGTACAACCAATTTCTTAAAATATATCTCCACGACACGTTAAAGTTAGACCAATAAATACATAAATAAACCTCCTAGTAACACTAACAACATTATTTTTCATTACGACTAAATTCAATTGAAACCTCGCTATGATAAAATTTATAAAGCACTAAAAATAATTTTCTATATCAACATTGCTTCATAGAACTACTCTCTATGTTGAAAGCATTTAATGTGAAAGCCTCTTTAGTGGACGTTTCAAATTAAACTACTATTAAATCACTAGAGACAAACTATTCAAATGAAATAAGTGTCCGCTCAAACTGAAACCGAATTAAAATACCTACTATGGAATAATTTTGTATTCGTTGATCATAGAATTTTCAAAATTACAAGTTGTACCTGAGAATCTTTAGGTACTAAGTTATTAATACTGTTAAGTCTATACATAAGACAGAAAGAAAAATACAAAGACAATGAAATATTTCTACTGACATTAGTAGATTCGATACCAATAAACTTCAAAGTAACAATTATTCGAATTTTCATCCATTTGTCCATTTGTTCCGGTTTCTGGCTACTGCTTTTAATGCACTCTAAGATAACTGATATTGTTAGGAAAGTATCTGCTTTTAGAAAAGTAAAAGAAATAATAAATACAATTTTATAAACTATGCGTTTAAAAAAAAAACTCATAATATTATTTTATTGTCACTTTTAATCTTTTACAAATAAAGTATCATTTCTCATCAAGTTTATAACCTTTATAATTACTATATGAGTTAAATCATAGTCTAAATGTCGTATAAAGCATCTAATCCCACGTCGCCATAAACAACTTGTTGTAAGATCAATTTAAGGTTATTTTATGACCAATTACGGTTCCTGGGATAATCCCCTAACTTAGGTCACATTATGTGCTCATAAATAAACTTAGTTTCCTTAAGACTAGTTAGAAGTTTGTGGCAGCTACGCAACAATAAATAAACGAATTTAATGAGTAAATGATCAAGTTTCAGTTTAATTTGTTGGTAGTCGTTTAAAATTCGGTATCTATTTTTGAAGACAGTATTATAGTAACTTCATTTATTGTCCATGGTATTTCGATCGATAGCAGTGTGGTAAGAAAAAAAATATTATTAGGGATCTCAACCAGTTTTAAAATATCGATAACAGTCGCAATGAACCCCGTATTGTAGGAAAAAAGTCACTTCCCATCTGATTCAATTAACGACTTGATCTTTAGGATTAATGCCCGGTTCCTATATTCAACGGATCGTCATAGTATCAAAGCTACTATCCGTTTTTCTAGAACTAACAGCGAGTCGTTATTACCGTTCCACAATTTTATTTCTTGACGTGCTGTCGACGGACATCCGTTGGTCATAAAAATACCGAGCCCTCTTCACTCACAGATGTGCGTTTCGTTATAAGCCAAATTGAAATTAAAATTACACAAAATTCAGGGCAAAATAAGTTAAATATACAGCCGAATTATAAACTTTAAGAATAAAGTTTCTTATTAATAAAGAACTAATACTAAAGAACTATATATTTGTAGACATCTGCGTGATAATTTTCCTTCTAAACAACCTAATGCGTTACACAGAAAGCAAAAACGGAACGTTTTTCTCGCGCACGCGTGCATTGCTTGTCAGTTGTCAAATTATTGTCATTCATTGTTGATTCATTGTCAAGTTTTATAATTAAAGAATAACAATACAACGACGACTGTTTATATATTTATTAAAAATGGATATTACGCCGGTAAGTACGCCTTTATATTTCTTCTTTAAAATCGTCTGCCGCTTACTTTTTGCTTCGGACACTCTTAAGTTAAACACTCTTAAGTTCTGTTACAGAAATCGAAGAAGGCTATGAGTAAAGACGAGGTTGCTCAATTATAACTGTGATTATAACCAGTAAGGAGACTAATGCTTCTACGAATAAATTAAAGGATGAATGTTGGTCTTCGTTGACCAACACATTTAATGCAAAAAGTGGTCAAATACCAGGAAAACTTTTTATTTTCAGCCAAAAAATTCAAACATATTATGGATGATGGACAAAATATATTATGAAGAAATAATTGAAATACTGAACACACAATAATTGAAATACTGAACACACAATAACTACCTAAGTAATTAATTTTTGTATATTATTAAGCAATATATCTAGACATACGGTAGAAAAAGCATTTGTTAGTGCTAAATATAAATCTTATGTAAAAAATGTATTTAATTCAGAGAGCCTATTACAGCGTTAAGGAATATAATATAGAAGATGATAATCGATGGAGGGTTGTCGCGTAAGAATCACAGGACAGTTCTTTGGCATATATTATGTAGTTACATATTATTATGTAAAATTAAACTGTAATAAAGAAATAAAACTTTTATTCCATTTTATTATGTACTTTTATTTATTTTTTATTATTTACAATACAATGTTTAAAAAATTGATTTCTACATTGCAAACATAGACATATAATATATATACTAGTGGTCCGCCCCGGCTTCGCCCTTGGTACATGTTTATGTTTTCTTTCCATAATAACCATCCTCGTACTTCAAGGAATATTATAAAAAAATAATGATCGAAATCGGTCCACCCGTTCACGCGTGATGCCGTGACCAAGGGAAATAGGTCTGCCACTGATATCGATATTGTGCCTAAAGCATAGAACCTCAGCGTCAACAGTAATTGATGTTATGGAGATACCCCATGATTCCTGAAATGAAAACATAAATTAGGTATGTAATAAGGTTAGACGTGTTTGGTATAATATTAATGCCTCCATTAAACTAACCTGGCTCCTTTTAATCGTACGTCTGGATAAATTTCAAGAAGTAATTGTTCAACAGATTCTTTATCAAGTCGAAATCTCAATTGAAATTCGTGAGAATCCAGGGTCGCAAAAAAATCCACTCCTTCTCTATAATATATACTCTTTCACGCCCACTATCTTCTTCCGAAATTCGATATAATATTAAACACTTCTCTATCACTATCTGAACTCCACATTTCGATATTGAAGCGGAAACAATGAAATAGTAAGAATTTTACCGCCCGAAATCGACGGGTAAACAAAATGCTATACGAATAGTAACTTTGACAGCATAATGACATTAAAAATATTTATAGGAACGCGATAAACTGTCTTCTCCATACAATATGCTTACCGTTCGTTAATAGTAACCCTCCCATCCGTCAGTAGGAAGCCGTCGGTAAGTTGCTTGACGAGACGTTTTTTATAGGAACGATTTTCGCTTACGCTTGGTTAATTATACTACTATTCGTAACTAAAACGGATCGTTTTTCAAATATAGGAACCGGGCATGAGTCGGTAATATCTCATTTACTGTTATTTTAAATCAATTATCATTTGAGCATCAGATTATTTACATGTTATGATGATGTCCTGAATAGACATCGTGTTCTACACGTCACTTTTTAAAGCACAAATTCGTAGTCAGATTTTACAGTTACTCGTGGACATCTTTAAGATTTAAGTAAATGTACCTGTACCTACCTACTCTCATATTAAATACTACCGAGTAAAACTCCTACATTAGACAGAACTAATGAATAACCTCAAATACCGGTACGTCTCCATTGTTATCTAGAGTGCCTGACAAATAGCAGTGGGATTTATTTTGACAAATCACTCAGTGGGATTGAAGGCACCGATTTGTAACGAGGGTCTTGAATTGATTCCGATTATTGTCATTAGTTAGACCCGAATGTTTTATCTGATAACAGGCACATTTTATCTGGCTTAATTATGACGTACTGTTTGAACTTATGGCCAATTTTGTGTACTGAACAACACTGCACACGAGTTTTTGTTTACACTAACAGGATCATGAAAGAATGCTTTTGCTCTAGCTCTATGTTAGTTTGATGTAAATGCACCGTTAGGCTACATTTCAGCTTACCATCAGAAGAGATTGTGGTAAAGTGCTTCTCTATTCGGAAAAATAAATGTTGTGCAAATGAATGCTTCTGGAAACACGCTTTAAAACTGATTTCCATTGAATGTGCCCTGATAAATTGTTTCAATGTGACTTATGTAGGAGAGTAAGAATATAAGCGGACTACTAGGATAACTAACGGAATACTAGGCACATACTTTATCTATTTATGTTTTTAGTTTTATAGTTTCTTAGCCTCAGTATAAGTAAAAAAGATGGAATCTTATAAAATAAATTTTTATTTTATGCTACAGTTAGCAAACGAGCTTATGGTTCGCCTGAATTCAATTGAATTAAAAATACATTGTGATTTAGTGAATAGTACAATCACGTAGCTCTACTAAGGTAATTGTGAAGCGCTGGATCACAAATCTATACTTATATATTATAAAGCTGAAGAGTTTGTTTGTTTGAACGCGCTAATCTCGGGAACTACTAGTCCGATTCAAAAATTCTTTCGGTATTAGAAAGTTCATTTATAGAGGAAGGCTATAGGCTATATGTCATTATGCATCACGCTAAGACTATGGGGAGCTGAGCCACGCGGGTGAAAGTGAGGCTCAGCTAGTAATATTATAAAGATGAAAAGTTTGTTTGTTTGAACGCGCTATTCTCAGGAACACTGGTCCGATTTACAAAACTCTTTCTGTGTTAGGATAGCCCATTTCTCGAGGATATATAATATGATTACGCTAAGACCAACAAGAGCGGAGCCATGCGGGTGAAAGGCGCAGCTAGTATCTATATATTATACTACATAGAATTTCGACAGTAAACTATATATTTTATCTTTCGGTACATGTATGTATTGTTTCCAAAAAACCTACAGTATGCAATGAACATTTACTTTTCGAAATGGTGATCATTTTTCAATAATAATACTTGCGCATTTTAATTTAAAATCATCTTCAGAAATAGTAGACAAAAAGCGAATTTCCACTTAAAACGGATACCAAACAAAACTTTTCAAAACTTTATTGATCAGAACCTCAACATTGCACAAGTTTCTCTTTCTAAGTCTTGATACAAATGGTCCTTCGAGAAATATTTGAACTTTACTATAAATAAGAAGCGAATCGTCGTCTAACAAATTTTTTCGCGTCTTGAATCATATCATCTTTTATAATATAATATTTATTATATTATTATAATATATTTTAACAGCTGACATAATTTTTACAAAATATTATGGGATACTATAACCTACATCTTCCAAAGATATTATATTATGTATCTGAATTCTGAAGGCAAGGTTTTCCAAGATTTTATTCGAAACAAATAATCGACTCAGATCAACATTCTTTCGCTTACACTTTACAGAGAAAATTGTAAAAACCCGTTCATTATGTACTCAATTTGCTAATTTTCTTTTATTAGTTACAAATTAAAAGCTCTTAAAATGTTAAGGATAAATTAATTCAAACCAACTGGCCTAATTCATTTAACGTTATAAGCAATATATAAGGCAATACACACAGCGTTAAATTAATATTTTTCTCAAAACGTAGCGTCGAGACCATGCCTTTAAAAGAGTACTTGCCTTTTGCTTTTAATTACTGCATTAACTTAATGAAAATGCTATTTTAATTTCGGACCATGTACAAGATGTTGGAAATAATTAATTAAATTACTACGCTTATAATGTACTGAATACTGGAAGTATACGTACTTCAATTTCAGGCAACTTTTACTTTTAAAGGTCTCAGCACACATATGGGATCGGAAAGGGATCGTAACCGTAACGCCTTTCGCCTCCCTGTCAACCAGGCGTCAACCTACCGTATGCACGTGACGAAAGCGTATCAGCAGCGCCTGTACGTCAACTCGGCTACGGCTAGGCGACACCGGCGTTACGCCTAAAAATGACAAATACGGCAAGTCGTAGCAGGCAGAGACGTAAGCGCGGACGGGGAGACGTAAGCGCGGGAACGGAGAGACGTAAGCGCGGGGACGATGAGCCGTTAGCGCTGCAATTGCAAGTTCGGAGCCTGTTCCGAGGGGAGGCGATTACGTTACTATTCCGATTAGTGTGCGTTGCAGTAGGGAGTTTAATACAAACCATTCTGAAAGGCTCGAGGCGATACGGTTACGATCCCTTTCCGATCCCATATGTGTGCTGAGACCCTAAACTGTATACTACCTTTAGACTCTAATTAATCAAATTTTAGCATTTTATGATATGCTACTTCAAAATAACGAAAAGAAAATAACCTAAATTTATTTGTTAGGATTGCGGTTTACCAACATTTAGTCCTCACAAAAAAATGCATGAATGGGATAAAAATATTTATTCTGGTATGCTTGCTATAAACTGCTCAACTGTATTTGAAATACTGTTTGACATCAAACTGCGCAAAGTAGTAGATACATGACGATAAAGTAGTAAGGCTATTTTTATATCAAGATTAATCAATATAATTCATTGCCCCATAAAATAATACACAATGACGCCTGCAAAAAATCAATTAGCTGAAAGTAACTAACATGAACTACACGTGGTAGAATGATACAAGAAACACTCCACTACTAAAAGCACTTTATATAATCACCTCTGTGTATGAAGGCTCTATATGTCAATCGTCCGGACAGATGTCTGTCACGTGCTCTAGTTTATCTGTGGAAATATGAAAAAACTGTGATACACAAAAACAAGAGAACTTTTTGACTTTGATAAGTCTGGATTGAATGAGGGACAAATATTCGGTTAAGCTTAATAACAACAGTAAAAGTAGAAAGATGCTACTAACTGTATAACAAATACTTACATTCGTTATGTATTATAGTGAAAATAAGATAACTCTGGGCTAATTAATTAATGTATTAAATATTAATTTTAACGTCGACAGGCACATAAAGTTGTTGCTATTTTATAGAGATCCAATTTGAATTATGTCCAATAAAAGGACGTAATGAAAAATAGAAAATACAGCCATACGTATCACTTATAAACTTATATACATGTATAGTTAATTGCTAACAATTAGTCAAAGTTACCTTAGCACCCAGACAAAGACTCTTTGCCTTTCTCTTATCTAACTACTCACAAAACCAACTCTTTACGAATTCAAGTACAATTAATGACACACTACTATATAAGTTGTCACCCATCGTTAGAATAATAGCACTTTAAGTTAAAGTTAAAATTGTGTCAAAAATAAGCTAGGTATATAGATTAACGGGTTATTGTAAATTTGCCACAAAGTTAATTCGTCACCTAAAAAAGTATGTGTAAATTTGCCACACTTTTATTTTTTTAAAGTTAATTCGTCACGATTTAATATCAAGTATTGTAAATTCGTCACATCGATAATTTAAGTACAGATAGCAAAAAAATTAAACAATAAATTAATTTAAAATGTTTATTTCTTAATCAGTTTTAGATTTTCAACCTTACATGTAAAAAAATCACAGTCAAATTGGATGGCGATGGACTTTGTAAAAACATAAGGAAAAGCATAACAAAGTTAAATTTTGCTAAAAACCAAGGAACATCTATTTTGTATATGTTCTAAAAATTCACAGCAGTTATAAAGAGTATTACTTAAGAAATATCTAATATCTACATTATTCTACATAGGTAATGATAAAAAATCACAGTTCTCTCTATAAATATTTTTAAAATGTAATGAAATGAGAGCGGCTCTATAACTAATTAGACCGCCTCCTTCGTACAGTGGTTGACGCGTGAGCGTAAAACCGAGGGGTCCTGGGTTCGATTCCCGGTGGAGACGAAGAAAAAAAAAATGTCTCGGTCTGGCAGGACACAGTAGGCTGATCACCTACTTGTCCCTAAAGAAAATCGATCAGTGAAACAAATGTGTAATGCATCTGCCCCTTACCCCACTTGGGGACATGGGACTTCACTTCACTATAACTAATATTTATCACAATCGTATAAAAATAAGGATAAAATATTTTTCACCTATTTTGTATACAGGGTGTAAGGGACAGCCTCCCGAAAACTTTAACCATGGAATCATTCTGAGCAATTTTCTCAAAGAAAGCATATTGTGGAAATGAAAAAAAAAATTTCAACCTCCCATACAAAATTAGCATCTCAATTCTCACTCGAAAATTTTGTATGGGAAGCCGAATTTTTTTTTTTCATTTCCACAATATGGTTTCTTTGGGAAAGTTGCTCAGAAAGATGACCTGAGTCCATGATCAAAGTTTTCGAAAGACTGTCACTTACACCCTGAATGTTCTAAAAATATACAACAGTTATAAAAAATATTACTTAACATCTATATTATTCTACATAGGTAATCGTAAAAATCACAGTTCTCTTTATAAATATTTTTAAAATGCAATGAACTAAAAGCGGCTCTACAATATTTATAACAATCCTATAAAAATAAGGATAAAATATTATTCTTTTATTTTAACAAGTAAAGATATTGCTTAGGTACTTACTTACTTTACTTAAATCATATCCTATAATATTAGAAAAACACAAAGCAAATAAAAATCAAAACTCAAACAGACTAGCGCGTTTCATGATCATGACAATTAATAAATCACAGTTAAAATCACATTAATTATTTTTATAAGTCAACTTTCGTTTTCCATAAAAATAAAAGTTCTAATACATAAAAAATCATTTCAAACTTTTAAAAAGCGCAAATCAATTTGACTAAATAATGAATTTACCTTATGTGAATGATGACTGTAATATTAAAATGTAAATCATTATATTGCTGGTTTCATCGCAGGCTGAAAGGTATAATTCACTTGCCTTGCTTGCTGGCGGTACTTTACTACTTGTGGCAAATTTACAATAACCCGAATATACCTGTGACGAACTTACACATACTTTTTAAGGCATGTGACGAATTTACTTTCAATGTATGGAGTTTTAAAAACGTGACGAATTAACTTTGTGGCAAATTTACAATAACCCAGATTAACTAGCTGTGCCCTGCGGCTTTATCCGAAGTGCTCCACTTCTGTTGGTCTTAGCGTGATGATAATATATTTATAGCCTTTAGCCTTCCTCGATATATATATATATATATATATATATGCAATATATATGCGATATATATGCTCGAGATATGAAAAATTAGCATATATATATCTCAGGAACCACTGTTCCTGAGATTAGCGCGTTCAAACAAACAAATAAACTCTTCAGCTTTATATAGATTAAAAAAGAATTTTTGGCTCCAATTTTATGTTATTTACAAACCAATTTTAAAATTGAAACTAAATTTCGTACCTACATTGAACATTTTAAATTCATTTTACGCATTAAAAAAGCTACCGACACCATGCATTCAAACGTTTTATACTTCCTACAAAACTTTTTCCTTGTTCGAAAAATCTTAAAAATACTACGAAAAAAGATAACATAGAATAGGTGGCAGTAAATATTTGCTTCTGTAATGGGTTCCTAATACTATACGGAATGTCAAGCGTTGTTCCTTTAACATCTAATGTTAAAGTTTATGTGAAGAATATTACCTTATTATTACGTTGACCTTTAAACTTATAGCTTAATGTGAAACACAGCTTATGCATTGTTTTTATATTCATCCATTATAATATATGCGTACTTTTCTCGACAGTTTTTAGTATCATTTATTTGTAATTCGCTGTTAAGTAATTTGTATTACAAAATATTATAATTATCAGTTGTTTTGTTTTAATAATATTCAATTTAGTACATCATTTCTATCGACACTTCGAAGAGACTTCTTTAATTTTACTTAATAGTAATTCGATATAACAAAAAACTATCCTTCTTTAATTTTACTTAATAGTAATTAATAATTTTCTGAATAATAATACTTTAGTCTTATCTTAATTAATAGTATCATAATCACGTTAAAGCATTACCAAATCACATTTCCCGTAGCGTATGAATAGATAATATGCGGCTGGATTCCGCCTTCCTTACACTTCCCTTATTAAAACATAATGGACCTTTGCGGTGTAGGTAATAAGGCATTTTAATCAAATTTGCCTTTACCTGCTTCTCTTGTACGATATTACATACGCGTAAATAATGCTTGATTAAAATCTCAGAAAAACTTTGATGTAGAATTTATTAGATTTTGTTGCCGTACACGTGTACGAGGTGTTTTGTGGGCAATAAATCGTGTAATTTTGTGATAATTTAAATGATCACTACATAGTATAAAGCAAAGTCGCTTTCTCTGTCCCTAATCCATATGTACTACCTTTGTATGCTTAAATGTTTAAAACTAAGCAACGGATTTTGATGCGGTTTTTTTTAATAGAGAAAATAGTTTTAGTATGTAATTTATTAGGTTTTAGACAAAGCGGGCGAAGCCGCAGGCGGAAAGCTAGTAAGGTAATATAACATCTTATGCCCCTGTCAAGGTTAAGGATAATACGTGTTTGTAAATTATTTTAAGGTACGATTTTAACATCTGTATATATAGCTGTATATATATCTGTAGAATAGCTAGTTTGTGTTATATTAGTTTGCATGTTGTGAATTCCTGAAATTGTTTGTAACATTTTGTAGAATAGGAATAAGTCTGTAATTAATAATGAATGCAACGTTGGCATTTCTTATAATATGTATATAAACAGTGTCATATACTTTTAAGCTATTACATGAGCGCGGGGACCGAATCGAGAAATTCCGTAACGAAAAATCTCACGCTCCGCACTCCGACGGGCTCGGAGGTGTGGCTTGAAGGCATGCTATGCAATAGCTTTACCGCGGCAGTCACCGAGTGCCACACGTCTTTTTTTTTTCATAATTTGTATCTACGCGTATGCATTGATATTATAGGGAGAAAACATTTTGTAAGGGATAACATCAAATTTACTCAATCCATTTTGAAAACCAACATTACAAGCTAACACGGCTTAATTATTCCCATATAATTAGCTTTCCGCCCGCAGCTTCGCCCGCAAGAAAAACCCGCATAGTTCCCGTTCCCGTGGGATTTCCGGGATGAAACCTATCCTATGTGTTAATCCAAATTACCCTCTATATATATGCTAAATTTCATTGTAATCGGGTCTGTAGTATTTGCGTGAAAGAGTAACAAACACACACACACACACACATCCTCAAAAACTTTCGCATTTCATCTATAGATTTTGCTACTTTTATAAATTTTACAATCACATAAAATTGTCATTTCATACATTCACAGATAAAATTGGATAGCGATCAGCAAACAATTTATGGTACGACGGGTTAAGCGCAATCGGATGATGTAAGCTAATTGCAGGGACCAGCGATATATTATAATGTATTTTGATCATCATTTTGATGTTGAATACTCGTACATTCACATTTGTATGACGGCATCATAGGGAAGCACTGATTTGAAATGGTATGATAACATGTATATGGTACAGTAAAGTAGGTGCAAAATGCTCATAAAACCAAAAACAAACTAAAATTATAACGTTTAATGGATACGAATTTCGTATAAAAATAGTTATTTCAAAATAATATTTAATAATAACTAGCGGTCCGCCCCGGCTTCGCCCGTGGTACATGTTAACGTTTTCTCTACATAAGATCCATCCTCGTACTTCAAGGAATATAATTAAAAAAAAATTGGTTGCCTGTAAAGTCGGTATACGGGCGAAAGTTTTACGTGACAACGACTTTTTATGTCTGTCTCTCTCGCTCTTAGGCGGGCTAACCATGCCCGCGTGCCTCTTTCGGTGACTCATCGTAACGTTACCGAGCGTTACACTTTTTCATAAGTGACTCCCAGCCGCAACCTAATTTAAGACGTTGTCACGTCAAAAGAACTATCGAAATCGGTTTAGCCGTTCTCGAGTTATGCGCTTACCAACACATTTTGCGATTCATTTTTATAAATAAGATTGGTATCTATGATGACTACAAGCAAAAATAATAGAACAAAGTTCTCCACATCTTACTATTTATTGAGACTGAAATATTTAATTTGTTTTTATTAAAATTTTCAATAATGAATTTAACGTTCATACACAATAACTATGAATACATAACAAATCAAATTTCACCCACCATGGACGCCAACAAAAAACATCTACAAATTAACAACCCAAAACCTCAACCATACTTATACCACAGTTTAACAAAATAGAGCACATCCACATCAAATAAAGATATATTTTCCTATTCAGTATGTCAATGGACGCAGAAAGTGAAGCTTGAGACGCGTAGTTCCGCTGAAAGCCCGGAAGGAACCGTTCAGAGGGAGGCTTTAGCTATCTCATTATTAAGGCTTGTTCCACATGGAGAGCAAATAGAAATAAATAAAAAGATTCATGCAACGTATATTTATTATTTAAGACTTGTTTTTTTATGTGGGAAAAGATAAAACTGAGATAGAAATTGCAATTTCATTTTATGAATAAAATACGACGTGTGGCACTCGAGGACTGCCGCAGTAAAGCTATTGCATGCTATGCCTTCAAGCCACACCTCCGCCCGTCAGAGTGGGGAGCGTGAGGTTTTTTCGTTACGGAATTTCTCGATTCGGTCCCCGCGCTCAAGGCTCGCGATAGAAGGTATGCAATAGCTTAAAAATATTGACATATTCTTCATTAGACCAGTAGTAGTGCAGGTAAAATGATAATAAGAAAGATTATACACAAAACATTTTACGTTGTAACATGTTGTAACTAAAAGCATATGTGTGTGTAAGCCCCTACAGCACTTTAATGCACGAAGGACCCTATAAAATTAAACTAGCTGATGCCCACGTCCTATGACCAATAAAATACTCTTTTATTGTTCTGAGCCTCCAACTATATCCATTAAAAATGTCCGGAAAGGTGACTGCACCTGAAAATATAAATAATAAGATTATTTAATTGTCACATCTAAATTAATAATCACATTCTAATATTCACCAATATCTGTGACTTTAAATACAGTATTTTAATACATTGATTGATTGAATTAAATGTTTTGTTTCAATATCAATAAATATTGCATAACATTTCACACCAACCTAAGTGAATACATTTTACCAATAGTTATTTTCACCAATGTATTCGATTCAATATCCCTGACATTCAATTGGGTTGTGGTTTCATGCAATCACCGCATATAATTACACCGACATAATCTAATTTAGTACTGACTGACGTTAATTAAATCTTATTGTGGTTTTCGAGTGCCCCATGATTGCCAAAGGACCACAGGACATACTGTAGTAACACAAATCACAATGCAACAGTTATTGAATACTTCGTTTAAATATAATCAAATATTTCACATTCGGAAGATTTACGCACGGCATGTTTTCAGCGAGTAATTTTTGAAACTATCAAATGAAAAGGAAGATAGCCTTTAATAATGTCAACAATTATCTACACCACGCTCGTATAAGTCCACAACTACATAAGTTTTCATTCATTAGTTTAACTTATAATACCTTATTTTGTAGATACATCTGAAAATCTGGACGTGATAATTCTGTGTGTCGTCATGATAATATATGAATTAAATTATATTTAGCATTTAAACGCTTCCAAACACACATAACAGAAAGTTATAATCAAACAGACAGAGAACAAGAGACTATCTCCCCTTTTTAATACCAGTCCTATAAGTTCCGTTTCACGCAGAACCAAACCCGTAAATTTCCAAGTTAATTAATCAAAGACATGCACTCAACGTGTCGCGGAACGTCAGCGATGTGCCGAATTATTCGACCCAAAATCCGGCTTATCGGACCTTTTGTGACATATCCTATACCTCTGTGAGTTCAATCATTCCACATGTAAGTGTAGCCTGATTAATTCTCTGTACTCGGGAACTTATAATCATTTCTCGTTTCATTACTAGGAATACGAAAGTTGATGAACAGTGTTTCTATTCATTCGCTGTATATTGATAAAATAGTTAATTTATAAATTATTATGTAATGAATTCAAAGTTCTGAGTTTCCTTGTAGTGTAAAAGGTATTTCACGTATATTTTATTAGTTATTCATGGTCTATGTAACTAGTAACTACTGTGTGAATGATGATATTAAAGTTAAAAGTGTTTAGGTTATCTCAAAGAAAAATAATAAATCCTCTCACTTCTCCCATTGTGCTCGTAGTCCGGTAAACAATATTAAATATTACAGTCGTATTACAGCCTAGCACTTAGTTACAATCATAATACGTTAGAAGCAAAATACGTCAGGTACATTTGTACGCTGATTTTCCATATGATTTCTCCCCCGATAAAGGAAAAACTTATTATTACGCCAAATAAAATTTATTTCTCCTTTTATTGTTAGTCACTCCTTAGCCGTGAGACCGGCTTACGCTATATTTACCTTCGGCAATAAAAACATACGCCTTACAAAAATGATTGGCAATGTTCCAGATCTGCGTAATAATTCCAGGCATTACTCAGAATCAGGCGCTTATAATAACAATATTTTAAGAGGTTATAAATGCGATGTGATTAGATTTATCCACGTGGAGGCGGAGTATTATTAAATTTCAAACATTTTATACCTGGGGTAATAATTTTATAAGTTGATTACAGTTTGTGTTGGAAACGGTAAAATAAGAAATAACCTTTTATTGTTGAAATTTAGAATAACGTGTAAATTTTATATTAACATTAGCTGCAATATTATGTTAATAGTGCTTTTGTACCAAAACTATTGTTATTAGGTTACTCTGTTCAACAAAATTTATATTGGTGTTAGGTAATATTGGTTAGCCGTTGTACGTAGCGGGCTTAATTAATATAATATTAACTTTAGAGTTTGTGATTGTTCAATTTAAATTTCAATTCATATTATATGGGAAATCATCATTACCTGGCGTTTGTATAGAAATTACATCTTTTTAACAATCGATAGCAATTCTATATTTTATTATAATATCGAACATGTCAAAGTTAGAAATGAATAAAAAAATGAAAACTCCTTAGATTTTTTAATACCTAGACAAAGGTCAATAATTTTCTATCTGAACTAAATTCAATTAAATTTTAATTATATTATATTTATTTTGGAAATTGTGCAGGTTCAGAAAGCCTCAGCTGCTGATGGGGTCACGGACGAAATCTACCTATACCCGTGGCTTAAGATATTAAATTGTGAAATAGGCTTCCTATTAATATTAAGCGTTTTGTACCACATTTGCTACGTATCTTCTGTAATATTCTCGAATAATAGTCTCTATTATAAAATAGAGATAAAGGCCTCTATATAACATAATATTATTATATAATCATGATAAGATTCTGGAGCTTGTGACATATTATTTAGGTCTGAAATAAGCCTTTTCATTAGTTCATTTAATGTATTTAAGGTGCTTTGTTCTAATTGCAAGAAGGGTGTTTTATTGATATGCAAACTACTAAACACAAAATATTCGTTTTTTATTCTAAAAGAAGCATCCATATCAATTATTATAGAATAACACAATCTATTTTCAAAATTATCTTCCAAATCGGTACAGTAGTTTATTCATCAAAGTTTAAAAGATACTCGCATTATAGTTTAATATTAGTAACATTCCCATTTTTATTGGCATAATACGACTCCTGAATGTTTTCCTTCGAACTTATAAATGCCATAGAATTATTTCCACGATTTAATTAAACCATGAAACTTGATAAATTAGTACCAATTTGACAAACATTTTCACTTTTCACTCCATCCTTATTTACTCGTCGAGTTACAAATTCGTCGAATGTTCAAATCGAATCAATAATCAAATAAATTGAACATTCTCCCTTCCATTTCCTTATAATTTCTTCTCTCGATGCCTTTGTGAAATCATTTATTATTCGTAATCAAACATATAACTATTAAATGAGAAGAAATTTGAAATTCATAAAAAAAAAATTGGTTGTCTGTAAAGTCGGTTTACTGACGATAGTTGAACGTGACAACGGCCTATTGTGCTTCTTTGTCGCTCGTTCCGCGCTCTCGCTTGCACTTCAAGCCGGAACGCCTCAGAGCGAGGAAACGCCGCATGAGTCATGTTTTTTCGTGCGTGCAACCGGCTCTATCGAATTATAAGACGTTGTCACGTCAAAAAAATTGAAGACACTTGACTTAACCGTTTTTATTTATAAATTTAAAATAACACATCAAGATCAACAAGTCAAAATTATCTCTCTTTTAACAATTTAAAACAGACTGACTAACCAATGAAAAATCTTTTGGATTATTTTCCATTTACCACCTGCAATCAAAATGATTAGTAGGTAGGTACATACTTATTTATTAGATACAGACTCTACTGAATAAAATTGTCATCATCAACTATTGAATATATTAATTTAATTTTCCTTCCTCATGCATAACACAATATTATTCGTGCTCATCCAAAGTTGTGACGTCATAAACCAGGATGTCTATCATAGAATGTTGCTTATAAACTGAATATTCAATAGCATAATAGCAGTTAGTAGCTACTAAAACGTTGATATACGACCAAGTTACTAGGTATATAGTAGTAAATAAAATAAATAGTATAGTTGATTAGCATTTCTAGACGTAAGAAACGAGATCTTAGCAAGATTTGGTTGTTTTTAAGGTATTCAAGTCTAATCAAAAATGTAAAAAAGCATTGCAGATAATGTAGAGATTTAAAAATGAATTTATTAATTTAAATTAAACGCAAACAGATTACGATCTTGTTGGGCCCATAGGCGTTACAATATTTTCGAGTACAGATCGCAACCCAACAAAATGTGTACAATTACTGCGATAAAGTTCAACAAAAGATAAATTTCAATTTATATGTAACTAGCTTACCACCCGCGACTTCGCTCGCTTTGTTTAAAACCTAATAAATTATATACTAAAACCTTCCTCTTGAATCACTCTATCCACTAAAAAAACCGCATCAAAATCCGTTGCGTAGTTTTAAAGATTTAAGCATACAAAGGGACATAGAGACATAGGGACAGAGAAAGCGACTTTGTTTTATGTAGTAGATATATTATGTAGTGTAATGTAGTGATAATTTACCTTTTGGACGACAGGACGAATTCAATAAAGGCAGAACAAAAATGTAAGGCCATATTAAATGTTTATAAAAACAAACACTCAATTAACAATAAGTGGTCGATTAGTACAGTTGACGTTATCGCCGTTGAGTCAGCCAGTTGCCTTAATCTCTGGCTATTACCCTGTCTTGTTTTCCCTTCACCTGGAGCCTGTTTGAGATAACAGTTTGTTTGACCCTGTTAAGGTTAAGGTTAACTAATGATATACCATTTACACTATCTAATATGTGTTAGTGTTTTGAAATAATAAAAGACGTGTGGCACTCGGGGACTTCCGCGGTAAAGCTATTGCATAGCATGCCTTCAAACTACACCTCCGTGCCCGTCGGAGTGGGGAGTGTGAGGTTTTTCGTTACGGAATTTCTGGATTCGGTCCACGCGCTCAAGGCCCGCGTTAGAAGCTATGCAATAGCTTAAAAATAAAGAACAAGTGAAAAGTAATAAAAGTACTAGTAAAATAGAGTGTCTAAATTCAATCTTCACACTGTAAAGATTCACCTGCGTTCTGCGGCACGTTCCTGGATGAACACACATTCGACAAATCTGCAGTGCTATAGGGAAATAACTTTAAAGTATGTATGTGTTTGAAAAGAAAACTCTATAATACGTATGATGTGATGAAGTAATGATATAAATAAATATACGCCAATACAATGAAACTTTCGAATTATAATCGCGAATTAAGATACTTAGGTAATCTATTTAGTAGGTTGAGGCAGACACTCTATAAACTTTACTCAGTACACACGTCGTTTTGCGGAGTTCATTAAAATTTTAGGTGTATATAAATAAACTTGACACAAAATTTAATTAACTAACGTAGTCTTATTCCCCAGTGAAGCCAAGTACAATAATTATTATTCTATGTACCTACAAGCTAGAAACCAAGAAATTAAATGTAATCTTTAAACATTTTAACTGAGACGAGCACAAACATTTCTCTACATTCTCACTGGATTTTTTCCCTTACTATAATATTCATGAAAAAGTTTCTTGAAACGCAAATAAAATTCATAATGTATTTTTAGCGAATCAACTCGTTGAGTAATTAAATTTCCGCGGAAGAGATTTTTAATAAGTGCATAACTTTATAAAAGTCAAGTGCTAGACAATATCATATATAATACACTCGTTGGCCCTCCCGTCTTTGTCTGCTTGATTTTATTTTATAGATTTTTGCTACTTTACTATTAACTGTATTTATTTTCCAAACTTGTGAGTTTTTTAGTAACCACCGAATAAGGCTTTATTCACTGACACTGAAAAACATTCATATCTTTTTATAATGTTCAAAATAATATTTAACTAGCTTCCGCCCGCGACTCCGTCCGCGCGGAAAAATTAAGAAAAATTACGATTTATTTTTTTTCTACGTATTTTTTCGGTATAAAAAGTATCCTATTTTATGTCCAGGATAATAAGGTTATACCAAGTTTCATCGAAATCGAACCGTTAGTTTTCATGTGATGCCTGAACATACAGACAGACAGACAGACATACAGACAGGCAAAAAATTTTTTAATCACATATTTGGGCTTGGTATCGATCCAGTAACACCCCCTGCCATTTATTTTTTCAATATTTTCAATGTACAGAATTGACCCTTCTACAGATTTATATGTACTTACAGAATGAGGACTGGTTTGACGAAAATGATGCCATATTGTCTGAAGCTTTTTCTCACCATCGCACTCTTCTAAGACAGTTTGACCATAATAGGCATCGGAATAACCATTTACTGGAAAAAATTAAAAAGAGTGGCTCTGACCTCCGGAAACTGACAAGAGACACCAAAGACAACTGGTGGTGTCGTAAAGCGGAATACTTGCAGTGGCTTTCCAGCACCCATCAGCTAGGGGAATTTTACGCTGAACTAAAGAAATTAATAGGAAGAACACCTCGAAGCAGCGTACCCCTCAGGTCTCAAGATGGCACTCAGCTCCTTGTTGCTAAAGAAGAAATTCTAAGGCGTTGGGTACAATACTTTAATGAATTGCTCAATACTGATCGAACGCTAAACCTCCAATACATAAATTCTCTTCCTTCTTTGCCACAAGTCATTGAGCTAGATGAACCACCGACGCTACAGGAGGTAACTCGAGCTATCAGAGGTCAAAGCAATAAAAAGGCGGTTGGCGTGGACAATATACCTGGCGAATTGATTAAATACGGTGGCGAGGAGACACATACTGCGATGTGGAAACTTTTTGTACGGATGTGGGATGAAGAACTCCTCCCGCCTGACTTTAAAGTCTCTCGTATATGCACTCTGTACAAAAACAAAGGTAGTCGTTCTGACTGCAACTCCTACCGTGGCGTGTCGCTCCTCTCCGTACCTGGTAAAATCTTTGCTAGAGTTTTGCTCAATCGTCTTCTTAAGTTATCTGAAGAGCTTCTCCCGGAGACCCAGCTGGGATTTCGTCCTGGCAGAGGAACCTGCGAAGCTATTTTTTCTGTACGACAGCTTCAGGAAAAAAGTCGCGAACAAAGGCGACCATTGTTTCTTTCCTTTGTTGACTTGGAAAAGGCTTTTGACAGTGTTCCTCGCGAGGCATTATGGACGGTACTGAGCAAGGTCGGTTGTCCGGAGAAGTTTGTACGGATAATAAGGCTTCTTCATGATAATATGAGTTGTTGCGTCGCTGTTAATTGAGAACAATCCGATTCCTTTTCGGTCACCTGCGGTGTCAAACAGGGCTGTGTTCTTGCACCAACCCTGTTTGCGATCTACTTCGCGGAAGTAATTAAGGATTGCATAGATTCGGTCCCTGTAGGAGTATGGGTAAGGTTCCGAATGGATGGGAATCTTTTTAACTTGGACAGACTGCGTGCTCGCACTAAAGTCTCCCATACAATAGTAACTGAAATTATGTATGCGGACGACTTGTGCTTTATTACAGACTCCCCTGATTCTCTTCAAGGGCTTATGACTGGTCTTGGTGAGTCATGCAACAAGTTCGGTCTTAAGATTAATGTCCGAAAGACCGAAGTTATGTCAACAGGTTCAATAAACCAATCATTGACGATCTATCTTGACCAAGACGTACTAAAGCCAGTAGAGAAGTTTAAATATCTAGGCAGTCACATATCTTCTACTTGTGACCTTGAAGGCGAAATAAATGCTCGGATTAGCGCCGCATCGGCTGCTTTTGGCAAACTAAGACGAAAGGTTTTTTGCTCTCACGACCTGAAAATGGCAACAAAGGTCTCGGTCTACAGGGCTATAGTCTTACCCAACCTATTATACGCATCGGAGACTTGGTGTCTCTATCGTAAACAAATTCGCATGCTTGATCGCTTTCACTTGCAATGCCTGCGGGATATATTGGGCATCAAGTGGACGGATCGGATCAGAAATACGGAAATACTTCGCCGCACTAACACCTTTGGCATAGAAGCATTCCTGATGCAACGACAGCTGCGATGGTGTGGCCATGTTTTCCGGATGCCTGACGAAAGAGTAGCCAAGCGCATATTCTACTGTGAGCTACGAGAAGGCAAGCGAAAACATGGTGGACAACTCCTTCGATACAAGGATGTTCTAAAGCGGAACATGAAAAAATGTGGGATCGATTCCTCCAGATGGGAGGCATTGGCTAATGATCGATCTAAATGGAGACACCTTCTTAAGCAAAACATCAACGCTTTTGAGGAGATACGTTGCAGAGAGCTAGACGCCAAACGCGATGAGCTCAAAGCCCGACCACCTGCGGCAATCAATTATAATTATTGCGGTGGTGTTTTGACGTGCCCTAAATGTAACCGCACATTTTTAGCCAAAATTGGCTACATCAGCCATTTACGTGCGCATGAAAGGGCTGACCCGCCGTGCTGACAATAATTAGCAGTCGCCGTAGCCGAAATCGGCAAGGAGTGATTATTATTATTATGTACTTATAGATAGGGCTGTATAGTAAAATTATATAAATACTTTAATTTCATGAAACATTCAAAAAGTTTACTTAGCTTATAACTAGATGGCGCTATTAAAAATCCTGTAGATTAAAAATAAAGACGGGTTGCACTCCGGGAGTGCCGGCAGAAGTGAAAACTTGATTATTAACGTTCAGCATGTTTGATATTTTGGAATGGTATCCGTCTTACGCACGGAATATAAGGGCTAAAAAAAAGTCCGTCTTACGCTTTTTCGATCAGGCCACGTGTCCTGACGCGAGTTTAAGATTTTATACCCAACGCAGCTAAAGAAGTTTTCACTTCAAAAACAATACCCGTGTGCTCATACTTGTTCTCTAAACTGGTGCAATAAAAACTTCCATCCACGGATGTCAACTGGTTAAATAGTAATTGTTGGAATTTTCTGAACGGTCGTGGAGGCACTACCGAACGATCGACGTGACGCGTTTTCAATGTTATGTACGATACGTGAAAGTATACGTATTATAGTTAATACGTATGAGAAATACTTTCACGCAGTTTCATAAATTACACGTCTCACTAGACGCGTAAGCTGATGTAAACCATGTGTAAACCATATTTTGGGATGAGAAATTTTACTTGAACAAGGTATTAGAACAAAGAATGTGAGCTAGTTGTTTCGGGAATAAATTCATAATTAAATAAATATAAATAATTATATCTTCAATAGCTGTATTTTATCGCAATAACTTTGTACTCGTAACGTTATACTCACAACATTATCACTTTTAAATTGTATATTATTAGCAGCATATTATGTCGATGTTTTTACAATAAGTATGCAAAAACATTATAATTGTTTTGTTAAATAAATGAATAAATTTAACAATGCACACTGCATTGTTAATTTTTTTAACAAACAGCCACGTCACAATATTCCAAATTTACCATAACCTATTCACAAAACCAATAAAATTCATAAACCAACATAATAAAAAGCAATTTTATAAGACAATGGACACGCGGACGCAATACTAGCGGAAATAAAGAGTTCGTTAAATTGAAACTTTTACAGTGAATAAAAGGGTTTCATGTGACATCCGGGCGGGCTTTTAATGGACACTCGTTATATGTACGATAGTTCAATTGTTTTCTTAAATGTTTACTTAATGTTAACTTGCATATTTTTTTATTAAAACTAGAGGAGTCTTGCAAATTGTGTTTAATGGATGACATTTTAACTTTCGTCAGATATCTGATAAGCAGACTATCAGGCTGTGCTCCACGGTTTCACCCGCATTTCTCCTCTCCTGTTAGCTTTAGCGTGATGATAAATAGCCTTCCTCGATAAATGGGCTAACCTTTAGTAGTTCCTGAGATTAGCGCGTTCAAACAAACAGACAAACTCTTCAGCTTTATAATATTATAGTATAGTATAATAGATAGCCAAGACACACATTACAGTGAACTGGGTCGTCTAATACCTAGAAGTCAGAGTTTACAATGTTAATAACTTCTCAACTATTCAATCTTCTCATCAAACTATACAGGGTGTAATCGTTAAGTGTGCACAGGCGATTTTTCCGTAAGTATTACAGATAACAAAAAACTTTAAACTGATATCGAAAGTACTTAACCTTATGAGTAAAATGGCCGTAATAAATTTTTAAAAATAAATCGAGAAATATAAAAAAAAATTATCTTTAAACCCTCCCATACATTAAGTATGAAATATGAATATCCCATATACATTTAATATGAAAGATTTTAACTTTCTTTTTCTTTTTTTGGTTGTCTGCTTTAATTACTTCGCAAATTTGAAGTGGCATTTTCCACGCTTTTTCCGGACATTTTCACGCATTTTCCGGATATTTTCCGGGCATTTTCCAGGCATTTTCCAGGACTTTTTTCCCGGGAAATGCGCCTGGGAAATGCCCGGAAAATTCCCGGAAAATATCCGGAAAATACGTGAAAATGTCCGGGAAAAGTGTGGAAAACGCCTGGAAAATCCTCGGAAATGCCTGGAAAATATCCGAAAAATTCCCGGAAAATATCCGGAAAATGTGTGAAAATGTACGGGAAAAGTGTGGAAAACGCCTGGAAAATCTCGAAATGGGAATTTCCCGGAAAATGTTAGGGAAATTCCCGAAAAATGCCTGGGAATTTCCCGGAAAATGTCCGGAAAATTCCCGGAAAATATCCGGAAAATGCGTGAAAATGTCCGGGGAAAGTGTGGAAAACGCCTGGAAAATCCTCGGAAAATGCCTGGAAAATCCTCGGAAAATGCCAGGGAAAAGCCTGGAAAATGCATGGGAAATGCGTGAAAATGTCCGGAAAATGCGTGAAAATGTCCGGGAAAAGTGTGGAAAACGCCTGGAAAATCCTCGGAAAATGCCTGGAATATCCTCGGAAAATGCCAGGGAAAAGCCTGGAAAATATCCGGGAAATGCCTGGGAAATATCCGGAAAATGTCTGGGAAATGCCCGGAAAATTCCCGGAAAATGCCTGGGAAATATCCGGAAAATGCCTGGGAAATTCCCGGAAAATTCCCGGAAAATATCCGGACAATGCGTGAAATGTCCGGGAAAAGCGTTTTAAATGCCTGGAAATCCCCGGAATACAGGGAAGGTGTACTTATTACTTTACAGGTATTTTCCGAGGATTTTCCGGATATTCTCCGGGAATTTCCCGGGCTTTTCCCAGGCATTTTCCAGGCGTTTTCCACACTTTTCCCATTCCACATTTTCACGCATTTCCCGGATATTTTCCGGGAATTTTCCGGGCATTTCCCAGGAATTTTCCGGGCATTTCCCAGGCATTTTCCGTGAAATTGTCAGGCATTTTCCGGGAATTTCCCAGGCATTTTCCAGGTATGTTCCACGCATTTTCCGTATATTTTCCGAGCAGTTTCCGGGCATTTGCCGGGCATTTCCCAGGCATTTTCCGGGGATTTTCCGGATATTTTACGGGGATATCCGGAAAATGCCTTTTTTTTTAGTGGGGAAATCTTGCATAGATACCCACGGCCTCCGGGGAAGAGGCCGTGGGTTATGTCAGATTCCTACCGACCAAAACCCCACTGTGTTCCGTCAAGCCGCATCAGCGACAGGGCCACGGGTATGTGTACAATTCATCCGTGACCAATCCGGAAAATGCCTGTAAAAATGCCACTTCTTTGCGAAGTAATTAAAGCAGAAAACCAAAAAAAAGAAAAAGAAAGCTAAAATCTTTCATATTAAATGTATATGAGTTTTGAGTTGGGATATTCATATTAATTCATACTTAATGTATGGGAGGGTTATTTTTTTTGATATTTCTCGATTTATTTTTAAAAATTTATTACGGCCATTTTACTCATTAGGTTAAGTACTTTCGATATCAGTTTAAAGTTTTTTGTTATCTGTAATACTTACGGAAAAATCGCCTGTGCACACTTAACGATTACACCCTGTATATTATGAGATGTAAAGCACTGGATTTGTTGACACATTTAATAACTATAACATTTCTATATGCAGTGTCATAATTGAAATTAATATAATATGTAATAATTAAGATTTAAAATATAGTCTTGCTAACACATATTATAAATGCGAAAGTGTGTTTGTACATGGCAAAACAGAGGGTAAAAAGCGAATAAGTATGTTATGCAGTTAATAAGAAACCTTCCTTGATAATCGGAAATATAAACATAAGGCATTTCTTGAGATCAGCGTCTCCAAACAAACTATAAAACTAGTATCCATACTAATATTATAAATGCGAAAGTAACTCTGTCTGTCTGTCTGTTACTCAATCACGCCTAAACTACTGAACCAATTTGCATGAAATTTGGTATGGAGATATTTTAATACCCGAGACAGGACATAGGCTACCTTTAATTGCGAAATATGTACCACGGGCGAAGCCGGGGCGGACCTCTAGTAGTCTATAATTGAGAATCTACAACAATATAAGAAAATATATAAACTTAACTGCAGCACTTAACCGTCGAAATGCAAGTTATGATTAGCAATCTATTGAATATCTATTAACTAAGTTACTAACTTTGGCAGCTTTCCAAATTAACGTTAGACTAGACGTTGTTATAACACCAGTCTCCAACTATCTTTGAATACTTTGTATTAACAAGACAATGAAAGATATATTATAGAAGTGGAATATTGAACAATTTTAATTTTCTATAAAATTTTACCAGAGTACAAGATTCTATAGACTACGAGCGTAGTCGCGGGCGGTAACCTAGTTTTAATAGTGTATTTAAAACATATACCTATCAATAATTTTATACATCAACAATTTATTTTGAAGTACATTTGAGTTTTTATACAACTTGCCTTTTAAGAAAACAAGATCACAGACTTCCTCGCCTTTAAAAGTGGCAAATAACTTCAAATAACAATTCTAAGCAGATGGCTTTTAAGTAAAAGATTTTTCTTTTCGCATCGAAAACTTTAGACACATAACAAACAAATAGATTCAATATGAATTTGTATTTGTAATTTAAAAACTTTATTTAATTAAAAATAGTCATCGGTAACTATTAACTAAACATTTTTAAATGTTCTCTCGCCTTTATTACTTGAATTAAAAAAAGGGTTGCCTTTGACCAATTTTAAAAAACAAAAAAAAAAATGTTGCTTGTTTAAATTATTTTTTCCTGAGATCAAGAATGTGTGAAATATATGAAAACTGAAAGTAGCTTGAGAATTGAATTAATAGCTACCGTTTTAATTAATTAATTTTAATGATTTAACATATTTCAAAGGTGCGTGTATTTCTTATTCATTCGCGAAACATTAAAACAAGAATGAATCATCCTCTACATAAAACACTGAACGAAAACAGGAAATACAGAAAGTGTCATTTAATACAGAAGTATTGTTCGATGATCGCTTATTCATTAGTTACCGGTAAATTGAGTCAGTCTTTACTCATGTTACGATAATACTACAGCGGTCATTTTTAAAAATGGTGGATACGATATTCTTGGCTCCATTTTGATTTTAATTTTCTTTATAATATTATGTTTGAGGTTGAAATTACTATACCAACGGTGTAATTGGTAATGCATATTTTTGTGTGAATCGTATAAAATAAGTAAAGAGTTTTCTTCATGTGGTCCTCTTCTACGTGTAATATTTTTGGTTTGTTAATATATAGTTCTAAAAAGAATAGGTAATCTAGAATTTCGTAGATTTAAGATAGAAATTCTCTATTACAATATTAGAAAAACTATTAGTTTATATTTCAAAAAAAAAATTAAATTAGCATTATGCTAAAGATCTGTAATTAGCTAAAAAGACTGAATTGGAAGTAATAAAACAGCAATAAAAACTTAGTTAATTACGCAGTCTGAACGTTTAAGATATCAAAGTCCAGTAAAATTTACTTTATAGATTTACAACGTTTGCCCCAAAAACTCTTTTGGATTCTTAATATTAATACTTTTATTCTGTATAAAAATGTTGATATATTTTATACAATTGTATAAAAAACGGATAAGCTAAAAGTATTATATGAACCTAGTCCAAATAATGCGTAGCTTACTTAGATACTTTATATTTTAAAGACAAAAGATTTGATTTCTATTTTCATTCCAAAATACTCTACCGCTAAAAATTACACTACCTTCTATTTAAGATAGTTATCTTTAGAAAGAGTTCTTTCTTTTGATTTTTGGCAACTTTGGTGTATGATACACCATATTATCTTTACGATACGGGTCAACTCAATAAGCAAGTACAACTGACTATAAAGTATAGGTATATAATATTATACCTATTACATATAGTTACTTACGTATTTATAAAAGAGGTAAATAACTATCATATAAATCTTTTACTCCACAAAAATGTCCACCATACTCGTTATAAGAACAAAGTGTGAACACGACCATTTATCGTTACAATCCAGATGATGGCGTGGTTGCAAAAACTGCATCGTACGAACTTTTAGTTTGGCGAATGGCAGGTGATTCCTAAAGGTGTGTGCACCAGTGACCACTTTGTCACATTCTGGGAGCATTTTTTATAAACGATTTAGAGTGTTTGAAACGGTTTTCGTCAAATATTGCCTCAGATATTTTAAATTCACATTATGTCTATGACGTAATACCACTTAATCATCACTACATAAGTAGTTCAAAACAAAGTCGTTTTCACTGTCCCTATGTATGTATAAGCATACATAGGGACATAGGGAAAAAAACTACGCAACGTATTTTGATTCGTTTTTTTATAGTGATTCAAGAAGAAGATTTTAGTTAGATTATATAATTTATTAGGTTTAAGATAAAGCGAGCGAAGACGCTGGCAGATAGCTACCTAGTCCTTTATAAATTTATTTAATTGCCGAAAGGCCGATTCAGTCAAAAATGTTTCATCAAGTCAATTCAACAAGTCATTGGCTTTTATGATTTTAATTTCATTTTCATTTTAAAATTCATTTTAGATTTATCTAATAAAATAAAGCATAAAGAATAATATATGAATTGCAATTTATTCCTAAAACATTAATAAATCGACATTTCATTTACATCCATGTCTAGTTTTGTTTGTTTCTTTATATTTTGTATTGATGCTCACAATACAGGCCACGAGTCTAGTGTGGGCATCTTAGTTCAAATGATGTATAGAGTATACTACATATTTACTGTTTAAACAGCCTTATTGTAATAAGTTCAACGAGATTGTATGCTTGATTTTTGAATAAATATTTTTTTACTTTTACTTTACTTTACTTTTAATTTTTACAACACAGTATGGTATATTTTTATTGTGTCGAGTCAGTTCATATTTCATTTAAAATACATTTTTATGAAACTAATGAATTAATTTTGAAGTTACAACTTAAATTAAATATTATTTATTGTAAAGGGGTCGCAAGACCTTCTACCTAACATTTGACCTTTTAACACGACGTAAAAATTAATACTGTTGCACAGATATAAGTTATAAATTTATAATAATATGCTCATGCAAGAGTTCAGCTATAATTTTCAGCTTCCTTCAATTTGTTTCTACGCCCAAGTAAAAATAAATAGCCTTTCGTAAATCAACGTCCATATAATAAGCTGTCAGCTTTTTCATTCTCTGATGTAACCTTGCAGTGCAAATCCATTCATAAATAAATATAATGTCGAATTTAGCAAAGCGTTCAATTTCCGCTTATTATAATAAAGGATATTAAATGGAATATTTGAACGAGCATTCCGTTTTATGCAATTCGGAAATGAATGAATTAAGTGCAATGTATTACATAATTTATGTATTTCAGTTGTCCCGGTGGAGTCTTGTATGATTTTATGAAATTTTTATTCGATATGATGTAAAGCAGTCATGCGATTGGTCCGGGGAGCAATGGGATTAAAGCTATAGTCATTTATTTATGAGTGTCGTATTTCTGGGGTGTGATTGAAGACTACATTATTGTTATTACTGGTTTACCGGTACATGTAATTGTAATTAGTTATTGCGTGTGTTCACCAACTTAGTTCTTACATATCGATATACATAATAGTACATCGACGACTGAGGCAGACAAGCTACTTTTACACAAGTAGGTATTTAAATGATTTGTAACTCTAACAACTCTAATAATTACTATGCTCCAAAAAATTATCATAAGAACAGAAGTACTTTGCATCAGCTAAATAAACAGCAGAGTTTAATTTACCATTTTCAATACAAAAAAAGAATCGAAAATTTCAAATAACTGTGAAGCAATCTTTAGCGAGCGAAATAATTCTCTACTTCATATCGAAATTGCTCTAAAGTTTGTCTCTGGTCCGGAACACGATTGCAAATAGGGGAATTTTCAATCGCAAAGAACATTTCTACGAATGTAGTATTTTTATGAATTTGCTTACTACTGTAGTACTGTGTATGACTATTAAGAGCATTTGAGTTTGTTTCATTGCTTGAATTTATCTCATTGTAAGTGCAATTTGTAAGAGGAAAACATGTTTTATCAATCTAAGTATACTGCAATTTATTATGTTATTCCATTTCCATAATATCCAAATTGTATTAAATCTGGTCATGTCAGGCGAAACTTTGTATAGTGTAGTGATCAGAGATCATCATACTTCTATTTAATTAATATTACATTGAAAGCTTCTAATATAACGTTCATCTATAATTAAAGTTTCTCTACACAATTTTCTATAAAATTATAACGTAAATTAACCGTTGTATCATTACTCAACCAACCTTAGCTAAATAATTACCTCTGAACTTTTAATGTTTAATGTCTCATATATTTTAAGTTATTAAAAAATCGTCAAGTGGACCTTATAACTATAACATTCCCTTTATAATCTAGATTTTAACTTTCAAAATCAACCTTGCCAACTCAATTATCCGACATCAAACAAGAAATTTGTTTTTTGATCAAAATTAATGAGGATCACAGGCCTTCGATAATTCGGTGAACTTTATCGAATTATTTATGGAAAAATCCTTATATCTAAAAGTTACATTGGCTTTGCGATTTAATGGAAAAAGTTGATGGAATCATTTGTAAATGTCGATTTTTTTTTGACATCTCAAGGTCCGAAATATAGGAGAGTAGAGGAGTAGATAATTTGACAGGAACTTGATTTTAATGCTGTTTTTTTATGGTGAAATTCAGTCCAGAAGGTTCTAGAAAATGATACCTTTCTCGAATTGAATTTGTTTAATCAGTTGAGTAAGAAAAAATTATACTGAAAAATTTTCTTGTGTAATTAACAAACACATGTGTACAGGTATACTAGAGATTGTTACTAATAAGGTTTTAAAGAAAAATGGAAGACAAAATCTAAAATATTTTTTCTTGTATTTTAGAATTTTAGGTGTACGTATTTTTTATGAGAGAGGTGAGACAGCGTCTTCAAAATGTATTTTGCAATTTATTTAACTTCTTCTAAACATTATATTATGCAGATACAATTTCCTTCCTTAGCTTACAAAGACATTTGCATACAGCCAATCTCTATAAAAACCAAATCACACCCCACAAATTACAAAAACACCCACTCATACTAAAATCCGTACACAAATCTTTATTTAACTGCCCAATAATATTTTACACGGATTAGGCACGTTTCCGGCGTATCCCCATATAAAACATGCATTTAATTGTAAATTCACACTCCATTGGCTCGTGACGTAATCGCGGTTACCTTTTTTACGGTCAACCGAGAATTAAATAAAAATTAAGGGTTTTATGAAACCCGACAACGTATTTACTTTTCTTACTTGTATGTGAGATTTTGTTTGAATAAAACTGTGTGTTTAATTCTTTTTCCTGTAAACAATACTGGAACTTAATAAATAGGTAATATTAATATTAAATAGTAAAAAAATACATGACGTGTCTAACTTAAAAAACAAACACGCTTTAATAGAATAAGCTCGTGAAATTATTGTATTGTTACCGATCCTTTTATAAGTGTAAGTGTATGTCTGTATAAAGTGGGTTAAATCACAGATAAAGCAAGTCTAAGGGTAACCTTATGTAAATACACACATAATATAAGCCATATCACATAATCATTTTCATTATTAAATTATTTTCATTCATTTCATTTAATTTCATAATCACATGTTAATATACCTAATACATAACACCTTTCACAAAACGGTTGCACATAATATTTTACGATGCCGAATACAATAGAATTCCAAAGTTCCGTGGAACAACGTCCTTGTTATTATTGTTATTGTCGATTCCACTGCGGAAATGTCGACGAAATTGAACAGTAATGTAATTTGGGGATAAGCGCTGAACCTTACGTTCTGAAGTACTTCTATAAGAACTGACTGTTGAAGGTACTGTAAGAATTTGTAGTGTTCTTAGTTCATTGTACCTAGGGAATCGCGTAGAATAACCAGATCTTTGGGTATGGAAGTAATGTAACTGCAAGTATTCTACATAGTATATTATTTGGAAGTCCCAGTAATTTTATAAAATTGAGACGTTTTGCATGTATATTATGGAATCAAGTGCGAATATACAGGGTGCCCCACTGTTGGTATACTAAGCTCAAAGGAGGTTATAGTTTTGCATACGCTGAGTACGTAAAAATCTATAATATAAAAATGAATCCCAAAATGTGTTGCGCATAACTTGAGAACGGCTTAACCGATTTCGTTAATTCTTTTTTTATAATATTCCTTGAAGTTCGAGGATGGTTTTTATGTAGAGAAAACATGAATATGTACCACGGGCGAAGCCGGGGCGGACCGCTAGTTACTTATAACATTCCAGACGCATTTTTTTTTTCAAATAGATGAATTCTTAAGACTCTATGTGTACAGTTACACCCATAACAAGCAACCCGCCCAACTCTGCCACCAGCGCGTGAGCTATCGTTTAAGATTATGTTTTCATAGACAAAATGCTCATATTAGATAAGCGGTATATGCCGGCTGCGCGAAGCAAGAGAAGAAAGCATGAATTTTCAGGAAAAAATTTAGCAAAAAAATTTTTGACGTATGTTTGTTGTTTAAGTAGATATTTTTTACGTGATCAGTGTATGATAACTACAAGTCCCTTCGCGCTTAGTATACCAATAGTGGACACCCTCTATAACATATATAATATATCACAGAAGTAGCTATATTATGCATCATCAAGTTTTCGTAGTCAAGAAGAGCATTTTAATGACATTATTTTGTACTCTAACTCTTGGAATATACTGGCTCTACTTTTGTTGAAGAGCCTGCAAGCAAATCTTCGTTATAATGAAATTAGAAATTAATTCAAAATCATGTAATTGAATCATTGTATTTCACACCATTTATACTTTTACATAGACAGATTTTGACTTTTAGTAGAAAATCGTCAGGAATAACTTCGTAGTTTCGACCTTTCATTATTATTGTATTAAATTAGAGTATTAACTATATACGAATAGTAACTTCTAATTAAAGGTGCCGTCGCCTAGAACTTTATTAATAAGAAACTCAATTTAGAAAGAGAAGATTAACGAATAATTACCAGAAAGTCACACAATTATCGCTCATTAGGTCTAAAGACTAGTTAGTTACTTAAATATACAATTCAATCATATCATAATAGTTTATTGTATTTGGTAAGTATTATATTAATTATTTAAAATCAATACTTAGTGTGTCATTGAAACTAAATCGAATTGCAACAATCATTGATCAATTTCTATGCTCTTCAATTAACAATCATCTGTTGTTTGTTCAGTATAGGAGAGTACCTACGTTATTTGCGTGTATGTTTATGATTTCATAAGCTATTATCCATACTAATATTATAAAGCTGAAGAGTTTGTTTGTTTGAACGCGCTAATCTCAGGAGCTACTGGTCCGATTTGAAAAATTATTTCGGTGTTTGATAGCCCATTCATCGAGTAAGGCTATTTTTAAGCTATTGCATAGCTTCTATCGCGGGCCTTGAGCGCGGGGACCGAATCGAGAAATTTCGTAACGAAAAAACCTCACGCTCCCCACTCCGACGGGCGGAGGTGTGACTTGAAGGCATAGAATGCAATAGCTTTACCGCGGCAGTCCCCGAGTGCCACACGTCGTTTTTTATTTATTTTATATCATCACGCTAAGACCAACAGGAGCAGAGCCCCGGAACGCAGCTAATCCCAAATAAAGAAAAAAATAAAAGACGTGTGGCGTGGGAGTGGGGAACGTGAGTTTTTTTCGTTACGGAATTTCTCGATTCGGTCCACGCGCTCAAGGCCCGCGATAGAAGCTATGCAAAAGCTTAAAAATAATTCCGTCGCGAGGCCTTGGTACCTACCGGCTAATGACAAACTCGCTTTTGGAGATAAGAACAAAACCATTTATAATCTTCGTTCTTCAATATCAAACGCACAGACTGCACGTGGGAACCCCGCTAATGATAAAGACCAACAATTAAATGAAATTTGAACTTTACCAAACGCCTGACAGGATTACATCCCACTATATTAACAATGAACCCTAAATCGCTTAAACCGATTAACAGCCCGAAACTGCGGAACCAGGCGCCAGAAACAATTCTGATATTACTTAACAAGGGTTCAGAATTAATTTGTATGTGGCGCCTTAGGGTGTTTGTAAAAGTCAGTTAATTTTTTCACGCCTGTGAAGTGCTGAAATCTAAACAGAACATGACGTATATAATATATGTGTTTGTTGTATGGTAGCTCCCAAACGGATTTACCGGTTTGAATGCGATTATGCAAACAGCGATAGAACAGATGCAGTCGTAATAATATTCGTTTAATTAACGTTAAATCAAAATGAAACTAGTGTCACGATAATATTATCATCTCTATAAACTACTCATATATAATTAAATTTAGATTTAGTACAATATTCAATTTGATGATTAAATGATGAGGTCACCTAATGATGATGAATATAACTTAATTTACAAAATAATTAAGTTCTTTCTCCTACTGTGACTTATTCATTCAAAACAGTAAGCAAATGGCACCATACTTTTCATAAACTTCACCTAAAATTTGAAAACCACTTGAGCCTTTATACTACCATAATTGTGGACGAAAATGGAGAGTTATTTTCATCGTAAACCTCTTGAAATTTATGCAGATTTCGATTTGAAAGGTTAAAATATTGACGGGTCAATTCAACCTCAGGCAAGCTCCAGATGCGAAATTCAAGTTTGCGACGATCTTTAGGGAAATATGGTTCCGATGCAAAGAACTGGGTTGGAATTTATTGGAGAAAATTCCGTTCATCTATTATGTAGCTGCAGCTTTAATAGCATTTGAAAAGAAATCTTTTGATGAATATGTGCGAGGAACTGATATTTAAAGTAAGGAATAGAAATTTAATGTCCTCTATATCTATATGTATATTTCTTATTTCATTTTTCGTATATTTCAATACGCTTAACATAAAAATAACAGACATTAGTACACTTCACGTTTATTTTGTTGATCTTTTCTAAGCTTAATTTTGTCTTTAAAACCTCTGCGACACACTCTCCTCAGAAATACTACTAAAGAGCCTCCCTCATCATGACTAGCCTTAGTTACTTCTTCATAATATCACCAAACAAATATCCCATATTTCATAAAAATATACAGGGTTGAAAATTAGATCGCTATTACTCTGGGAAATATGGCTCATTGTGCTGGAAACCGCTAATTAATCTCACGCTGAAAGGTGTTTTGTTTCCGTAAGAGGTCAATTAGAAGCTATACAATTGAGCTCGGTAGCTCTTATTTTATTTGCGGTCTGCGGCATTCGTTTTGATTTAATCGTAAATAGTATTGAATATTTTGGTCATGATTTTTAATGGCATCAAATTATTTATTCGAAATTGTTGTTATAATAATTCGGATGGTTTTGTGGATTAGCATACGACAATGATTATGATTTGCTTAAAACTATTGACATTGATAAAGGACGGGAAGTTTTAACGGACCCTGGAGAAAAAGTATCTACTTATATTGGTGATAGCTAATTTGATAGGGAAATTTTATTATAAAAAATAAAAAGAACTGCATTTAAACATTTACGATATTTTTTCGGAATCGAAGTAGCTATAAATAAAAAAAAAAACAATAAACACTTTCCATTTCATTCATCAAAATCTACCCGTTGCAACCAAAAAGAAAGACATTCAAACACATTTTCGTATTTATTAGATCAACAGAGGATTAAGCATATCTATGTTGAATTATAAATATCCGCCGCAGACTAATAAATCCTGTCAATTTAGGTGGGTCGTCAAATTCATATCAACACTGGAAGTTTCCCAAATAATATCGCCGAACTTTATGAGACTATAAATAGTGAAGGAATCGGGTTATTGTAATATATTCAGTTATGGGCTTAATGGAAATGGCTTTGACAATGTATTGAATTACATGCTTCGATTTTGAGACTAAATATAATATAGGTATTGACGACAGAGGAGCACCCTGTAATCACTGTGTGAAGAATGAGCCTTTTACATGTCTGTGTGCGTGACCTCTTGTTCTTGTTTGTAACTTGTGTAGTGGCTTAATATTTCGATAATTAACTGAAGGGTTAAAGGATTTACACACACAAAATTGAAATTATTTTACCCATGAATACCTACACTATAACAAAAATGTCCCGGGGTAAAAAGAAGCCTTTGTCCTTTCTCGGGTATCAAAATATCTCTATACCAAATTTCATGCAAGTTGGTTCAGTATTTTAGGCGTGATTGAGTAACAGACAGACAGACAGAGTTACTTTCGTATTTATTATATTAGTATGGATTGAAAGAATGCATTAATGATAAAATCTATTGTAAAATGATTCTAAAACGTGTCTTTCTCGAGATAAATCCAAATTCGTCTATAACATAAAATTATATGACTCAAGATACAGAGAATCATTTATTTATACCTGTAAAAAATTCTTATGTAGTGTTACCTACTTAATACGTGTGTGTACCACACGTACTACCTACAACTTCCAATTATTACCTATATTCATTCCAAATTCCATTAGTAATGTAGCAGACAGATAGACGGACATTTATCTTTATAATATAAGCAAAGATTATCTACTAAATACAAATAGTTACTACAAATCATAATTTAATTTATTTTCGAACAAAGATACATCGCGTCGTTTGTATGTGCTGTTGTAATATTTTCTCTTTATAGGTACTATGTACATATTATAAGTACCGATGTGTCACCCATGCAATTTGTTGTTATAAAAGTATCTATGTTATTTTTTTTATTATTACAGATTACAGATATTATTGCATGCGATACATTGCTATTAATTGAAGCGACATTTTGCAATTTCGCACCCATGACTCAACTCCTGACAGTACTGAGGTAACCAGTGCATGAAATAGTGTGAGAGCCGCCCTACTATTTAATAATTATGGTCTTAATTGAAACAAATATTTCTTTTTTGTACTGAATTATAATTAACTAAATAAACATTAAAAACACATTATATATTATACACTATACAGTTGTGAAAATAATATAAACTTATGGTTACCTAAACCGTGAAGACACTAATGTGCCAACGAAGTCAACATAGCACTGATTTTCTGAACCACATCGAGATAACATCAGTACATAGACACTTTAGTCTCGAAATAATTTAATTAGTAGTTATATTAATCATAAAAAATATAAACAATAGTTTGCAATATTGAAAAGGATAACTCAAAATAGTTTGGAAAATCCAAAAGTGCACGCCTCATAATCTCATCCTTTACAATAAAATTGATTATTTATAAAGAGTACGTGTCTATAAATATAAAAATGAAATAAAATAAAACATTTGGAAAAGTAAAGAAAGCGGTACCGTAATAATTGAGCTATTTTTCTTGTGGCCCCACCTAGATGTGAAACTGCGCAGGTTTAAGGGACTGACTACCAACTTATTTTTTTAAACCTTGGCTTATAGTATAAAGAATCGAGTTTATAATGGTGAATTTTGAGTACGTACACTATAAAAAAAAAAAAAAGTCGATATTTTTTTTGTTTATTTAATAACAATTAAACCACATCGAATCAGACCCTGAAAAATGAAAGGGTTCTATTCCTGAGCATACTCAAGCGTAAGAGAAAAAAAAAGACTCGATTAGTAAAGTATTTCGGTCGCTATCGTGTTAACAAGAAAAAGGATCCGCACATACAGACACACGGACGTCCAAGACAGAACTTTTTTAAACTGTTTTTTAACTAGTTTAAATAACAAAAATGACATCAAAAATATCATGAACGTTAAAAATAGTGTTTTTTCTTAATATGTGTGTGTATGTATTATCTTACAAGTGCAATGTATGATACATAAAGACATTTTAAGTTTGAAAAATCAGATGTTTTGCGCGAAGTGACAGTAGTACCCACCTCAACGCTTCGCTTATGAGGCGTGCAAAAGTATGATAACATAAGCTTTAATTTCGACGTTTTCATAGTCCGGTTTGATGAAAGATCGGATAATATTCAAGGCGGGCTACTGGAGAGATTATTATTGATATAAATATCTTCCTAATAACTTCCCTTTCAAATAAGTAAACCATTAATCACAAATATATTTCTACCATAATATTCTGTAAGAATACATCAAAATTCATTTTCTTTAATATTACATTTCGATACTATCATCATTCACAATAAGAACCACATTTTTCTGGTGAAAGAAATTCTATAATGGAACGCCCACTCCACGTTGAGCGAACTTATTACACGATTATCGTATTTACTCTCATCTGCCGTTCATTTTATTATAATTAAACTCCAACCAAGCTGAGTGTATTGTTCAAAAATTCTACTCGTAAATCACAGCGATAACGCACGGCAGCATTATCACGCTTTAATTTTAATTATATCATACAATGGAGCATGGAACATGATACAAGAGCAATTAAATTCGCGCCTAGGACCGTTATTATGTTACCGTCCCTAATTACTCTAACATTTATTTAGTAAATCATGTTATCATGCGTAAACATGAATATTACGAAAATCAGTTACATGTAAATTAATTATGTTGAGCACAATACGAGGGTGATACCCAAATGTTGATAGGCTTATAATTTGATCAATACCATGGAGTTTCAACCGCACTCTAGTTTGTGTTTGATTAAAATTTAACCGAGTTTAATTCGTTTCGTGATTATCTTTCATGACAGAAAATAGTTTAGTTAGCTTTCCTGTCAGTTACGAGTTCAAAGCAATTTTTAATCATGACAATTTCAATTGTTTGCATTTCAAAATTTTCAATCTACTTCACTGTTCTAGTGGACGAAAAATAGATTTAAGTTAAACTTGTAATTAAGTTAAATTCGTATTGATGCAGATTGGTATCTAATGGCCAATTGCCCTTTTTTAAATAAGTCAATAATCACAAAATTATATCAGTTACTAAATAGAAATAATCTTGTCATTTAGGCATATTTAAACTCTATAGATTTCAAAAAAAAAACAAAGTCAAAAATTGAAAACCAACTGAATTATATTAATAACAAACCATTTATTATTTTTCATAAGCAACTCTTTGTCTACAAAAATAAATGTTTTATCTATATTCTACAGCAATATTTACGTACGTGCTATTGTACGATTGGCTAATAAAAATTAACGAGACTAGGATATTGTAAATATAAATATTATGTGTGTGAATAAATCAATGCAATTTGATTTTATTTGCGTGAGTTTTCAATTTGACATTTGTGCGTGTGAATGCGATATTTCACATAAATTTGAACCGTAAAACATAGGCCTTTTGGGATATTTTTGACTAATGTATGTGTGATCTTTTTATAGATAATATTTTATTAAAGAGAGATTTTTCACTGTTATTTTCTGTTGATTAAACCAAAATTTTTATTTGATACTAGCTGTGTCGCGCGGTTTCACCCGCGTGGCTCCGCTCCTGTTGGTCTTAGCGTGATAATATATAGCCTATATTACTCGTGGATAATGGAAATGGAAATAAATGGTGAAAGAATTTTTAAAATTGGTCCAGTAATTTATGAGCCTATTCATTATAATCAAACAAACAAACAAACAAAGTTTTCCTCTATAAAATATTAGTGTAGATTAAAGATTTTGGATAATGATTAATGATGACATAGAATTTATTAAGTTAAAAATTAATGTGGGTTTACTAAATAATTAATTTCAACATTAATATCCTCCGCAAAATATAAAGGAATATTAAAAACTAAAGTAATATCATGCTCCATACTAAAGTTAACTCAGACAAGTGATAACTGCGTTAAAAACAACCGACTTCAAACTTGCACTTGCAAAATTTACAAATACCTACAGACAAAAATGCTCATAAAATAAAAACTACTGGGCCTATCCGAATAAAATTTTTATGGGACCAATTCGACACCATCCCACATCGAACAAAAAAAGAATCACGTAAATCGGTTCAGAAACCTCGGAGTAATCGGTGTACATACATAAAAAAAAAAATATACCGGCCGAATTGATAACCTCCTCTTTTTTTTGAAGTCGGTCAAAAATTACGCTTTACAAAATAATTTTCCATTTTATCACATTTTAAATTATTTCATAGACTAAAAATAGAAAACAATATCTTTTAAAACATTATGTTGATCTTCACTTAACAATATAATTACATGAAACAACAAATTGAATTCATAATCGCGTCCATCGTGATTCCTAAACGTATTAAAATTATCTTCAAGTTATTTTTAACTTTATTCATTTATGTTAAGGTCGGGTTTAGCTTGTAGATTTGTTTCGAGAAAATTCGCTGAAGATTTATGCGTTGACATTTTATTTTGCACCTTAGTAATTTTGATTTATGTTAGAGATGCGGACATTAGTTTTATGAATAGGTAAATAAGTTATAACTTACCATTTTATACTACTTAGTATTAGATGGTTTAATATGATTCTATATCGAAAAATAGCAATATTTCAACTGAAAAGGTTTGTTTATATTTTGAGAATATAGAAAATATCACACGTTTGAATTAGTTTGTTTATTTTTATGCTAGTCACTATACCTACTTACTTTTACTTAATTATTGTAAGTAGGTAATCATAATAATATTATTAGTTCTCTCTTCTATAAATATTATTTTAAAGTTAGTTACTCAAATTATCGTAAACATAATAATTTTGTTCCATTTTCAATCTCTCATTAGTATAGAATATTAATTTATTGTTAACTAGCTTTCCGCCGGCGGCTCCGCCCGCGGTTTCAAAGGAAAACTCTCATAGTTCCCGTACCCGTGGAATTTCGGGATAAAACCTATCCTATATTACTCGTAGATAATGTAACTTTCGAATGGTGAAAGAATTTTTAAAATCGGTCCAGTAGTTTATGAGCCTATTCATTACAATCAAACAAACAAACAAAGTTTTCCTCTTTATAATATTAGTGTAGATTATTTAGAACGCGAAATAATATCAATCAGAAATAAATAAAGACGACTATAAACGAGCGACTTTACAAAACAAATTAAATTAATTATAATACTTATCTAAATAGTAGGGATGCGCCGAATACCGAATACATATTCGGTATTCGGCATATTCGGCATCTTTTTCACTATTCGTATTCGGCCGAATTATTCGGTTTAGGTGCCGAATATTTATTTATTTATTTATTTTGACACTTCATTACACACATTGTTTTTATAAAATATAAAAGTATATACCTAATAAGTCACAATGTTACAGCTTAATATGTGTAACGGGGCGGCCTTATCACTTCAGAGTGATCTCTACCAGGCGACCCCTTAGGCAAAGGACAAGTGTTTGCTGTATAAAGGGAGGCATCAAAATCTTATTTTAAAAACTAAACAATATTTTACAAACATACATATTACTTAATAATTACATAATAATATATACCTACTAAATGATAAACATACACATATAAAAATATAGTTAATAGTTATTAATTACTTAAAGTATTAAGGTCACTACTCAGAGCCATATTCCAGATCTAAATAATATTTATGTATTAGACGTTTAAAAGAAGTCAAAGATTGTGCACGTCTTATATCCACAGGTAAAGAGTTCCACAATCTTACAGCGCGCGGTTGAAGCAAATGAATAACTTAAGAAATCAGTTTTTTGAGTAGCCACACGCAGTGTGAGTCTTTCTTTCGACCGTAGAGTATAAGTTTCATTCTGGAGGAATTCAAAGTTATTCTTAAGGTATGAAGGCGATTTAGGGTCAAAAAGTACTTGATACAAAAGACGGAGAAAATGTATATTACGACGAGATCGGATTGGCAGCCACTTGAGTTTTTTTCTAAAATACGAAACATGATCGTACTTCCGAAGCCCAAAAATGAAACGTATACAAAAGTTTTGCAGACGCTCCAGTTTATTTAAAAGCTCCTGCGTAAGATCCGAACAGCAAGCGTCAGCGTAATCGATAATAGGCAAAAGAAGGGATTGTGCCAGTATGATTTTCGTGGAGAATGGCAAGAAGTTACGCAAACGCCTTAGCGAGCAAGATGAAGCATAAACCCTACGACTCACCTCTTTTATGTGATCACGCCAAGATAAAGTTGTATCAAGGTACACACCAAGGTTTTTAACAGTTTTGCTAAAAGGTATAACAATGCCATCAATAGAAATAGGTGTGAGGTTCTCCCAGTCAAGCCTTGAGATGAGACGGGGGCTACCAATGATGATGACCTGACTCTTAGATGGATTAATGGTAAGGCCATAGTTTGTGCTCCATTCAACAATCCTGGCTAAATCAGCATTAGTTGAGGCTATAGCATGTGATATATCTTCGAGGCTTGATTGAGTGTATATTTGCAAGTCATCGGCGTAAATGTGGTAGAGAGAAGTTAAATTACTTGTGATAGAGTTTATAAATATCGCAAAAAGAAGAGGAGACAACACGCCACCCTGCGGGACACCATCAGTAATGGATGACCAGGATGATATTTTATCATCAACTATAATGCGCTGTCGCCGTCCACGCAGGTAACTTTGAAACCAATCAATCACCTCTGGAGATATATTAATTGAACGAAGCAGACCTAACAATACTCTATGATTGACACTATTAAAAGCATTACTAAAGTCTAAAAGAGTTAATACGGTTAGCTGCTTATTGTCCATACCTGATCTGATGTCGTCGGTAACCTTAACCAACGCTGTCGTAGTACTGTGACCAGGACGGAAACCGGATTGGAAAGGACTAAGGACGCTGTTTTTGTTCAGAAAGGTGGTAAGTTGTTGATGTATCAAGCGTTCTAGGACTTTGGAGAGGAAGGGTAAAATGGAAATAGGGCGGAAATCAGTGGGATTACTGGGATTATTTTTTTTTGGAAGAGGTATAATTTGAGCAGCTTTCCAAAGGTCAGGAAAACTGCACGTGGTTACGCTATAATTTAAAATATGGGTGAGGATAGGAGAAATAATATCAAGGATGGGAATGATCATACTACGACAGATAAGATCACTTCCGACCGCATTAGAAGATATGGACAGAACGTTCTTCTTAATATCACAGTCGGTGAATTGATTAAAGACGAATGATGGGAATTGAGGTGTTGGAAGTGATGAAAGATAAGCTAAGGTACGATGAATTAACTTGTCATCGAAGGAGGTAGAAGAAGAAGAGAAGTGTTGATTTAAAGAATCGATGTTAACATTATGCGGGAGATTGGTTTCTGATTTTCCAACACCTAAGGTTCTAAGAAATTTCCATGTTTTTGCAGTGTCACCACTGTCAATAGATTTATGGATATGGCGTCGTTGTGCATCTCTACACAACATGTTACACCGATTCCTGATATTCTTATACTTCAATTTGGCTGCATCAGTTTTTGCGGACTTCAGTTTTGACTTCGCTCGGTTTTTCTGATTCATAATAGCAACAATATCCTTGGTGAGCCACGGCGCAGGCAGATGTTTCTTTTTAACGCGCCTTAGCGGTGCATGCTTATCGTATAAATGAGTAATGATGCTATTGAATATACCCACTTTAGCATCAATTGATTCAGCTTCAAAAACATCTGACCAGCTCATTTGTCTGGCATCAGACAAGAGGTTCTCCTGATTAATTCCACCAAAATTACGTAGCAACAGGACAGATGGTCGAAGTTTTGGTGGACGTAATTTATAGGACAAGTAAATTAGTTCATGACAGGAAAATGCATCAGCAGGACATTGATCAAACTTCGCAACAAATTCGGGAGAGGAGACTATCATGAGATCTAACAGAGAAGGGATGCAACCAGGCATAAAGTGAGTAGCATTTTGGGAAAGAACATGAAGGTTAAACGAGTTAACAAGGCCAAGTAATTTGTTGGAACGGTGGTCACGTTTCAGAAGACACGTATTAAAGTCCCCCATAAAAATAACATGTTTGTAAATCGGTAAGTAGTTTTCAAGCGTATTTTCTAAAGATGCAAAGTAGTCTACTAAAAGGGAAGGGCTGTAAAATACACCAAGTAAAATTTTTGAGGGAGAAAGATCCAGTTCTAAGAGAAGATGTTCTGCTGTATTTAAAGGTGGAGGCTGGGGAGAAGTACTTACAATTTTATAAGGCAAGTGTGAGCGAAGGCATATGGCCACACCACCGCCACCTTTCCCGATTCGGTCATTACGAATTAAGTTAAATCCGGGAAGGGAGTAGGAAGATGAAGGAAGACATGGCTTAAGCCATGTCTCAGACACAAGTATTGCGTGAATATTATTCGACACGAATGACGCCAGCATATCCGGAAAATGAGCAGGGATGCTTTGAGCGTTCATATGAATAACATTTAAATGTTTAGGTACGTCGCAAAAATAAGCAGAGAGAGTAACGTCCAAAGGTTCTGCAGAAACGCTATGAAAACTATCATCACTGAACGAACACTGTGATGAGATACTAGATAGACAATCATTAAAATCTGAAATATCGCTCCGAGACATTTCTGTAGAAAAGTAATATATTTTAAATAATAGATGAGAACAAATAAAAAAGTACAAAAAATACACAAATAAATAAGTAAAAAGAAAAGAATGAATGTGCAATGTAATAATATGAAAATAATAACTAAGGTATAGGTACTAACACTAAGGGAAAACAATTAACAAATATTAAATAAACTAGACAACTTTAAAATATAGATTATATAAATACAAGAAATACTACTAATACTTTTAATTTATTGATATATAAATAAATGAACAATACTTATATTACTAATAATAATATAAAAAAAAATATAAAAATAATAATTATAATTAGAAATATTCGGAATATATAATATATAATTAGAATATATTCGGTATGAGTGTTTCTACTTTCTTGGCTATAGAACTAAATAAATAACTTCATAATATTATGAATGATTTATGTCATACTAAACTGCACAAGTCAAAGAAATCCTATGAAGAATGTGTTGAACCTAAGGTATCTACACTAATATTATAAAGAGGAAAACTTTGTTTGTTTGATTGTAATGAATAGGCTCATAAACTACTGGACCGATTTAAAAAATTCTTTTACCATTCGAAAGCTACAATATCCACGAGTAATATAGGATAGGTTTTATCCCGGAAATTCCACGGGAACGGGAGCTATGCGAGTTTTTCTTTGAAACCGCGGGCGGAGCCGCCGGCGGAAAGCTAGTATATAATAAAACAATCATTACATTTCAAATCAACGTTTATTTTGTAAATATACATCAACATAATTTAATCATGTTTATTATTAGCACTTAGTTAGTATTTAATATTTATTATACTTTAAATCCTGAAGTCTGAAGACAATGCTTTTAGTCCCAATAGAATATGACACACGAAAAATAACACAATCACACAAATTACACTTAACTTTTGTTTTGTCATCTTGCATTTCATCAAAAAAGTCCCAAGCTCGCGATCTTTTACGTCCGCTCATGTTGCAAACACTAACTTAAAGTAAAAATATAAAACTTTTAAACAATATAAAAATTTTAATATTTTTTTGTTTTAATTTGTAACGTATTCGTGCGATGTTTTAACACAACTGAGACGGCACGGAGTGCGCGGGCGATATACGCGGGTGGCAGACGGTGAGGTAAGGCTCGCTCGCCACCGAGCCAGCAGCTACTTGCGACCCGTTAGAATCCGTTTACGCATCAAAACACATCAAAACATTGAACCGAATAATTCGGCCGAATATTCGGTTCGGTAAGGTTTTAACCGAATAGTATTCGGTATTCGGTTATTCGGTGAAACCACTATTCGGCGCATCTCTACTAAATAGTATCCATATTGTATGTGTCTTATTTATCTTTAACTAAGATAATAGTATAAAGTTAGAATAAATAAAATTCTACTAAATTATAATTAATTCTTACCTATTTATTAATTGGCTGTATATCCAATGTCTTCTCTAATTTATCTGTAGTAGTCTTCTTATATATAAAAATGAATCGCAAAATGTTTTGGTAAGCGCATAACTCGAGAACGGCTGAACCGATATCGATAATTATTTTTTTATTATATTCCTTGAAGTACGAGGATGGATCTTATATAGAGAAAACGTAAACATATACCACGGGCGAAGCCGGGGCGGACCGCTAGTCTATAATATAAAAATGAAACGCAAAATGCGTTGGTAAGCACAAACGCATAACTCAAGAACGGTTGAATCGATTTCGTTAATTATTAAGCTATTGCATAGCTTCTATCGCGGGCCTTGAACGCGGGGACCGAATCCAGAAATTCCGTAACGGAAAACCTCACGTTCCCCACTACGACGGGCACGGAGGTGTGGCTTGAAGGCATGCTATGCAATAGCTTTACCGCGGCAGTCTCCGAGTGCCACAAATCTTTTTTTATAATATTCCTTGAAGTACGAGGATGGTTCTTATGGAGAGAAAACATAAACATGTACCACGGGGGAGGCTGGGGCGGACCGCTAGTATGTAATACAAATTTGACCATAGCGAGCGTTTCACCGCTCGTGGATAACGATCCTTACCAATCAACTATACAATTCTTATGGAAATGTTAAAGCCATAATTACGGCTTAATCTATTAGCATCTTTGTCGCCTTATTACTAACAATAAGAGCCATTATTATCAGCAATTATTTCATTGATTGTGGTTATTAGTTACCATAAGCGTAAATCATAAGATGCCATCTCGAATGTACTTACCTATTTATAACTTAAAGTGGAAAGAAATCGGTTGTAAATGTTAATACTATTTTGTGACGATTCAAAAGTGCTTCTAGAAGAAGTCTTATTGAATAAATAAATGTTTAAGTTTTTGTTTGAATACGCAATTAGCACACCCCGGACACTCCATACAAAATTATCGTTTTGACCTTAGATTACAAAATAAAAGACAGATGGAGCGTTGCCGAACTAAACCGAATGATTTATCGTCATTTTCAATAAAGCTATGTGTGCTGTCATTTCGCCGCTGCACTGTACGTACACGGTGCTTCTGTGTGCGTGTAATGTTACCGGATATTGAAAAATTTCCCAAATTTTTCCCCGACTACGGAAAAAAGAGGGTTATGTTTTTCGAGTTTATGTATGTATGTATAATATTTCTTTGACACGCACTGCAGTATAAACCGTTGGACCGATTTTGAGATGTGAGGTTTCATTGCAATCATCTGAATTATTATGTTAGTGGCGATATTGACGTAGGCTATACACATAAATTAGCAGTCAAGTTTTAATTTTTATTTTAATATAATTTCGGGTTTAATGGGTTTATGATAATTTTTTTTATAATATTGTAAAAATTCTTTTATTATATAAAGTACCTGCCTACTAAAGTTATATTATATGGACAAAATAATTATATCTAATTTTTAATTAAATAAATCACATAAAAAAAAGTTTCAATATTAACTATAATAAATAAATTATTTTTTATTTTTCAAATATATGAATGCGAATAGCGGTAGTTTTTAGTCGAGAATACGGGACATTTTATTTTCATCATGGAGTTCACATAAATTAAATCGCTAGCGAAAATGACTAAGTATGACGTTTTTAAGCTTTATTATAAAAGTAACAAAATAATGTATTATGCTTATTAAAATAATCTAATAATGATCATGAACCTTTAGTGCACTATACAAATAATCACATTCACGATCGAAAAATCAAACAGCATTACCCTGAAGATCTTTTAACCATTTTACCGTTTTACCAATAAAAATGGCAAATTCATTTTCAAAATACTGGCAACATACGTTGAAGTTTTGTATTCCTTCATATCTGTAAAATTATTATTCGTTTATAGAAATAAATCAGCCAAATAATCTACAGAAAACCTGTGAAACGATGTTTCATCTTTTTTTTTGTTTTCGGGAACAAATTTTACAGCGTTTTATTATCACAAGACAGCATTTTTTTACTAAAATTGCAAACCCTTTTTGACGTATTTCATGACACTATATGCGCTATAGCACTGGTGCAGCGACGTATTTGTTTTTGATTTCGTATTTTCTTTGACAAGGGCGACGGGCGGTTGTCATGCTCCATCTGTACTTTATTTTGTAATCTAAGGTTTTGACAGTCACACTGTAGAGACTGCAAATGTGTGTGTTAACGCTTTATGGTTGGCACATTTTTGACTAGCGTAAAAAAAATTCGCGTTTTTCTGATGAAATACATCCGTAAACAGCACAATATCTAACCATTTTCTACGAAAAACAATCACAAATCCAAAATAATAAAATTACTTTAAGTCAATTTGATTAATGTTGTCAATCTTCGTTGCGTATCGTCCCTGTAGAAAAATATGGACCATTTTTAGACTGATCGTGCGGGGTGAGGTAAGTGTTTAATTTTGGCGGGAGGCAGAGAGTGTCCGTTCTGTAGCGTTTAGCTACTATTATGTATACTAATATTATAAAGAGGAAAGGTTTGCAATTATGTATGTATGTATGTATGATTTCACGCATAAACTACTGAACCGATTTCAAAAATTCTTTCACCATTAGAAAGCTGCATCTTCACTGAGCAACATAGGCTATATTGCATTTTCAAAAAAATTTGAGATCCTTACCAAAAATGCAATAATGTAACCCAAGGTGTAAAAAATTCCTGTCATCGCGTGCGTTGCGGAATCTATTCCTTGAAGTACGAGGATGGGTCTTATGAAAAAAAAACGTAAACATGTAGGTACCACGGGCGAAGCCGGGGCGGACCGCAAGTCTCATATATATTCAATTGTATTTTATGATAATTATATTGTAGTATCATTAATTTGCAGCTAGCTAGCTGTAACAACTTATAGTTTCAGTATCAGATTATTTCAGTCTAATCAAGTTTCTAATGAACAAATGCAAAAGTTTATATTCTTTCTACCTTACCAAGTGAAATGATATTAAAAATTGTGATTCAGTTTTATTTTGTATCAATATTTTACATGAGGTAAGCTAATAATGAAAATAATTATATAAATTTACTAAAGAATATGAAAAAGTAATTTCGGGATTAAAAACTTGAGCTGAATGGACTTTGATACTTTGTTTACACCCAATACGTGGATACATAAAATGGTGACACTTGCACTTCCTTGGGCAGTAGCCACGACTACATAGACCGAGCTGAATCGCACGAAAAAGGCTTCGCGAGGCTGCTTGCTCTGTGTGAACCCGCTCTAATAAATACTTTGATATTACTGCTTCAAATATATTTATTCCAAACAGTCAACCATAATCGCCTAAAGTGCTTGATTATCAACTCAAAACTTCAACGCCTGCCACAATTTACTCGCCAACATTACTGACAAACCCACGCTTAGGAGTTAACACGCAATTTTCAAAAGTTGTCGTAAACAATTTGAACATTTGACAAAGGACATTAGCCTTTTGGGGACGACCATGATGTTATATATAGCAATATTACTTCCCGTGTGGGAAAGAGATGGCGCTACACTGGCTATATAGCGCCATCACTTTCATACAGTGGATATAATACTGCTAAGCCATCACGGTACGAGGACTGACAAGTGAGATAAATAATTTCCTGCCAAACCGATAGCATTTGTACAAAGTTGATAATCTAATGTTCGCGGAACTTGGCCTGTTTATTAGATTATATTAATCTTGAGATGACTTAAATCGGTTAATATAAAGACAGGTACATACTGGGCAATGGTTGTTGTACCATTTGTTAGAATTTATTGTATTGGTGCTTGATAGTTTGAAACGACCACCTTTATTCTTTAATCTTGCTTTCCCGCAGCTCGCCAACATCGTCCTTTTTCAGGAACCTTAAAAGGAAAAAACGGAACTCTTACCGGGTATTCAGATAAATCTCACCTAATATAATATTACTGGAAGCCTCAAACCATATCATTGAATATCAACTGAATGGAAATGAATTGACTGAATTGAATATTCAACGAAATCTGTAGTTAAATCAACAATCTTTTTTAGACCACAAAAATATTAATAAATATGAATCCTAATTGAAATAAATACAGAAATCTAAAAACTAATCAACGCCACGTCCTTTATTTTGTTCTGCATATTAAATACAAAAAGTGCATCGAGTTGCACGCTCAATTTAATGCATAGAGTATATAGATACAGAGACAGATTTGTTTTATGATATGAAAGTTAAAAATTTATAAAGGTTTTTAATATGATTTTAACGCGCAACTTAACCCAGGTAACGTCGACGGCTCCAAAAAGTGCTATTTTTTTTCCTAAATTTGCAATATTTTTATTAATGCTCCACTCCTATAATAATAATAATTAATCTTTGTGTTATATTATTAATCCGTAAAGCGATACTCGATAAATGAACTATCCTGCAATTAACTCGTTCAGTTCAGTTCGTTATATTGCACTGTTTAGAAATAAGATAAGACAAAAACATTAGGAAATATTTTGTAATTCATTGTTGAAGTTAGCTAAAAAGTAAGTCAATTACATGCACCTGTTTCAAGTTCACATTGTTAAGGGTAATACAAAAAATACCTACAGAAGGAATTGCAAACCTTCTAGCATTTTGGGCATATCATTTAAAAGAGGTACTATCTATGTAATTTTTATAGTGTACTGTATGTTTTATTATACTCGTATTAAAAATTTTGACTTTTAAGAAAGGAGCACTGTAAGAAAAATGCACAGAACAGATCATAAGTGAAGTCCCATGTCCTCAAGTGGGGAAGGTGGTAGATGCATTATGCAAACCTCTGTTCAACTGATCGATTTTTCTTTAGGGAGAAGTAGGTGATCAGACTTATGTGTCCTGCCAGACCGAAACTTTTTTATATTTCCACCGGGAATCGAATCCAGCCCCCCTAGCTGCCTTCAGTTCTACGCTCACGCGTCAGCCACTGTAGCAAGGAGGCGATCATAGTAATAACTAAAAATCAAACTGTGACCACAAATGAGTAACTTTCCTTTATTAAATAGTTCACCTTTATTCTGACTCTGCATATAATTCAGAGATATTATCTGTACTTTAATTAATCTGTGCGTAAACCAATTTCCGCCAGACCGTGTTGTTTTTATTCGACATCCGCGGTCACGCCAGCCGTCTGTATCGATTAAATATCCATCGATATCGAAGATGATCGATATTTTATTTAGTAAACTAAAATTGGTTGTTTGACATGCATCTGTAGCTAATTACTATAGTAATTTGAATGGAATAGTCGTATCGAAAATATGAAACGACTAAAAATATAATGACAAGGAAATAGGTTATGTCGAGCCAGATAATGCTGTAATTTGTAAATTACCAATCACTTGTAATGTCTACCATATTCTTCTTCGTTTTTTCTCCAATTAGAAAACACTGTTTTTATCTATTACATATAAACAAACATAGTTTTATTAAAAATAAACAGCATAAAATCATAAACACCTAGAATTTGTTTTGATATAATTTAATCTCATAAGAATATTATGAGAGTGAAATTCGTGTACAATAATGCAGAACTGGCTTTATGCCGTGTAGGCCGTGTTTCCATTACAGCAGCTTGCAAGTCTACTTGCAGGTGGAAACCCGGTCTTAGACTTGCAAGCTGCTGTCAGACAGACTGTCGAACATTTCTTGCGGAAGTTTTCTTGCAGATGGAAACACGGCCTTAGGTTAAAAGTTGATAGAGTTTCATGTAAACTTATACCGTAATACGCCTATTCATCCCCATAAAGAGGCACTTTATAAACACATGAAGCTATTTTATTCTTAAAATGGTGTCGTGGTAAATGGTAAAACTATGTTCACGACGATTCAAAAGTGTTTCCAGAAGAAGTCTTATTGAAGAAATAAATGTTTGAGTTTGAGTTTAGATTTCAATTATAGAAAATAGTATATGAGGTGCTGGTATTAAATTCAAGTTGTACGTCAATATTAAGCAGTTTTTTCATTTCAGATAATATTATGTTGATATCATGAGTACAATCTAGTTTCTCCAGAGTAAAGCTATTAACCTGAATCACTAATTCATGAAATTCAGGTAAGTGCATTCGTGATACAAGGCTTGTTAACATTAGGCACAAAGCGCGTATCGTAAACTAATTTAGTACTAATTGACTCACAATATACCCAGAGGCTTATACCACTTATACTACTAGAAAGCTGAAAACTAATATGGCAGTACAAATACACTGAATTATTATGTAGTTATAATGGTTTAGTGTGAAAATAAAAAAAATCGTATTAAAGCATTATTTGTGGTCTTTGCTTTGTTTTAATATACCTCTATTATACTAATGAAAATATCGAATTCTCTAGCGTTTGATTTTACGCCTGTATACATTTAGAAATTAAAGACTTTTTAACGGATTTTAAACGCGATTTATTCATGATATTATTCTTTTCTCGACGTTTTGAACCCTTTACAGTGAGCGTGGTCACGGGTCACGTTAAAAATTCTTTAATTTCCAAATATCGAATTCACATTAATCCTTATACCACTATGGGGGCACAGGTTTTGCAAATTAATTTATTGTTATAGTGAATGTGTTTGTTAATTATAATTTAAAAAGTTTGACTGTATTTTTTGCAAACTTAAAACAGATTATATCTTTAATATATATAAATCTCGTGTCACAATGTTTGTCCTCAATGGACTCCTAAACCACTTAACCGATTATAATAAAATTCGCACACCATGTGCAGTTCGATCCAACTTGAGAGATAGGATAGTTTAAATCTCAAATCGTTTTAGAGAAAGCGGGCGAAGCCGCGGGCGGTAAGCTAGTTTTATTATATGCTTAAAGTATCTCCAAAAAGACATTTTTATGAATATAGTTAAAACTATGTAGGTATTATTAGACTATCACATTGCCAAGTCGTATCAATATCTCTACATTCATGAAAAGGTAAAACTAAAACTAACTATATTCCATATGCTTACCAAAGAAAACATTTTATCCCGGGAAATAGAGTGTTCCCAGGGGACAGATTAGGTGTAATTCTATCAAAAGGAAGCAAAGCCGGGTGTAAGACCATGGATATCAATTACTGCTAGGCTGTATGAAGAAACATTACCTTGGAGGTATAGCATTGTTAATTTGATACTAACGGTCTTGTAACATAATATATATTTTTAAATTTAGAAAGATAAAAATATATATACAAATGGAAAATAAAAATAAAGAACTTCTCTCTTTGTTTTAATTTTTATACTACCTTCCGCCTGCGGCTTCACCCGCTTTGTATAAAACTTAATAAATTATACACTAAATTATCCTTCCTCCATCTTTAAAAAAAGGCATCAAAATAGCGAAAAGCGACTCTGTCTACTCATTGATTATTGTTTCCAAATAATTTATATCTGTAGTAAATTCTTACTAAAATCCCTACTACTACTGTCTGTCTGTCTCTCTGCTTTCTCGCTTAAACCTCCCAACCGATTTTGATGAAATTTGGCAATCTTTAGACCCTGAGAAAGAACATAGGCTACCTTTTATTGCGAAATATGTACCATGGGAGAAGCCGGGGTGGACCGCTAGTAATACATATAGGTATAAGTTTATACAAAGAAGGCAATTATTGCGACGAGCACGCTCTGAAAAGTTTCTCCAATTTTAAAACCAAACATTGGCGGTTGTTAGAAAATTCATATATTAAGGTAAAAAATATAAAGTTTTTACTGTTATAACAGCAACGTATTGAATTGCTCATATCCGATTTCTTACTCATACTGTAAAATTATTGATTCGCACGAAAGGCCTCAAACATGTTTTATTGCAAAATCCACATAAGTGTTTTACAGAATCAATGTAAACTTTATCAAATATAAAATACTTGAAATAAGAACATGAAAGAGGTGCGAAGAGCCTCTTGGCGCGTTGCGAGTAAAATTTCAAGTCGCGTCATGGCAATACCGTCACGTCACGGAGTAAGGCGACGATTTTGGTATCTTTGAATCTTGCCATATAAGTTTCACTTCCGACACGTGTGCTCGGCACACACACTTTTTAGATACGTCATACATAATATAGATATTACAGACTATATAGTGATTGCCTCTGCTCGCCCAACTTTGACCTTTAACACATCACAGGTAAATGGTATATTATAATTATTGTAAGTATAATTGAATTAACATTGTATTGAATAATATTTCAATGAATTGTAATAATATCGTAATTGTTATATTTGCTTACCAATTAATTGGTGATTTCAGATTTGTATTGGATAATTTAAACTCGAAATGGAATTTAAACTCGGAATCAGTTAAATTATATTCAAGAACAATTAAGTAGGTTGTTTAATATCGAAGATGCATGTATGTTTGTGTCTGTCAAAAGCTACATGCTTTCATTAATGGGGCATTTCACGCGAAGCGGACACAGATTTCAGGGTGAGGTTTCAGATTTCGGTTATATTTTAGTATGTTACACCTGTATATGTCATCGGTATGTATACGAAATATTTTTGCATTTAGAAGCTTAGTTTTCAAAATACAGGTCTTTGAAGATGTCAGTAAGCGCGAGGTATGGGCGACTTCGAATGTAATTATCAGTTCAAGAAAAGTAATTTTTAAATAAATTGATGACTGAATAATATACCCCATTAAATAAACTTTTTATCCTCATATTTCGAATTTCGAATTTATATTTAAATTCCTTATAAAAATAAAAAAAATATTTTTCTTTGTGATTTTTTACAAACTGCGTATTTTTAAATTTTTTTAAGATCATTGTGGTAGTATGGGGATATTGCCGCGCTTCGCTATTATAATACATGTAGCTTCTAAACTACTGCGATGACCACTCTAGAACTTTGCATGAAGTTTAAGCATAATATAAGCCATTTATTTAATGATCTTAAAAAAATTTAAAAATACGCAAAGTTTGTAAAAAATCACAAAGAAAAATATTTTTTTATTTTTATGAAATGCCCCTAATACTAACTGCCCCAGGCAGCAGACATATTGCATTATTGCCCCATTTCAGTATTGAACGTTATGCCTCGACAACAACTTTGAAAAAAAATTGCCGTATTGTAGAGCCGCTCTCTAGTTTTTCGCTTAGCGATTAATTTTATTTTTTTTAATAAAATGTATGAGCAATAACATTTGTGTGGGAAATAAATAAATATATTATCACACATGCTAAATTAGATCTCATTAAAATAATTATCACCTGCGTTCCTCATTTAACAAATCTGCATTGTTACACGGAAACAATGTTTTAATATTAATCACCATGATACTTGGAGAGTCTGTCTGAACCCTCTTCAATTTGTATGATTGCTACGTATTAATTTTATTAATTCACAGATTATATTATAATAATTATTCGTGTTCTTTATCCAAACTACATAGTATAAAATAATCAAAGTCTTATCTGTCCTTATGCCCCTATGTGTTACCTACTCTTTAAAATAACTCAGGTCCCGGAACCACAGACATAATAGAAAATCTATTGTGTCTGGGACCGATCGGGCCGCTTGGGGCTCAATGGGTTAAAAATACGCAACGGATTTTGCGGATTTTTAGTACCTAGATGCCTAGAGTGATTCTAAGGAAGGTTTAGTATATTATTTATTAGGTTTAGGGCAAAGCCGACGATGCCGCGGGCGCAAAGCGTGTTGACATAATATGAAAAATGTAGTGTTGATAAAGAAAATTTTCTCTTGAAAAATGTAGCTCTAAATATATTTTATTCAAAAACATTGTGATATTATTTAAATTAGTAAGCGAGTTATCTCCATAAAATTTACAAGGCTTTACATTTCTTTTGAACTCTTTTCCGAGATATTAAGAAACTTATTTAAGTTACAAAAACGTCTTTTATTTTCCTCTTTCTTGGGAACAAGGGAAATTGTTCTAAATCCTGATATGCATCAAAAATATGAAAGCCTTTGCAGACTTTTTCTTTGCTTAATTTGTTTTTTTTTAGTATTTCCTATTCCTATTTTTATAAGAACTTTAACAACAAAAATTACTGAATTAGAGTGGATAAAAAACAAAATAAAATCAATTAAATTTTTGAAGTAAAACTTGCTTAGGCTCGTTGAGAGTTAAATTTCAAGATAGCGTCATGGCAATGCCATCGCGTCATGGAGTAAGGCGACGATTCTGGTATCTTTGAATCTTGCCAAAGAAGTTTCACTTCTGCTCGGCACACACGCTCTTTTTCATAGTACAAGCACATGTATAAGCGCGTCAACTATAAATTAATTTAAAATTAAATTAACTTGTGCAATGCTTTATTTCTATTAACCAAAACCAAAGTTTTTTCATCCCTTTCAAACAAAATTGTGCATTTTGTATCTATTTTGCCATCAAGTTGTTCAATGTTCAGTGTAAGTGGCTTATTTAAGTTATTTATGAAGCATCGGCCATTGTTATGTGGAATAATATGGTTTTTATTCGTGGCATTATGACCATAATGTATTTTATAGTTGGCATTGTTGCCTGTTCGTAGAAACTGCATAACTTTTATTAATTAAAAACTGCTGAAAAATCAAATTTATGTTGTTATTTTTGTAAATTGAAATAGTTATGTTTCTGTAACATTTTATTTTAAAAGTATTATAGTTTTTTTTATTAATTTAATCAGTTTAAAATTGTTATTAATAGACATTGCGAACTAGTATTATTGTATCAATTCTGAAAGTAGCCCTGTCTGTTACGTGTTCAGTCCTGAACTACTGAATAGATAGAGATAAGATTTTTATCTAAAACCACTATCGTGCGTAAACTGCTTTTCAATACAAATCTCTATTAAATATTAAAATCGGTTCATTGGTTACTCCGGACATTAAAATAGATTATTTCGTGTTATTCAAATGACTAAGGGAGAAGCTGGTGCCTGTATAGTGTATACACAGGCTAGTTTTTTTGAACTGAGCCTAAAACGGGTGCCACTGATACTTTTAAGCTTGCATAGCTTCTATCGCAGGCCTTGAGCGCGGGGAACGAATCGAGAAATTCCGTAACGAAAAACCTCACGCTCCCCACTCCGACGGGCGGAAATGTGGCTTGAAGGCATAGCATGCAATAGCTTTACCGCGGCAGTCCCCGAGTGCCACACGTCATTTTTTTTTAAAAAACCTATAATGTCTATGTCTAATGTCTATGAAAAGAATAAGAAATAAACGTTATTTATTATTATTATTTAATTAGTTAAACGTTTAACGTGGATGTAAGGGTTTGTTTTAACAACAAGAGAGTTGCGAAACTTGTATCAAAACGATGCGGGTCGGGTCGATGCGTTTCACGGACCGAGGGACAGATTTCCCATTCAAATTTCAATATTTGAACAAGCGAAAAGTATTGAAAATATTTTCCAATTTTCCTTTGAAATATCACGTACCAAATTGGTGGTACGTTAAAAATTAATAGCAGCTAGTGCATCGGTTACGCGAAAAGACATTTATAGGAAATGAATTAAATATATTGCATCTTTTTAACGATACATTTTTGATAGAATATAATAAAAGGAGCACGTTACGTCTTAGTTAATGTTATATATGTATACCAGAAAGTATCAGAGAGGCTTAATTTTAAGATGCCCTGTAGGAATAACTTATATTTTGTACTAGGTTTCCGCCCGCGGCTTCGCCCGCGCAGTCAAAGAAAAATCTGCATAGTTCCCGTTCCCGTGGGATTTCCGGGATTGCCTCATTTCCCGGGATAAAAAGTAGCCTATGTCCTTTCTCGGGTATCAAAATATCTTCCTACCAAATTTCATGAAAATTGGTTCAGTAATTTAGGCGTGATTGAGTAACAGACAGACAGACAGAGTTACTTTCGCATTTATAATATTAGTATGGATATGTGGGAACAACTATTATATCTCCGTCCCCGGAGAATAAAATGATAACTGCATACATATTTGATACTCCATTATAATTAATCTGTTCTTATAATATTATTAGGTATGCCTTCAGTTCATATCAAATAAAGATTTTATGTCTTAGCTTAGCAAGTAAAAAGAAATGTTCCATAACCCAGCTATCTTCATACTGTATTTAAATTTTAATTAAGTCAATGTTTCTAAAAAATGATTATGTCGAGGGAATACAAAACACTTCAAGGAAATCAAGTCTCAAAGAAAACCACCTATATCTCTCCGGTGACACCACGTATTGAGAATGAAGTTATTACTTTTTGTTATATTAAGCATGTGTCGCCTCATTAATAATGTATTTTCATTACGAATACTAGCACGGGGTTTTGATTTGAATCCTTTGATATTCGTCTTATATGAAAAAGAATGAAAAACATTGTAATTATAGAAATAGTCAAAATATGTTTAGGAATTTCAATTAAAAGATATTTTAAATTATGGTAAGAAGCCAATGATGTTAATAAGTAAATATTACATCTTAATATATATAAATCTCGTGTCACAATGTTTGTCCTCAATGGACTCCTAAACCACTTAACCGATTATAATAAAATTCGCACACCATGTGCAGATCGATCCAACTTGAGAGATAGGATAGTTTAAATCTCAAATCGTTTTAGAGAATGCGGGCGAAGCCGCGGGCGGTATGCTAGTTGTTATATACAAAGAAATAGTATTTATTTAACTTTTATAATATTTTAACGATATTTTTAAAAATAGTTTACCATTATAACAAAGCGCTCACATCGGCTATTTTTTGCTCTGTGTTAACAATTTATACTCGGCAATACTTATGGTATTTTGAAAATTATTTCACTATTATCCCAAGAGTACCTATTATATTATTTACTACAAGCAAAGACACAGTCACATCTCACTGTCAATTCATTTGTACATAATTTTGCACTGACCTCAACCAATAAAATCTGCTCTAATTAATGCTCTAATAAATTAACAACCGGTGACATAATGTATGTTAATGTAAAGCCTCATTATCAGACCCGGAACCGCAAAAGTCACGGATATTTTACATGATTAATAAAAAATTAATTTAATTGACATTTAATTTACAATGGCGGCGCATTTGGTCATTTTATTTGACATAACTGTCAGCACAGTCCACAATATGGAAATGGGAATGAAAAATCTCCTATTGCCTATAGTTATACAATTATTTTTTGGGTACAAAATATATTTTCCTGTTTTCTAATTAAATGGTTTTTGAGTTTAAGCTCTTTATTCTACTATAAGCTTTCCGCCTGCGGCTTCTTTGTTTACAATTTAATAAATTATGTACTAAAACTTTCCTTTTGAATCACTCTATCTATTAAAAGTCCGCATGTCCTATGTGTTTAGGTTTAATTAGTATTTAATATAATTTTCTGTTTTCTTCGCATCCAAACTTTTGTTCTTTTTTTTACAATTTTTTTTCCTGTGTGGCAAGACATTAAAATAAATGTATTTTCTTTCTTCTTTCTTTCTTTCATTAAAATCCGTTGCGTAGCTTTAAAGATTTAAGTATACAAAGGGACATAGGGCAGAGAAAACGACTTTGTTTTATACTATGTAAGTAGTGATTAAGAAATAAATACTGAACTTTTTGCTAGAAATTAATTACACCTACGGATTTCAATGAAAAATCTGTACTCAAAAAACAATACCTTGACCAACTTATTATGAAAAATCATTCAAAAGAATTCTGGTTAAATTATATTTTATCGATACTTATTCTCGTTAATAAGAATAAGAAATAAAATACTATACAAATAATATCATAATACTGGATACACTAACATTGGTAAATATATACGCTAGCAAAAACTAATAAGAGTCATTCAGATTATGTACACATCTTTCATCAAAGTCAACGATTAATCACCTAATTAGGTGTGTTATTATAAACTAGATACATTATGGTGTTCCCTAACGATATACTAACAAATAGTTATTTTATTTTTGTTATATCTAGTATTTATATGTTAATAGTGGTAGAGTTTGTTATTTTCAAACAAAAACGGTCTGTCTGTGTGACTTTTGCGATGAGTTATAAAATATTTAAATAATGTTTGCATATTATAATAACTGAAATAAGAGCGGCCTAAGCATTTAAAAGTCATCTCTCCCAGGCAACCCTTGAATACAGCGAGTTGATTCACTCTATTCTTTGCTGTTGTTTAATAAAAAAGCCATAAACACATTGGTGCTTACACCAAAGAAGAAGAAGTGGCGCTTATCTATACCTACTAATAATATAAAGCTGAAGAGTTTGTTTGTTTGTACGCGCTTATCTCAGAAACTACTGGTCCTATTAAAAAAATATTTCGGTGTTAGATAGCCCATTTATCGAGGCAGGTGAAACCGCGAAGCGTAGCTAGTAAAATATACGATCAAAATACCGCTCTTAATACTCGAGTAATTACATTAACTATTAGAAACAGCAAATTTTCCAGTGTAGAATAGCTATTAAATTATAAATGAATGAATATAAAAATATTCTTAAAGTAACTGCGCAATTGAAATCACGAGTACCTACACGATGTACTCATGTACCTACATCACATAATCTACATCCCACCAAAAAAACTCAATTGAGTTTTCAGTCAACCTAAGAACTTAATACATCTTTGTAAATAAATTTCTGGACTGTCTGCAGAACTTGGCACACATTTAGATCTCATTTCTTTTTTTGGCAAATTAAGTCAACGATTGAACTCGGCTCCAATTTTTACATTTATGTTTTTGGTGGGATATCATTACTTTTTGTACAGAAAATTACTCTGCAAATTTGATTTACTTTATAAATATAATACTTTATAAATACGATTTTTTTTTCTTGCGGTTTCTCTGTATGGTTTGTTTAGTATTATTTTCTATATTTTCTTGTATGTTATGAATGTCAGCGCACATTGCCCCGTCATTATCTGCAATTTTTTAAACTCGTTTTCTGTTTAAAAGATTACATGATTTTCTAAACATCCAGCGTGAATTTGTACACACACTATTACCAAAATGCAAAGATCGTTGTAGAAGAATCGTCGCCTTACTCCATGACGTTACGGTATTGCCATGACGCGATCTTGAAATTTTACTCTAAACGCGCCTAAAGATGTTTCACTCATATTAATATTACGCAAATTAAATCATTTCGACCTTCGACGAAGCCTTCTTCCATTACACCATTTATGGTAATTATTTTTGCATGCTTGTATTGGCTAAACATGTTTGTGCTTTATTAATATAATTGTATCACCATTGAATACCATGTTTAAAGCAAAATAAAGATTTTATTTATTTATTTATTTATTTACACTGAAATTAAAACTAAACTAAACACTCATAAATAAAGAATAAATAAATGTGAATATGTAAAATTATATATTATTTTTAACTGTATGAGCAATAAAGGCAATATTTTTATTACAATTTTCTTTTATTTTACGTTTAATAACAGTTTTGAATAAAGAAATCATGCAATCGAAGTAATCCGCCCTAGCGATACTAGCGCGAGTGAGTGTGATGTGAGGCGCTTCGAATCTACAGATGTTTCGTCCTAAAATATTATGTAAACTTCAATAATCTATATCTCAGTCATTTATTGATGGATTTCAAAAATTTTTTCGGCCACTGATTAGTTTTGATCTATTTTTTAAGACTAGTAAGGTGAATATACTATTTTCTTTTTTTTTAAACTTTTCCATTTTTCCATACAAACAAAATTTATGTCATTGAAAAAAAAATTAAATACAAATAAATTCAGTATTTTCTGATTTTTTCCTTTGTACACTCACTATTACCTAGTTGATTACAAAATTTGAACTTTCTAGGTCATCTGGAAGTGGGTTAGGTTTTGTATATGTCTATAAGTCAGTCAGTCTTAAAAATTGCGATTTTTGGATATTAATATCTACGCAACTGTTTAATCTGTATTTATGAAATTTAAGGTTCTTGTTTATCTTGAGGTCCTCTTGATATGTACCAAATTTGGTTTATATAACTTAAATAGTTTTCGAGTTATAAGGGGGTGAAAAGTGGCTCGAAATGGTTCGTGTAAATATACACACGGCTGCTGCTCGCCAGTTCTCTTCGCTTGAACTCGGCTTGACACGCTGCCGCGTGTCTAGATCTTTTACCGACTTCCATAAGGATGTATTTTTATAAAAAACGTATACATATTCAAATAATTACATAAAATTTGTTTCAACCTTAATGGTATTTCAGATTTAATGTTTTATATTTCATTCATAAGCTTTCCCAGAAGTCAAATTAAATGAATGAATTTTGAGTTTGAATTTATTCACTCAAAACCTGAAAATAAAGAGTTATTTTGTTCAAACCTGTTCATTATACCAGTTTATTTTTTATACAAAATATCTGACAAAAGAAAATACAAATAAATATGACTACGTAAAAGTGTAGGTTCTTTTGTGAAAGATATACCTATAACTTCTTATCTACTGAACGTCTAGCAGAGTTAAATGCCCACATTTTATTTGAAATATTATCTACCGGATGCACTTATCGACAAATTTGAACACATTACTCTTTTTATAGTTATTTTCCGTCTCAGTAAAGCCATTAGAATTTCATTGAACAATTATAATTAAGTGTGTAATAAAAAACATATTAGTTGTATTATCAATGTAGCTAACCATTACCGGATGATGTCAGAGTAGTTTCTATTTCTAGAACTTTTTATGTACAATATACTTACAATATACTTTTTATGAATGTGAAAAGAATAATATATTTATCATCAGCATACATCACTGCTCTAATCTATACTTTAATATTATAAAGCTGAAGAGTTTGTTTGTTTGAACGCGCTAATCTCGGGAACTACTGGTCCGATTTGAAAAGTTATTTCGGTGTTAGATAGTCCATTTATCGAGGAAGGCTATAGGCTATATATCATCTCGCTAAGACCAACAGGAGCGGAGCACTGAGGATAACACCGCGGAGCACAGCTAGTTTATTATAATAATATAATATTATCATACATCTACTTCAAGGGCTAAATAAAGAAAGACTGCATGATGTGACTGGTATGTTATGTGACCTTTTTAAGGATAGCAAATGTAAGTATATATTCTCAGGCTATACTCAGTGGTGGGGTTTCAGGATGGTAGAATCCATAACAGAGTCTCACAAATACAAACAATAATTTATTCAATTAGACTTCTTTCATTCACCATTTAGGTATCACATCACATAAATTTCATCTTAAGCATCAGCTGAAATTTGTTCCCATTTAAGGACATATAATATCCTATGTTCTTGCTTCATATAAGAAAAATAGGCAGCGTAAAAATAATGACGATAATTATGGAAGCGATTATAATATTATCGTACTATTTTGTTAATATTATTTGCTCCATATAATTAGATAGCGATTGGGTTATTCACTGTCTCTATAATCTTTGATTAAGGCTATTGAAGATAAAATCGATAAATAAAAACACAATGCTAAGATAATATTGTCTCTGCAAATAATACTTTTATATCTATAACAAAGAATTAATTAACTAATCGTAATCATAGAACATCTTCTAAGTGCAATATTGTCAAGGAATTCAACAACATTGTCATGAATTAAATGTTTTACGCTAGTTTTTTGAAGCGAAGCGAGCGAAGCGTGACGCGTCTGCTCATTTGCTCTTTGATAGTTTAAAGGAACGGTTTGTCCGTAGCTAATACTAGTCATTTAGATTATACGCAATTTACCAATCGATTAGGAAGAAATGATAATTACCTGCTGAACTTGTCTTAAAAGGGGAAGATTTATATTTATAGCTCCGATAAAGTAATAAATTACTTAATCGATTTTGAAAATAACGCGGCATAATCCTTATTGACGCGCGCCATTTATATTATATCTTTCCATTACGGGTCAAGTCGGTAATAATTGAAATTATATTTTGAGTACAATTTTGCATATCATTCATCAAACTGAATATTTAACAAAACTGACTAATAAGCATGTTTGGTACAATCGCCTTTGCTTGCAATAGATCTGTTTCTACTTACTACATCCGCTACATTGTCTCATTGATAATGCTTGTGTTATTGTTCAACGTTTTGTGAACTGCTTTCTGTTTCAGAACGAAACGGACAATAAATGTAACAGTTATTTTTTTTGCAAATGAATATTTTCGAACAGTTTTTACAAATGATATAAATGTAAAAATCTACCTGTATGTTATGCTTAAATTATATAACTAACTTAAGCATCGATTTGTACGATGCGTAGATTAAAAATTATGCTGGGCAAGCTATTAAAAGAAAGCTAGAAAAAGATACTAAAAATTTTTAACCCTAATATTATACAGTAATTTATTACCAAGGGATGAAACCACAAGGCACAGAGACATTATAATCGTTCATTTGGATTTTGAATGCTTTCGCTTGACTAGATTTGTTTCCTGGATAAAGAAGAATTGTGGCCTTACCCTTCTGCCATAACCCACGCTGACCAAATGCAGTGTCATCAAACTTTACTTTCTAAAGATGCTGATTTTATGACATGTTTGGTACAAAGACAATTTGCGGAGTCGAGAAATGACATAGGATAGGTTACTATCACACTCCCACGAGTACGGGATCTATGTGGGTTTGGCTTTATCTATGCGAGCGAAGCGACGGGCGGAAAGCTAATTATTAATATACTAGGTTTCCGCCCGCGGCTTCGCCCGCCCAGTCAAAGAAAAACCCGCATAGTTCCCGTTCCCGTGGGATTTCCGGGATTGCGTCATTTTTCCGGGATAAAAAGTAGCCTATGTCCTTTCTCGGTTATCAAAATATCTCCATACCAAATTTCATGAAAATTGGTTCAGTAGTTTAGGCGTGATTGAGTAACAGACAGACAGACAGACAGAGTTACTTTCGCATTTATAATATTAGTATGGATTAGTTTATATATATAAAATTCTCGTGTCACAATGTTAGTCTGCATACTCCTCCGAAACGGCTGGACCGATTCTCATGAAATTTTCTGTGCATATCGGGTAAGTCTGAGAATCGGCCAACATCTATTTTTCATATGTACCACGGGCGAAGCCGGGGCGGACCGCTAGTTAGTTTATATTATTAACATAAGAGGTAAATATCTCTGTGTTACAAATATTTATAAAGAGATTCGCAATAATGAAGTGCTTGAGAAATCTGGGTCAAAAAGAATAAATAATATCATGTAAATAAATAATATCTATACAATTGTGTACTGTGTGTGTGTATTGTGTGATATTAATCTCTTATTACATTTATTGATACACCACTTCCTCGTGTCTGTTTGTACTTGCAATATTATACTTATTCTTTCATTACACATTTTATAATTTATTAATCAGTAGATATGTACGCGATCGATTATATTTTAGATTAGAGGTATCGAGATTATAACAAGAAATTTCACTCGTGGTTTTCATTAAACTGATACATAGAATGATGTAATACTTGGTGCTGTTAGTTCTTGTATGTAGTTATTGTCGTTAGCAGTGCATAACCGATGTTCCCAAAACTAAAAAGGTTCTAGGGATGTATTTATACAGGACACTGCCAACACTACGAAAACAACAATTAAATTATTTCATGGAAATTGTGAAAATCGATCCGAAATTTATTATTTTCGCACATGGATTTATTTTCGCTTAGATTTTAAAATACATTGAGAATCCACAGAGAGTAGAAATACATTTATTCACAAACCATTGCACTAATTCTTTAAAAACTATTCCCATCTCGAAACTCTTACTTTCATTATAATTTTATTAAAACTTTTCTCTTACATTATTTTATGTAAAATAGTTTGAGAACAAAAATATACATGACCCATAAGTCTTAGAATTGAAACCGGGCATCGAACCCTGAACATCGTGTCAAGTAAACCTATGAGAAACCGTGACGTCATAAGGTGAACAAACGCACTTGCACGAATTGGTGTTTTTTTATATTATCCGATAGGTACAATTTTACTGTCGGATCCGATATCGCACCGACCACACGACTTATAAACTAGGTAACTTAGAGGGTATAATCTTGTCAATTCCATTATATCGTACATTCTTGAAATTTATTACAATGTTAATAACCGATAGTTAATGAGTTATCACATTATAATAATGAGTTTTAGAAAGACAGTAATTATACATACCTGACATTATCATAATTATTATCTTCGTCATGTGACACAGCGCTAGAATTGATACTACCTCAAGGAATTTAAGAGCTACCTACACCTGATAGGTATTCTCGAATTCTTAGTGCCTTCTTGTAAGCTGTAATGAATAATGATGCAGTGCTATTTTATATCATATTCATATCGAGAATACGAAAGCTCGTGTACTCGTTGTTCTATGATGCAAAAACACATACTATGTCTAGCCAATTTTGAGCAAAATATACAAAGTACATATTATGTCTAGCCAATTTTGAGCCAAAATATAGGCAAGTACACAACTATACGATACGATACGACACTAGAAAGATTTTGAAATATCCCAGTAAATGAGTTTGGTGATGTTCGAAATAGAATAAAGCTTCGATTAATGCATAAAGTAAAATAATCCGGACGATATGACGACCTTCTACCAATTAATCACAATAAATCATCGTATCGGATACAATGATCGGATATTGTAAAAGGCGCAATACGCCAAATTACATTTTGGTGGCAAATGTTTGTCATTCTAATCACGTTTTAAAGCTGTGTTACGAAGTCTACCATTACAATGTAGGTACCATGTAGGTACGATGTTTAGACGATGATATTATTTTTGTTAAATGACTGCCAAAGAAAAGAATTGTTGAAATCGGTCTAGTAGTTTATGCGTGAAAACCATACGTATATACAATATACATACATTATTACAAACCTTTCCTCTTTATAATATTAGTATAGAAGTAAAGATAGGTTCAAACGACTACATTTTTCAACGCATGCTTTATATTCAAAAATAATTTCTGATGAAATTATTGCAATATTTCGGCTCCCAATATCTTGCTAGCGGTTAAACCCGCATCATTCTACATTCCACAAACGCAACCCATATCAGTTGCTGGAAATAATTACAGTTAAATAATTAAAATTGTTTCTTTTTTGTCGAAATAACAATTTTACTAAATAGATAAAATAATTTAAAAACATCTATCTATACTAATATTATAAAGCTGAAGAGTTTATTTATTTCAACGCGCTAATATCAGAAACTACTGCTCCGATTTGAAAAATTATTTCTGTGTTAGAAAGCAAAGGGCATTGAAACTTTCTGGCATATCAAACCCGCCGCCATTTTGATTTTTTTTCAAAATCGCGGCGCACGATTAAAGTGGTATGTATGGATAGAGGACACATAGACAAACAAAAAATGTCTAATAACATAGTACCCTAAAGTGTCACATTACCGAGATATTTGGAGGTAAATAACAGTTTATTGGAAGAAAGTAGGTAGATTCATTACATAAAAACATACATACATTACATAAAAATGTAAGTAATGTAATGAATACCTACTTTCTTCCTGTAATAATAATAATCTACCTGGGAGTGATTATTTGGAGATAATATCATGCATATAGACACGTAATAAGTCTGTTTTTAGTGTTCGTCGTACTCATAAGTGAATATTTACCTCCAAATATCTCGGTAATGTGACGCTTTAGGGTACTATCTTATTAGACATTTTTTGTTCGTCTAGGTGCCCTCTATCCATACATACCACTTAAATCGTGCGCCGCGATTTTGAAAAAAAATCAAAATGGCGGCGGGTCGATATGCCAGCGTCCATACAAAAAGTTTCAAACCCCTTTATCTTGGCTGGCTATAATATATCATCACGCTAAGACCAACAGGAGCGCGGCACTGCGGATAAAACCGCGGGGCACAGCTTGTGTAATATGCATTGAATGTAGTCTAAGCTTTCGTAAGTTTACATGAATTTATTATAAAAGAAAAAATATTAAAGAATTTACATCTCGTAACATCTCGAAGTATGTACTTAAATTCAATGAGTCGTTAATTTATCCAAAACGCGTAGGAAGAGATTTTGATGAATAATTTATATTTAAAAAGAAAACTTCGCGACCCGCGTTCTTTAACTATGGGCTGCAGAAATTAAAAAGTTACTTTATGACACCACTGTTTTTGTATGAAAACTGTGAATTTTTTGACCATCTGTGTTTGAATCATTTATAATTTTGATTTGATGTATCAAGATCATATTATTTGATTAAAAACAGGATTTTATTTGATTTATATTATAATAGCAGTAGGTAATAAATGTTATATAATGTATGAGACTTTCGTCTTTCGATGCATTCGTCTGCATCTTCGATTCAACAGTATTAATATACAATAAAAAGTTTGAATCCTTTCAATATTTACTCAAGTACTTCAGTAATAAGACCAAATACGACAAACCCATTAGCATGTCGGTGATATTTTATTTTCACTCCAAAATACTTACATTAAAATATTACACTATATAAACAGTTTGGGTAAGGGTTAAGAGACATTTTTTTAAGAGTTCAATAAAGTCCAATACCAAAAATAAGATGTTGAAATATGTAGAAGCAAAAAATTCATCAATATAATAAATCACGTAACATCAAACGAATCTCAAATATGCTAAAATCTGACCTATTCTTGACAAATGACCTTGAACTCGATATATAGGTAATAAAGTAGAATTAATTCATGTTCGATATCAGTCTGGCATATTAATATATACTTTATAAAATAAATCAGTAAAAATCTACGTGTATATGTGTGAATCTTGGAGCAAGTGTAGTAGTAAATCGTCATTTACTTTACTTGTATGTACGAGTATGTATTCTCATATAATATGTATACAATAAATAATATTTTATCTTCAATAATAATATAATAATAATATATAAAGGTATGCAGTACGGAATGTGGAAATATACTCGTACTTACATTTCACTCACTAAAATGAATAAAACAACCGACTTCAAACTTGCACTTGGAACATTTACAAATACAGACAAAAATGCTCATAAAATAAAAACTACTGGGCCTATCCGAATAAAATTTTTATGGGACCAATTCGACACCATCCCGCATCGAACAAAAAAAAATCACGTAAATCGGTTCAGAATCCTCGGAGTAATCGGTGTACATACATAAAAAAAACATACCGGCCGAATTGATAACCTCCTCCTTTTTTTGAAGTCGGTTAATGAAATATGACTTTTGACAAGGATTGATAACAATTCTATTAACTTGAATCACAGAGTTCCTCCATCAATATAAATATTATTTCTTCAATGTGTGTACTGATTAAAAAATAATCCTTGATATATTTTCGACTCCTACACACAAAGGATTGCGTGTTAAAAACTTCTTTTCGTACAAAACAAAATTGACCTAAATTTTAAGGAACCATTAACATGTTGAAGTATCTGATTTCTAGAATTGTATCGAATAAAATCAGTAATCGAATGATAATTAAAATCGATTAACATTTAATAGCATTTATAGTTAGAATATGATATATCGTTAAACACGGATGTTCCTTTACAGGAAATGTTGATTATAGTAATGATACATCTGCGTATAATAAATTTATAATATAACATGACGTTTTATCATAGAGCAGCATAATAATACTATTTCTTATTGTATCTATTTATGGGAAATTGTAGATAAATAAAAAATAACTATGTTTATCATCTTGCTCATCTTAGATATTATGGAATCCAAAAGAACATATTAAAATAATCATAACCTATGAAAAATATTTTTTTCAATTTTAGTATCGACATTCGACGCAATATCCGTGCAATATCCAGATTTATTATTAACGACACCTGACAGATTTTTTTTTCTTTGAGCGTAACCATACAGTATTCCATTTATCACTCATAGAGTCACATAATTATGTAGAGCTAACTTCCGATAAAATAAAAACAAAGAATAGAATAATAGTCAATTTTCCTGCAAATGCAAATGTACTTCAATTTTCCTTACCGAAGCAAAAGAGTTTCATGTAGGTACATTAAAAAAATTAATAGACCATAACCGTGGTATGATAATATAATGTTATTGTGTTTATTGAGGTTCGACGACTCCCTTTTTTTTCTAATTTGCATTGAAATAAACTGCATACCTGTCCTTATTTATTGCAGCTATATCCGAGGATTTGTCAGCGGATGACGCTATTCTCTTTTGCCTTCTAACAAATGATTTTAATGTTAAATCTTTCCTGTTCATATTACATATTTTGTGACCTTGTGAAAAACAGAAGTTTGTTTGAACATGCCATCTCAGGAACTACTGAACCGAAAAAATATATGTAACCGTTGAATATGTAGGTGAGCCCTGAGTGTTCAATGCTTTATACGTAGATACCACGGGCGAAACCACGGCGGACCGCTAGTAAAAATATAGGTAAATACAGAAAAAAAAGAAACTAAATCTTCCCGCGTATAATTATATCACATATGTAACTTAATGAGTATTAATTTAGAATTCGGTCTAACGTTTGATGTATAGCCGTTAATCCCAAGATAATCAAGTCAGCTTCCGGGAATATTGTGGAATTGCTTTACAGGGAATTTCGTGAATTAATCTTTATATTAATAATTCGCATCAAGGTATTGTCACTGCACTTATGAATATTATTATAAACTAGCTGCTCCGGCAGATGCTGTTCTGCCCTATTGCCCCCTTTTTTCTCCATAAGAACCGTCTTTAGGTTATCAAAAACGTAAAAAATTTAAATTCGACGAGCCGTCTCTATACTTACGCTTAGCAACACATTTGGGTTTTTTTTCTATTATATAAATACAAAAACACTGTTTCTATATCGAACACTTTCATAATAAGACCCCCATTTTATGCAAAGATTTATAACAATATTGATATTAATTTTTCATAAGTAGGCTGATTTGATAATAAAAAATCTAAATCGTTTCATTGATATATCACGGACGTATGATGATGACATAGATTTAATTAGCGTATGTATAATGAGACGATTTTACAAGGTTTTCTGGCCAAATTAAAATGTGATGAATATTGGTGACGCAAATTACAAGTAATGATTTAGCACATTAATACTACCTGCTTGCATATTTTCCTCAAATTAAAAAGCGATTCGTTATCTTTAATGATGCGTGAAAACATGTATCTACTTTAAAAAACTCAAAAGTTTTAATATGTTTGTCAATGATAACAGAGGAAAATACCACAGTTTCCGTATCGGTCGAGTGACGTAGCATTTTCTATTGTTCGGTTCAATTCAAGCAACTCGGTCCCAATATGTATTCGAACTGCGTTTCTGCCATTACGCGTGAACGCTAAACGCATACCAACCAAGCAAAACACTGCAGATAAAATTATTTATTTATTACTCTAACATAAAATTAATACGTTACACTAATCGGTTCCAAATCACTGACTTCATTTGTTTCGTAAGGAGTTGTGTTGAGTGTGACGACTTCAATGTAAGGGGTCGTGGCTTCAACCTCTTCAACTTTTGTTGTTTGTTTTTCTTCTTCTTCGGGTACAGTGGTAGTAGCTTCTGCAATACTAGTGGTAGGTTGTTCTGATTCTGTTGTTGTTGTATTGTTCTGTTCTTCAGTTGTTTCTGCTTGTGTAGTCGCCTCAGGAACATCAGGTTGAGTAGGTGGGACAGTGGTCACCTCTGGAACTTTTTCAGGAGCAGCAGGAGTCACAGTTGCGCTCTCAACTGGTTTCACGAATGGTTCATCAACTACAACTATAGGAACTACTCTGTCTTCATAAACTCCTTCCTTCTTACCCTCATTGGGTGTAGTTACAACTAAATAAGCGTCACTATATAACTTCGCAGATACATCGTTGGTATTCACATTGGTTGGCAAAGTAGCTGTGTATAAAAATTCACTTGCAATATCACGATCATCATCCACAGTTTTCTTGTTTCCTTGTAGATATATGTACTTGCCTTTAATTTTCACGCTTAGGTCTTCACTTTTGTAATTCTTGACTTTGACTATGACATTTGTGTAATCCTTGCCAGCTTCTATTTGAGGTCCAATATCAGAGAAGTTAGGGAACATTTCAATTATTGGTTTAAAAATACTGAATAAGGGGAAAGTAGAATATATAGAACTCTTGTCCGCATTTTGATCTATAATCGCTGTGATGGAACTATGCGCTGGTTTGTCAGCGGGAAAAGCGATGGCTATTGAAAATAGCGAAAACAAAACGATTGATCGCGCCGGGAGCATTTTGAAAGAAACGTGCGCTTGTGTAAATTATGTAAAAAAAACTGGCTGTCGCGAGATCGTCGGAGGTTATATACAAGGAGGGGTATTGCGAGGCGATCGAAAACCGGCCCCCATTACGGTAGATTTTTGATACAGATGCTGCAAGGTGAATTTTTTAACCTTCAACGAGTCGAGTACTGTTTTGGTGTATTGAACTTTTGGTTGCTCTGAAGTACTTTATTATTGTGTTATCGGTAAAATAACTTTTAATAAATGGCATGGAACCGTTATTTAGGAATTGCTTTTATTGCATACAAGATAAAGATCGATAAGTATTACGCCTTTCATTACTGTTATTATTGCAGGTATATTTTTGTGTGAGTGTATATTTATTCTGTCAGTTTTTAGAGATAGGAATTCTTACTTAACTTGATTGGGAATCTGGCACAATTCGGAGCTATGTGTAGTTTTAATGATAATTTGGAAGTTTGCAATATCACCTTGTTAATGCAATGGGTGGCCCGAATGGTGATGACCCTCTGTTTTCAACACATTCTTATTTTTAGTATTTTTTATTCGTACGCAAAAGTCATATGACTAAGTTTTTATTAATCTAATCAACATATTTTATTGGACATCCAATTTATGAGCAATGTGATTGCAGCGGTGTTGTAAAAAGATACTCACTATTAAATTAATGTGATTCTAATACTCCAGTCTAATAGTGTTGGTTTTGGTAAGCCCTCACACTCGTATGCATATAAATCTAAATTTCCTAACGCAATTTGCATGCCCTTCTTACCTCGAACCCTGATAGCCTTGATTGCAGTTAGCTTAACCGCAGATCCACCCCTGCTCCATAATATAATGCAGTTATTATGAAGCCTTTAAAATTACTTCGTGTTTTTATAAACCCTTATAAGGAAAATTTATAGGACAATACCTCAGTTCTGGGTCGTAACAAAACCATTACAATCACTCTAATTGAATAAACGGCTTATGATTAAACTAATGTTTCCTCTCATTTTACAATTTTTCATGACCCATTTACATGACATAAACTTTTGTTATGCAAATGCATTCTATTTGTACTGATTGTTTCACTGATTGGTTTATGAAGGTTACCACAATGTTCTCATATGACTTCAAATAATAATGGTAGGTAACGTTTTTTTATGAAGAGGACAAATGAGCAAATGCCTTCCCTGGTGGCAAGGTAAGTCTTATAATATCATAATAGTCGTCTATAACAGAAGGTACAGATATTGTTTACTATAAAATACAAGCGAAAGGATGTAAATTATTAATGTATTTGTAAGGTATAAAAAATATATCTCATTTTAGAACTGTATTTTAAAACCTTAAGAACGAAGATGAGAGAAGAGAGACGAAGACGAGTAGAAGTCACAGTCTTAATAATACATTTCTCCGCCAATTCTGCTGTTACTTATGCTTTTAAACTATTTATTTCTTGCTGCCTCTATCATTTTAAATTACTTGAATCACAGATATTTAAAACCTCCATTCAGAACAGTTTTAAAAGAAGTCCCGATAACACAGCCATGCAGAAAGACAATATGAAAATGATCCCTTCCATACACACAGAGACACTATATTAATACGAAAAGAGGGAACTTTAAATTTAAATGCTGGTGTATTTTCCAAATGGTCACGTATCTCCTGCACGTGATGTTTCTGCCATCATCTCGACTTAGTAGATGTTATCTTCGGTTTTTCAATAATTGAAGGTCTCACGATATTGATTCTAAATACCAAGTTCATAAGGTTGATATTCCGAGATTTTGTTTTATCCAACTTACCTTTATCACTTTGAAATGTATTTAAATTGTATATTTTGTATTTGACAATTATTAGACTATTACATTTTTAAAACATTGAAATGTACTGCACTTGTAGCGTTATTTAAATGCGCTTAATTTAAATAATTAAATTAGAGCAAGTTGAACTAGTGAAGTTAGACCATTTTATTTAGTGAAATCTAATTTCTTAAAATACAATTCCATCTAGAAGTGCATTGTAACAATACAAAATGTATCTTACATTTTAACCGACTTCAAAAAAGGAGGAGGTTATCATTTCAGCCGGTATGTTTTTTATGTATGTACACCGATTACTCCGAGGTTTCTGAACCGATTTACGTGATACTTTTTTTGTTCGATGTGGGATGGTGTCGAATTGGTCCCATAAAAATTTTATTTGTATAGGCCCAGTAGTTTTTATTTTATGAGCATTTTTGTCTGTATTTGTAAATGTTGCAAGTGTAAGTTTGAAGTCGGTTGTTTTTAACGCAGTTATTATTACAAATATACTACATGTTATATTAAAATGATATACTCTAATGTATTGGATAATTTGTATTTTGTTAACACAATAATTTCACTTTTTTCTACGAAAGCATTATGTAAATTTCATTGAAGGTTATTTTAATCAGTGTAACATGAATATGGCTAAGCTGCGAGAAATGCGATAAACTCCATGCAGTCTGGAACACGATACGGTAATGGCCTTGATTACAAATTCTTGCAATCCTATAATATGAAACTTATTATGTGCATGGTTATAGAGGTTTGCAGTAAAATCACTATGTAGTGATAACAAACTCTACCACTATTAACATATAAATACTATAACAAAAATAAAAGAACTATTTGTTAGTATATCGTTAGGGAACACCATAATGTATCTAGTTTATAATAACACACCTAATTAGGTGATTAATCGTTGACTTTGATGAGAGACTAGGTGTACATAATCTGAATGACTCTTATTAGAAAACTAGCGTATATTCACCAAGGTTATAGTGTATACTGTATTATGATATTACTTATTTAGTATTTTATTAACGATATTAAGTATCGATAATATATAATTTAATCAGAGTTATTTTGCCAAATTTTTCAAAATAAGAGTAGCTCTTACAAAATTAGCAATCTGGTAGAGTAATAAGTTGGTCAAGTTTTTGTATGAGAATGAATTGGAAGATAGATGTACGTTTTCGTATTGTTGTTTGAGTACAGATTTTTCATTGGAATCAGTAGGTGTAATTAATTTCAAGCAATAAGTTCAGTATTAATTCAAATAATCACTACATAGTATAAAACAAAGTCGCTTTCTCTGTCCTTATGTCCCTTTGTATGTTTAAATCTTTAAAACTACGCAACGGATTTTGATGCGGTTTTTTTTAATAGATAGAGTGATTCAAGAGGAAGGTTTTAGTATATAATTTATAAGGTTTTAGACAAAGCGGGCGAAGCCGTGGGCGGTAAGCTAGTTAGTTTATATTGGAGATTTTGGCAATGTATGTCAGATGGTATTTCGTAGTGTCTTGTTATTTAGATTTCTATTATATTCTATTTCGTTTTTTAGCATTATGTAGATATTAAATATAAATCAATAAAGCAATCTAGCATTTTATTTTTCTTATGTTAGCTACAGTAACTTTGCAGCAATGTTTAAATCTAGGTATACCTACAACAAAATATAATTCGTTCTTTTTATATAACGAACAGTGTAATTTTTAATCAATTTACATATTATAACTAATCGACTCTACACCATAATTCATAAAAATCGCTCCAACACGTCAATGAGTTTGAATTTAGAAATAGATACTAGAGATTATTTTCACTAACCTATACAAATGCATGTTTTTATGTGATGGATATTGCGTGAGCGTATCGAGGGCATGAGGAAGCCACAATTATGGCCGACATTATGTGTTTACTGTTTAGCGATGACAGCTGTTTCACCTGCGTTGGATTACATTGTGTTAACATGATACCGTGCGGTGGCCGGGCCGTGCTAGAGCCGGGAAACAAATTAAATCTATTGACAACGCCGTCATCTATTGACCGCCTCCTTGGTACAGTGGTTGACGCGTGAGCGTAGAACCGAGGGGTCCTGGGTTCGATTCCCGGTGGAGACGAAGAAAAAAAAATATCTCGGTCTGGTAGGACACAGAAGGCTGATCACCTACTTGTCCCTAAAGAAAATCGATCAGTGAAACAGATGTATGCATAATGCATCTGCCCCTTACCCCACTACGGGGACACGGGACTTCACTTTTACAACGCCGTGCCCTGTCCGTACACGGCCGAACTAGGGTCAGGCATGAATTATTTCATACAAAAAATATACAATAATTTTTGATCGTGAATCGAAAGGGCGAAGGCGTGGTCGCGACGGTGTAGCGTAATTTTACATGCAGAATAATGCATATTGCATAATCCTTTTACTTTTCTAGATATTCATAAATTATTTTGCTTTTATACTCTATACTAAATGTTCGATTCTCCACTTTTACTCCCTTTTTACCTGATAGTGGCGTTTTTCAAGTCTCAATACAAGATCTCCGAATAGTAGTCTGAAAGTATGTTTTTTAATTTATTATCTTCTTCTATTTGTTAGGTTGTACGAAGGTTGTACGTTACACGGTGCGTGTCGTTAGATACTTTTTGAATATAAATCTAATCTAATACTATGAAGCCGAAGAGTTTGTTTGTTTGAACGGGCTTCTAAAAAATTATTTCCATGTTAAATAGCCCATTTATCGAGGAAGGCTAGAGGCTCTATATTACTAGCTTTTCGCCCGCGACTTCGGGCGCGTTTTCAAAGAAAAACCCGCATAGTTCCCTTTCCTGTGATTTCCGGGATAAAACCTATCCTATGTGTTAATCCAAGTTACCCTCTATATTTACGATAAATTTCATTGTAATCGGTTCAGCAGTATTTGCGTGAAAGAGTAACAAACACAAACACATCCTCACAAACTTTCGCATTTATAATATTAGTAGGATAGGATAGGATTGCGCTAAGACACACAGGAGCGGAGCCACGCGGGTAAAACCGCGAAGCACAGCTAGTGCTAATAATTAGTATATAACACTAGATTTCCGCCCGCGGCTTCGCCCGCGTTTGCAAAGGAAAACCCGCATAGTTCCCGTTCCCGTGGGATTTCCGGGATAAAAACTATTCTATGTGCTAATCCAAGTTACCCTCTATATGTGTGCTAAATTTCATTGTAATCGGTTCAGTAGTTTTTACGTGAAAGAGTAACAAACATCCATACATCCATACAAACTTTCGCATTTATAATATTAGTAGGATGTGTCCTACCATGACAAAAAACTAACAGCAAAAAACCAGCGAGTAAAAAAATTACAAGCCTATTAAAGTGTACTTTATAAATCTTCTTCACTGATTAATTCTTTTGACTATTTCTTATACGAACTGCTCCTGCAACACTGAGATTTCGTTTATCTACCGAGCATCGAACCCGAGACCTCTAACGAGTTATGCGAAACACGGTCAGGCTCCTGGAGATCAAAGGTAAAGGTATCTCTTTACTTCGTATAGGAATATTATTTATATATACTAATACTATACAAAGATAAGATCACTGCAGCACTTTGAGACAGTTACCTACAATGACGAACTCTACATTATCAGCTAGTATATAGTACTTATTACTATATAATATATATTATATACAAAAATAAAAATAAAATAAATATCGCTATAAAATTGCAATAATTTATAAAGTAAACACTTAAAACTAATTCTGTGACTCATCTAATATTATATTATAATGGCGAAAGTTTGTATGGATGTATGGATGTATGGATGTTTGTTACTCTTTCACGTAAAATCTACTGAACCGATTACAATGAAATTTAGCACACATATAGAGGGTAACTTGGATTAACATATAGGATAGTATTTATCCCGGAAATCTCACGGGAACGGGAACTATGCGGGTTTTCCTTTGCGAACGCGGGCGAAGCCGCGGGCAGAAATCTAGTAAATTATAATGCACGCTATATTTAATGCTTATCAGTGACCACAAAATGTCATTTAGATTATTTCTAAATATTATGGGTAAGTTTCAATAACATTAATAATATCTATAATATTTAGTTCAAAATCTGGATTAACACAAGCAAAGCCAGCGTCAAATACTAATAAACTATATCGTGATTTTCATATTAAAAAACAGATAATATTATGTTGGAACTTGTAAGGCTGGTTGCAGAGCTTGACCGACGTCGATCGACGACGACGACGACGATCAGTGCGTACGTCAGTCGCGCTTGTCATATTCATATGTATGGATTCATAAAACCAAGAAGCTTATATCTAATACACTGGAGATTGCACTATGACCAAAAACTTGTAACAAGAAAATATGATCTAGAATGACGTCAGTCATGTTTTTTGTCTCTTTCTGTTGAGTGACCACGCTGGTTTGTAAATTCAGGATTTTTCAAAATAGAAAAAACTAAAAATCATGGTCTATAAATAATAACGACAAAGGTATATTTTTAACAGTATTTATATTATAATATTATGGTCATACTTTATAGGTACATACAATTTTAATTGGTATAGAATGATAGTTTTAAACAACTTTTGGCTACAAAGCTTGGATATGAACCGATATATAGCATTAACATCCTTTGTAAATAGAGGAAAGTTGTGATTTGCATCAGATGCTGTTTACCAAATTGTAAGCTACTCAGATCTTCTTTTGAAACGCGTTGCTTCGACTGGTCAATTTCAAGCCAAAATCATCAAAGAAAAACTGTTTAGCGGCCTTGCACAAATTTCAGCTAACTTTACAAAGTTTATTTTTCAAAAGGTATTTTTTTCTGGGTCGTAATCCTCAGTAACCTTGATGGGCACATATATTTCTTTTTATTTTACTTTTTGGAAAGCTGAAATACGTAAAACAAAAAAAATATAAGGTAAGTTAAAAAAGTATAAATTTCAATGTAAAAACGAACAATCTTATAACTACATGTGAGTGCAATACCGATGTCGTGTGTTGTTTCATTACTAGTAACAATCTTTAAAATGGTGTTCTAAATTTTCATCATAATATTGTTATTACAATATATTCTCCTCGCTATCCATAAAAACTCGTCATCATGGTTACCTTACTTGTTAAATTTGTTTATTGAAAACTTGTTGAAAAATGATAAAGTATTGGGGAAATAACAAATTTAACATGACTGCTTACTAAAATGATGCTAAATTAGACAATTTTTGCCATTGAAATGATTCTAAACAGGTAAATGCAGGAGTATTGAGGAATATTGTAAATAACGTAAATATACACTTGCCTGTGAAATTCTATGCCAGAATTCGGTGTCCAAACGCTTATATCCAAACGAATATAACATTGTCATCATAACTTAAAAGATGAGTTTCATACAGTTTATTTCCTTACAGATTGCCTAACTGTAGATAAAAGATAGTGCTGTTCTCCTGCTGCTCCACTTAAGATAGCGCTGTTTATCATTATTTTTATTTAAGTTTGTATAATAAAACTAGGTTTCCGCCCGCGGCTTCGCCCGCGCTGTCTAAGAAGAACCCGCACAGTTCTCGTTCCCGTGGAATTTCCGGGATTGCGTCATTTTCCTGGGATAAAAAGTAGCCTATGTCCTTTCTCGGCTATCAAAATATCAACATAAGTACCAAATTTCATAAAAATTGGTTCAATAGTTTAGGCGTGATTGAGTAACAGACAAACAGACAGATTTACTTTCGCATTTATAATATGTATTAGTATAATGAAGGTTTTAGGATAATTAATGAGATTTCTTGATATTATCAAGATACAAACTCGAATCCTAGAAAAACATTATGTAGTATCAATTTAAGCATTCCGAATCGGTGGTAAATTTTAAAAATATGGTATGACGATTCAAAAGTGCTTCTAGAAGAAGTCTTATTGAATAAATGAATGTCTGAGTTTGAGTACGAGTTTGAGTTTTGAGTTTGAAAGGAAGTTAAAATCGGCTACTCGTATCTCTATCGTCTATACTCATAAAATACAATCTAGCACACGATTATCATACTTTGTGTAAAATAGAAAGTCCTGTAAATGTATTTACCTCACACAAAGGTGTGACATATACACCGTTGTTAGTAAACACAGCTGCAGTGCGTGATAATTGTCCAACTTTTGTATAAAACGCAGAAGGAAAGCGATGAGTTAAGGAAATGATGTTTTATTATATGCGTAATATGGTTTTGTTTGTTATTATTGTTTGTTTGTTATTATACCAGAAACTAAGTTTTATAGATGTTGTGCTGTTTACTCCTTATTTATTAGAGATCTTCAAGGTTTAACAAAGGCTCTGAATCCGCACATTATTGTCTAAATACATAAAAATAACACTTCAAATAAAAATATATGCAGAAAACAAAACCAACACCAAAAAAATATGTATTTTATTAAGAATTTGTTTCACAATTAAAATACCTACTAAGTACTAACTACTGCTAATAATACTGCTTTTTAATTATTACGTCAATAGCCGTATCAAAGCATAAAATTTTAAATACGCTAAAATTGAGATACGTCAGCAATGTCACGAATTAATAATATACGATATAAAAAAGAAAAATGTATTGATCTTGTTAAATAGGTTTTTGGCTTATTTTACGAAAGTGTGGTGTAATAAATAATAAGTATCCAATTATGTTTGAGTGTGTGCATTTAAGAACTATTATGTAGAGTAGGTACGATAGACTTAATGCTTTGTTCAAATTGAAAATTATAATATAAATACATATTATGTTTGGGGAATACATAAGTATATTATTAGAGCTGGATTACTATTTCAATTTATAAAAAAATGTTTGCTATGAATTTCAATTATTACAACATTAAAAAAAATTAAGTACTTGTCTAGGTCGATTATGTTTTCAAATGAGAAACCGCTTCAAGACAGGAATAATTTAGATTTTAGCCGATCCTTTTCAATCAGTATAAAAACATGGTAAAATTAGTGAAAATTCTGTAAAATGATTAATGAATCCAAAAGCTATTGTGAAACATTACGAAGCTAAAAAGAACTTTGTTATTAATAATCTCAAAGGCTTAATATTCGTAAAAAGTATTTCTGACGTTTTCGTTCCCTTATTTTAATAAAAATAATAGTGTGATTCTATTTTTGCATAAAATCTAAATAAGAAGTCACGCGCGTAAATTCTTTCATGCTATATCTATTGTAACTATTGTAATTAGTACATTTTCTTTTGTTATATTATTAGTTACTATCTGCTCCGCGCGGTTTCACCCCCGTGGCTCCACTCCTGTTGGTCGTAGCGTGATGATATAATTATAGCCTATAACCTTCCTCGATAAATGGGCTATCTAACACCGAAAGAATTTTTCAAATCGGACCAGTAGTTCCCAAGGTTAACGCGTTCAAACAAACAAACAAACAAACAATCAATCAAAAAAACAAACAAACTCTTCAGTTTTATAATATTAGTATAGATTACTGAGATAATAACAAATCAAACTTTATATTGGTATAAGTTTTAAATTGGTAATTTATGACAGCAAACATATTTCTCAGTCAAAACAAATAATAGATTGAAGTGAATGACAATATTGTTTGACTGAATATATTCTAACGTGACCACATTTCTAAATATAACTAATTTAAACGCTCTACGTTCATTGTATTATCCAATAAATTATCGCAAGCCATTACCAAAATAATATCACACGAAAATTCTCGAAGTTTCTAATTCAGCACACATAGAAAACAATAACAAAAGAATTCAGTGATAACACCGGCCAACCACGTCCGTAGTTACGTCATACGCATACTGCGCCACACAGTAACAAATAAAACACTACATATTATACAAAAAGGATTTATTAAAATACTGATTTATAAATACATACTTATTCTAAATATCACTTAAGGTTGGACTTCGTTCGCTGCGCTGTTCTCTGCCTCGTTCGTCAGGGTTGGGCTCGTGGTCGGTTCCCGGTCCGCGGCGGTCGTGGGTTCCTTCTTATCTTCAACAGGGCCGACTGTGGCTACCTCTTTGTCTTTGTTGAACGCCACACCGGCTTCTGTGATCGGCACGACGCGCTTCTCAACCCTCTCCTCAGATTGACCGTTCAATGGCACCGAAATTTCGAGGATATCATCCGTGTAGATCTTAGCGGTCACATCGGAAGCGCTGGCGTTGGACGGCAGGGTGTAAGTATAGAAGAACTGGCTGGCGATCAAGTCGTGGTCGTCTTTCTTCGCCTCGTGGGAACCTTGGATGAAGATGAAATCTCCCTTAACTTCCACCTTCAGGTCGTCCTGCTTGTAGTTTTTCACGTTGACGATCACTCTGAAGTTCTTGTCGTCGACTTCGATTTTGGGGCCAAAGTCAGCGATCGATGGGAACAGGTTCCAGATGGGCGAGAAAAAGTTCATGAAGGGGAATTTCGGGAAGGTGAACCATGGTACGTCTCCCGCGTCATCGAACTCCTCCGGGACCGGGATGCTGATGGGGTGCGTGGGTTTATCGGCCGCCGGAAGAGCGGCGGCGATAGCGAAAAGCGCGAAAAACGCGAACAGCCGCGGTGATAGCATGATTGACGTGCGTCGCTCACGGGTGGGTTAAAAAAACTGCCGGCGCCGTGGGAGGTGTAGGCTTTATAAAAGTGGTGGGGGGTACAGAGGCGAGCGCATCGCTGCACCGGCGGTGACGCACCTAGAGTTAAATTACAGATGCGACACGCATAGATAGCCGCGAACGATCCGGTTAGACGTTCAGAGAAAACATAAAGATGAAAGTATTTTTATAGGGTAACATTATTGAGCGTTGAGCATAAGGGAACATCGTCGGTTTTTGCTAGCGTTCTATTATGAGACTGTTGTGATTGTTGGTAATTAATCGCTAATTTTAATGAGTTCCGCTTAATGTACTTTATGTGTGATAAAAATTATTTTACAATTACTTTTTGACATATTTACATAAATTACATAACATTGTGTAATTTAACACGTATTTCTTTTGTAAGATATAAATAATGTATTTTCCGTGATGACTTTTTGTAGAGATTTAAATTAATACCAATGATTAAAATTAAAATGAAATGAAGTAATATTAAAATTTCATCGCACAAAATATTTAATTAAACTATCTTTAAAACGACATTCGCTCCGGGATAAAACAATTAAAATTTGCCTGATTCTGGCAATTGATACACTTGCATAACCAGCTGTTTAAAATCATATTGTATTATTTAAAATTTAAATAATTGAAAATAAAATAGTGGACATTTTGTGAATAATTTATTTAACGGGAAGTAATGACAAAACAAACTCCAGAGGCATTATCTCTTATTCAGGGATGGCTTATTAATTTGAGATGATTAATGAAAAAAGTAAAAAGAAGACCTCAAAAAAGTTTATGTACCTATTGATTAAAAAAAAATATATTATAAATTATGATTAATGAAAAAAGTAAAAAGAAGACCTCAAAAAAGTTTATCTAGGTATCTATTGATTAAAAAAAATATATTATAAATAAGGAAATAATACATTTATCTGTATCCATAATTTTCCAAGACACTAATAGCTATGATAATTTAACAAATTGCCTAACGAATTAAGAAAATTTCCATCCCATTTTCATTTTGGTTTCCTCATAAAACTTAATTATGCTACTAATTAGACAACCATATTCGGTGTTATGACAAATCATGTGCGTTTAGCTTTAAAAATTAAATTATGCCCGTTTACTTAAGTAATTGACAACTAAACAATATTTAAATAATGTTTTCTTAATATTGTAAAGAAGTAAAATGCATTGCTCACACATAAATTGCTGACCCAGACATACAATCTAAAAAAAGTAGAATGTACTCAAACATTTGAACAACAACTGTATAGACATTAATTATAATACATTACACAAATATATACACTTATCTAGTAAATAATGGCGAGGTCTCAATAATAATGTAGCTTCAATATTATGTCTGTCCGTCCGTCGGTCACCAGGCTATATCTCATGAACCGTGATAACTAATAATAAAGATTTTTAATAATGTTTTAAAACAATATGCAGGCATAAAGTATTGTACCGCATCTGCGTACATACAATAATAATCAACTCCGTGGCCTTGTAAACGCTTCTAGACTGATCGGGTACTCATTTACTTAGCTACAAACGATGTTCGACCAACGTGACTCCACGATGTTTGAGTCAGCTCATATAATCATGTTTTTCATATTTCTCTCGTTTTCCCTTAAGGAAACTTTTGGTTAACAATGTAAATTATGTCTTTTTTGTTAGGACGTTAATTTCTATGTAAATTTTGTTTTGGTAATTTTAGCAGTTTTTAAATAGTTTGTTGTTTTAATTGACTGTTTCGTTTTCGATTTTTTTTCAGTATCAATTTTAAAATAAGGCTCTGACTTCAGACGGTGGTATCTTTTAGCAAAAAACAAAAAGGTGTCTTATAGGTTTAATTTGTTTTTCTTTTACTTTTGAGCAATAAATTTAATATCCATTCATTCGTAAAAGAATTCACGTGATTCGAATACATGTGTTATATTTAGGTTTATAGTTCTTGTTTATATTGTTTTTCCATTTACACATTTAACACAGACAGACCATAATAAGACATTATTTATGAAAAAAATAAACAAAAACATCATAATCACATGTTTTTGTTTACCGTGCCATAATCATGTTCTGTAGGTAATAGGCCCACTTATTTTTTATTAGTATACATCTAGTATAGTACCTATTACATTATCTATGTTATATATACTTCCTTAACATTACTTGCGATACAAATAACATCTCATTATACAGTAAAACATTCCAATGTAAACTATAAAATATAATATAACTAGCTTACCGCCCGCGGCTTCGCCCGCTTTGTCTAAAACGATTTGAGATTTAAACTATCCTATCTCTCAAGTTGGATCGAACTGCACATGGTGTGCGAATTTTATTATAATCGGTTAAGTGGTTTAGGAGTCCATTGAGGACAAACATTGTGACACGAGATTTATATTCTAATATATAAAAATCAATGCCACTTTTCGTTGTAATTCCATAACTCGAGAACGGCTGAACCGATTTCGATAATTCTTTTTTTATTATATTCCTTGAAGTACGAGGATGGTTCTTATGTAGAGAAAACGTTAATATGTACCACGGGCGAAGCCGGGGCGGACCGCTAGTATATTATTAAGAAGAAGAAGATAATCTATACTACCTAATAGATATTATAAAGCTGAAGAGTTCGTTTGAACGCGCTAATCTAAGGAACTATTGGTCCGATTTGAAAAATTATTTCAGTTCTGAATAGCCCATTTATCGAGGTAGGCTATACCCGCTATAGGCTATATTATATCATCAATTCATCACGCTAAGACCAACAGGAGCCGTCAGCCGAGCCACGCGGGTGAAACCGCGGAGCGCAGCTAGTCAAATATAATACCTATCTAAAAATGAAACAAATTCTATGTAAAATCTAATTAATTTAGTACCTATCTTTTCGCATTATATTATAATCGCATTTCTTACATAATACATTGTCTTTCACATTAATATCTACATGCATAGTTTCTTTTCTTCTAACTGAGTACTTGAAAGAAATTTTCCGACCTGATTACAGCAATGACTATTGACCGATTACATCGAAGGGTGTTGGTTCAATTTCCATATCTATATAATCAACTAGGTGTTCCCCGCGGTTTCACCCGCATTGCTCCGCTCCTGTTGGTCTTAGCGTGATGATATATTATAGCCTATAGCCTTCCCCGATAAATGGGCTATCTAACAACGAAAGAATTTTTCAAATCGGACCAGTAGTTCCCGAGATTAGCGCGTTCAAACAAACAAACTCTTCAGCTTTATAATCTAATATATAAAAATCAATGCCACTTTTCGTTGTAATTCCATAACTCGAGAACGGCTGAACCGATTTCGATAATTCTTTTTTTATTATATTCCTTGAAGTACGAGGATGGTTCTTATGTAGAGAAAACGTTAATATGTACCACGGGCGAAGCCGGGGCGGACCGCTAGTATTAGTATAGATTTACTCGTATCTAATCTAATATTATTTTCTATCTATCTATTGCTAATTTTCATGTAAATAATAAGAATTAGCAGTATCGGAGCATTACTCTTTAAATGATGTTTGTTTTTCAGTTATTGAGTGTCCTTCATACAAACTTTGTTTATTTTACGATTAGATGGTTGGAACCAGTAATCTATACTAATATTATAAAGTTTGTTTGTTTGTTTGAACGCGCTAATCTCAGGAACTACTTCCGATTTGAAAGTTATTTCGGTGTTAGATAGCCGATTTATCGAGGAAGAACTAAGTATATAATTATTATCATCAAGCTAAGTCCAACAGGAGCGGAACAATGCGGGTAAAAAAGCGGGGCACAGCAGACAGCCTATTTAATTTATAAGTCCAAAACTATATTAATTCCAAGTACTGAGTTGTTTTATTTTTCTCTATAAAGATCCATCAAATCATCCACCATTATGAATAATAGGATAATTTAAAAATGACTGACGTATTTTCCAAATAGACTGTACAATTTTATTTATTATTAAGATTAAAATGTTCATTTTGTTTTCTTCCTCAATCATTAGCATAATCACCGTCAATTACTTATGTTGAAAGCTTGAGCTCGTGACTGCGTGGAACCTGAAATATAAAATAGTTATACATTTTAAGCTATTGCATAGCTTCTATCGCGGGCCTTGAGCGCGGGGACCGAATCGAGAAATTCCGTAACGGAAAAACCTCACGCTGCAGCCCACTCCGACGGGCGGAGGTGTGGCTTGAAGGCATAGCATGCAATAGCTTTACCGCGACAGTCCCCGAGTGCCACACGTCGTTTTTTTATTATCTGCAATATCTGGTTAAACTTATTAATAACCAGAATCAATTTTTATATCTATACTAGCGGTCCGCCCCGGCTTCGCCCGTGGTACATGTTAACGTTTTCTCTAGATAAGATCCATCCTCGTACTTCAAGGAATATAATAAAAAAATAAATAATTAAAGAAATCGGTTCAGCTGTTCTAAAGTTATGCGCTTTACCAACACATTTTGGGATTCATTTTTATATTATAGTAGTCAATAACATTTTTTTCAAATTTGGAAATAACTTAAAACAATTACATAAATAAATTATTTATTTCTAGCTAAGTTTCTAGCTTACCGCCCGCGGTTTGCCCGCTTTGTCTAAAACCTAATAAATTATATTATAGGTACTAAAACCTTCCTCTTGAATCACTCTATCTATTAAAAAAACCGCAACAAAATCCGTTGCGTAGTTTTAAAGATTTATGCATACAGAGGGACATGGGACAGAGAAAGCGACTTTGTTGTATACTGTGTAGTGATTAAAGTGAAAAAAAAGTTTGGAAAATCCAAAAGTGCACGCCTCATAATCTCAGCCTTTACAATAAAATTGATTATTTATAAAGGTGTATATAATATAAGTATGTAGATACACTTGTTCTCATGTGCCAATGCTCTTGTACTGTCTCAAAACAGTTGGAAAAGTAAAGAAAGCGGTACCCTAATAATTGAGCTATTTTTCTTGTGGCCCCACCTAGATGTGAAACTGCGCAGGTTTAAGGGACTGACTACCAAATTATTTTTTTAAACCTTGGCTTATAGTATAAATAATCGAGTTTATAATGGTGAATTTTTAGTACACTATAAATAAAAAAAAAATAAAGAATATATATAGATATACTAAAATTATGGAGAACAGTCGATATTTTTTTTTTTTGTTTATTTAATAACAATTAAACCACATCGAATCAGACCCTGAAAAATGAAAGGGTTCTATTCCTGAGCATACTCAAGCATAAGAGAAAAAAAAGACTCGATTATTAAAGTATTTCGGTCGCTATCGTGTTAACAAGAAAATCCTCCGCACATACAGACACACGGACGTCCAAGACAGAGCTTATTTAAACTGTTTTTTAACTAGTTTAAATAACAAAAATGACATCAAAAATATAATGAATGTTAAAAATAGTGTTTTTTCTTAATATGTGTGTGTATGTATTATCTTACAAGTGCAATGTATGATACATAAAGACATTTTAAGTTTGAAAAATCAGATATTTTGCGCGAAGTGACAGTAGTACCCACCTCAACGCTTCGCTTATGAGGCGTGCAAAATCGTATCAAATGTTAGGTATACATCTATATTATATTTATTATATTTATTGAAAAAACAAAAGTATTGCATAAAGGATACTATTTGCTAGTATCATGAGTCATGTATATAAACAATATTATAAAGCTGAAAAGCTTGTTTGTTTGTTTGAACGCGCTAATCTCAGGAACTACTGGTCCAATTTGAAAGAATTTTTCGGCGTTAGATAGCCTATTTATCGAGGAAGGCTATAGGTAAGGTATATATTGGTATATTGAGGCCCATAAATCGGACCAGTAGTTCCTGAGATTAGCGCGTTCAAACAAACGTCCTGGGTTCGATACCCAGTGGACAAGAAGAAAAAAAACGACGTGTGGCACTGGGGGACTGCCGCGGTAAAGCTATTGCATGCTTTGCCTTCTAGCCACACCTCCGCCCGTCGGAGTGGGGAGCGTGAGGTTTTTTCGTTACGGAATTTCTCGATTCGGTCCCCGCGCTCAAGGCCCGCGATAGAAGCTATGCAATAGTTTATAAAATGTCTCGGTCTGACAGGACACAGAAGGCTGATCACCTACTTGTCCCTAAAGAAAATCGATCAGTGAAACGGATGTATAATAATGCATCTGCCCCTTACCCCACTAGGGGACATGGGACTTCACACACATCTCTCCGAAAGAAAATCAAATCCTTTTATTATAAAAATAATGAAATGATTGATTTCTATACAATTCACAGGTTTGTATGAAAAAGAAATCAAAGATCTCTTTACCTGATATTTATACAGTGCTGGACTTGTCATAATATTATTTCATGATCGTTCAGATAATATTACCATTACTCGGGCCGTATTTAAACGTTTGCTGAGAATGGATGAATGTATTAAGAAGCATGGAATTTGATGCAGATTTAAATTGATAGATGATAATTATTGTGAAACACTTATGGGAAGCCTCTAGAACCTTTGCGTTTCGTAGCTAATAAGGTGGGCTGATGATGATGATGATGTTTATCATTATGTATTTGCCTCACTGATCGATTAATAAAAAAGAAGTGTTTATACTCAATATAGCTATAACAGTTATTGATAATAAATATTTTATCTCTACTTTTATTTTGCTTTTACTTGTGCCCTTCTAATCCAGCCCTGTATCTTAGCAATAGACGTTTAGGATCCCTAATATTATACGACGAATCAATAACAACATGACGAACGAAGGTCAGAATAATCATTTATTTATTTTTATTCTAACACCAAGTTGTAAGAGAATAAAATATTATATTGTTGTAGGTTTATGTTTATGTTTTCCCCCGGAGTGATTTTGTATTATTTTACCTTCCGTAAAGAATACCTCAATATTATGTGGGAGTGATATGTTTATAAAACTCACTTCGTATTGAAACAAACATATCATAATATAGGGTAATACAATTTTCATATTTTAAATTATATTTATAAAGTTTCACCCCCGTGGATCCTCTCCTTTTGGTCGTAGCGTGATGATATATAGCTTATAGCCTTCCTCGATAAATGAGCTATCTAACACCGAATTAATTTTTCAAATCGGACCAGTAGTTTCCGAGATAATGCGTTCAAACAAACAAACAAACTCTTCAGCTTTATAATATTAGTATAGATAAACAAATGTTATCCTGTTTCTCGAAATTTAATAATTCTTATGAATGTAAATAAAGATAACAAAAACCTCATTTATATGACTAATGTGTCGGATGTAATTTAATTCAAAGTAAAAATGTTAAACTTAATTGTATCGTATGAATCATCTTCTATTAAGTTTTATCAAACAGTTGTTTTTGTCAACTGTTACGTGGAATTTCCTAGAATTCACATGACTCAGTTTACTTCGAGTTGTTTTTACAATTTTCCACTAGCGTACCGCCTGTCCTCTCCCAAAAAAATATCATAATATTTAAAACATTTTTGAAGTGAATACTTCTTTAGCGGCGTTGGGTATAAAATCTTAAACTCGCGTCAGGCCTGATCGAAAAAGCGTAAGACAGATTTTTTTAGCCCTTATATTCCATGCGTAAGACGGATACCATTCCAAAATATCAACATGCTGAACGTTAATAATCAAGTTTTCACTTCTGCCGGCACTCCCGGAGTGCAACCCGTCTTTTTTTTTAACCATTTTAAAATGCATGACACATATTATTTCATGCGTATGTACATGCTCATTTGTATTTATATTAAAAACGCAAGTAAATATAACTATAGTTTGCATTTCTTTATACTTTTGCCACGTAGAATAAAATAAAATAATAATATAACCAAAATAATAAATGCAAAGTGTAAATAAATTATAATATGAGTACTATAACAAGGTTTAAAAATTGTATATTGTAATAAATTGTAATAAGAAAATTGAAATAAATTGAAATTGAAAATACATATTATGACCTGCTTCGCATTTAAGAAACCATAATATGTGTTATACTTATTTTTATTACGAAAGAAAACATTAAAGCAATAAATTATTTATGTTTCACATAACCGTGTTAAACTTTTGTTAAATGATATTGTTAATTGATCTTGAGCCACCTGCGAAATCCGATTATGCATCGAATTCAATATTGTGAAATGTTTTTTTTTTCAAAATTATTCCTTTTTAAATCAGATTGAGAAAAACCAGACAAACGAATTTTGTGTGACATAAAAATAAAGACAGTCGTATCTACACTAGTGGTTCGCCCCGGTTTGTGGTACAAATATAGCATACCCAGCACTCAAAGATCACGTACATACATAATGGTGAAAGATTTATTTAAATTGGTGAAGTAGTTAGAGTATTAGAGCGTCTCCCTTCTTTAATATTCGATATCATTTCAAGTCAAGGTCAGCGAATCAATTGCACAACAATCAATTTGAATGAAAACAAAAGAACGACCGACAGGTGTGTTAATTTTTTAAATAAAATGATTAAAACTAATATTCAACCTGAGGTACAAAAAAACCTTAGTCTTTATTTGTCTTTAATGAATACAAACTTACATCAAAAATAATAAATTTTGATATTAGGGTAAAAAAAGGGTACCATAGTGCTATTGAAATAAAACATAACATCTGTGAACAAGTAATCTCGATCTTTGAAAATACGCTAACACTAATTCTATTCAAAAGTGAATTCACCTCATATTTCGTACAAACATTTCTAAGAACCATCTCTACATACAAAACATTCTGTAAATGTTATTTCTCGGAAGCAAATAAACAAAAACATGGATTTATGATAAACACGCTAATAAACGAAATTAATTATGAAACACAATCAACATTCATGAATCACTCGTACCGTGAAGGAAATCGACTTAGCAGGATAATTAATTACAATACTCATCTTATTAATGTAATGATGTGCCTAGACGATAATGCAAGCATTGAAGCATTTACGTAACTTGTCATGCGGCATATGTGATCAAAAAATCTAACCATGACGTATTTTTGCAGCCTTGATTTGTAATAGTACCTACTATAGTGCATGAAACATTAAGCTTTTGCATGACAGCACCAATCTAAACGATCATGCGTGCATGTCAGTCATACTTGCAGGATGTATTTTTTTTATAAATAGAAAGGTTCATTAATTTGCCAGCACGTACGAGAAGCTTGCGTGTCATTCATTTCAACCATCTAACCTATCTTAAATTCTAAACGATCATTCATGCATGACACTCCGCATGTCATGCTACATTACCGTCTAGGGACCACATAATAGGTAAGTATATTGTATAATATACTTTATATACTAGTAGGTATGTCATATATTATAAGGAAAATAGGGATGGTAATCATTCATCTCGATTGTTAATCAAAAGACAGCCTTTGTTATGAAAATATCAGATTTTTTGCTTGTAATGCATTATTCTTTATTAGTGATATATCTGATACTGTTATGGTTAGAATTCCTTAGTATAAAAGGGAAAATATCTTTAAGTGTACAATTTGTTATGATAAGAAATACGTAAGTATTTATAAATTTTAACGATTTAATTATATAGAAATTAGTGATGCTCGGAATTTTTTGAACAATCGATGTATGTTCATCATCAATTATATTATGTTATTCTAAATCAAATTGTTTTATTTACTGCCTTAAAAGAAATAATACATAATATTTACTGTCAAAAGAAACAATATATTATAGGAAATATTTTGTGCAATATTACGTAATCATAATCGCCTTTCAAAAGCAGCCTTTTTTTAAATATATAAAGTGAAAGATTTTACCATGTAATTTCCGTTTACAAATTTAAATACCCTGATTTTCATACGGACAATGTATCGAAAAGAGCAATACATGAGTTTCAACCACAGTATAGGGTAAATGCCCTCATTATGGTCACCAGAATTTAACGGGAACGATTGAAATTGCATTTAAAATTACAGTACAGTTATCCCAGATTCTGCTTGTGATATGCGTTCATCGACTTTTTGATTCGAGATTCATTAATTAAAAGTACTCGTTTGCAAAAACGCGTCCGTAAAGGGTCTATAAACATTATTACATGATATTGGGTTCGTAAAACTTCCTTGTTTTTCTGGTAATTGAACTTTCGAGATGCCATCCTGACTTCAAAACTGCTAAGAGTAAAACTCGACCCATTAATTTATATTAGATATATAAAAAGTTAAATCTACCGAATATCAACATCATAATAGGCACATGAGTGACGTTTCCTCCCTCCCTCTCACAAATTACTGACAGATGCAGTGTTGAGCTAATCACGACCCAATGCTCGCTCATCACTGATATTTAAACAAGCTAATAATTTACAATGTCATCATGAATTTTGGCCTCGATCTAATTATCAGTCGACAAACTTTGTAGATTACGCGCAAACTTTATCGTCTCCATTTTGCAATTATAATTATGGAATCTCGCGGGAACTCTGAATAGTAATAAATTCAAGTATTTATAATTCTTGAAGTTTTATTGTGTTGTACCTGGCGAAGTGGGTAAAGTTTTACAAACTGTTTATATCATTTCCTTGTTTGATTTACTCGAGTATTATTCATTTGGAAATTAAAGTTTGCGAACGGTTTGGAACGTTGGATTTTATTTAGAACTCTAGTATAAATATCGATTTCAATGTCCATTCATGATTTATTTATAAACATTTATGAATACAAAAGTCTTAATTTTGCGAAAACAACCTACGTGTTTTCAAAGTGCATTTAAATATCAATGCCTGTGTATTAAAAACTGATAATAATAATTATTAATGCCATTATAATTACTTTTGGGAAACGATATTTCGTTCGATAGCTTTTGAAAAGAACAGTGGATATCTTCATATCCATCCTTAAACGCCTATACGTCCTATGGCGTATATATTCGGGGCTTTCAGCTAAAAAGAATTTTGTAGAAGAATTAATTTTTATATTTATAAATAGTAGTAGAGTAAACATAAGAGCCAGCTGGTCATGATACTAATGACCATCGCTTATCACTTGGAACATTAGTTGTCCAGTGCCTTTTAGGGACAAATTGACATTATTCTAGAAGGTTCTATGAAGATAATACTATACAAGTATACACAGTAGTATTTTCTTTCGAGATTACACATCGTCTTACGTTTGAACTAAAACATTCAGCACAAATGAATACTAATAGGCAATAACGGTACTATAAATAATACATTAATGGCAAAAGCGACTAATAAAAATGCATAAAAAGTATATATTTATAAATGACTAGGTTTCTGCCCGCGGCTTCGCCCGCGCAGTCAAAGAAAAACCCGCATAGTTACCGTTCCCGTGGGATTTCCGGGATTGCGTCATTTTCCCGGGATAAAAAGTAGCCTATGTCCTTTCTCGGGTATCAAAATATCTCCATACCAAATTTCATGAAATTGGTTCAGTAGTTTATTTATTTATTTATTTATTTATTTATTAAGGTTTACCAGAAATTGTTACACAAATTGACAAATATACATAAAATTAAACTTAGAGCTAAGTGTACAATTTTAGATAGGTAAACACCACATTCACGAATGAAATTTAGACATTGAAAGTTAAAACAACTTTATACAAAAAAAAAACTAATACATTTAAATACAATACAAAAAATCTAATATATGTTTTACAAAAAAAAATGTAACTTGTTTTACAAAAAAAAAAAACAAATCTAATATGTTTTTTGATGAACCAGAATCTTAAATTTACTTAGACTAAGGGAAAATATATTATCAATATCTTTAAAATATTTGTTGTAAAGTCTACAGAGTCTGGGAATCGGCAGAAATGGGAATTTAGGCGTGATTGAGTAACAGACAGACAGACAGAGTTACTTTCGCATTTATAATATTAGTATGGATTTACGAAGTGATGCTGCTACAACTATTTATTACTAATTATGCTTTATAAAGATAAAACAATAAATAAGTTTTTACTTTGTTAGTAACGACCTTCAAGAGACGTGATCACGATTTGCTTATTCTAAGAAAAATATTATATAACGTGTGATTTTAAATAAATATGTTTTCGATATCATTTTTCTTAAAGTCACGCTTTGATTAATATGAGCACTTATGTTATTGGAACTCAATTTTGTGATAGGGAATAATATTCAAAAAGATTATTTAAATTGGAAGCATTGGAATAATTGTACATATTATAGAGTCCATTAAAATCACGAATAGCGTCATAAATACGGTTTAAATCATTTTATTACAGAACCTAATTGAAATAATTAAATATCATTTTATAACTATTAATATTTATTATTAGTATTTTTAATTTTTTTTTAAATACAATATACATATATTAGATATAGGTTAGATAATAGTCATAAAATAGCAATAAACCTCAATCCCAAAGGTATTGTGCGTAATCTGAAACTGAAATTATTGAGTTCATATCTAGGTATTAATTTATGTATGTCTATTTAATATACTAGCTGTGCCCAGCAATTTTACCCGTAATGCCCCGTTCCTATTGCTCTTACCTTGATGATATTATGCCCTATAAGCCTTCCTCGATAAATGGACTATATGACATACTTACTACTTACTTACTCTTACTTACTCCTCTGGCGCTGAAACCCCAAAGTGGATCTTGGCCTCTGAGACGAGAACTCTCCATCTTCCCCGGTCCTGAGCGGTCTCTTGCCAATTATTATTGGCTCGTAGCACGCGCAGGTCCGCCTCTACTCGATCGCGCCAGCGATACTTAGGTCGTCCAACCGGCCGTCGGCCCAGGGGTCGCCCTAAGTATGCCCTCTTCAGTCCTCGTTCCTCAACCATTCTTTCTACATGACCGAGCCAACGGAGCCGTTGTGACTATCTGACATATTATATATATATATAATATTATTTCAATTTCAAGAACTACGGATGCTATTTGAGAAAATATAGGTTTATATTACAGTAAAGTTTCATCAAAATCCGTTATGTACTTTTTAAGCCAATTCGTTACAAACATACATACAAATCTTTCCTCCTTATAATATTGGTATAGATAATTAATATAAATATATTCGAATATTATCTAGATTCCACCAACTTACTGTTTGTATAACAGAAGCTTAAAGTTTATAAGAGGATGAGTGAACGTTCTGACAATGGAGTTAACTTGCTAACTTCTTAAGACTCATTGAATATAAAGGGAAAATTAAGTTTTAACTTAAAAATAGCTGGATACAAATAGTTATTTGGATAAATTAAGAAATTAAGTAGAGGATGTGAGATAATTAAGTAAGCTTTTTAAAAGTAGGGCAAATTTATACAGGAACATTCCACCTGGAAGTTGGAAGTTTGGAACAGTGGTTAAATCGTAGGTTTTCTCAATCCAGATAATATAGCAGGATTCGATTTCGGGTATAAACTAAAAATAACTAATAATCCCGTTTTGAAAAAGGTATCACACATTAGCTTGGTAGAGAACGCTACCTTGCGATAATTTTCCTATTTTTTCCTTTAATTTACTTTTTGCATGGCATATTATGTTCTTTTTTTACTGCAATAAAGAATTTTTATTTCATTTAATTTAGTCTGTGTTTTTCGACTATATAATAATATTATAATGCATTTAACCTACAAAAAATTGGCTCTTAAATGTACCTAACAAAGCATTGTATTATTAAAAAAAAACAAAAATGGCGAATTTTCGACGACAGTTCAATTATTTCTAAGTTCACATTACATAATATATAGATTGCCGCACTCTATGTATTTTCAATAATCGCGAATTGTAGTTTTCGTACAATGACTTTTTAAATATCAATAATTGTCATTGACAACCTTAAAACATCTATAATCTTTTAACAATAATTCTTATTTACAATGACGTCGAATTGATATAAACTGTTAAATATTGAATTATATATGGAATATTATTTGTTATTTTACTTATAGTAACAACGCTTATTATTTCAACCTTGAATTTATTTTCTTTCTGGGAAAACCTATTAATAAATCACAATTTCATTCTAGATGTTTCTTCTGATAAACTATAGAAATTAGAATCTATAGGTGAGATCGTAGTTAAAACAAAACTATATTATTTTACTTTTTTTATCTTAATTTTGTAGATTACCAATTTTTAATGGACATAGGATATTATTTACATTAATCAGCAGGGTAAAGTTAGTATACATAACAAGAAAAAACTGCATTCATACATAAAAGAGAAATAAGTAGTTCTTAGTTGGAAAACGAGCCCGGAAATATTGAAAAATAAAACTTACATATTGTTATAACTCTAAAGACATCGATTTTATTTAAAGTGGAATTTCTAACAAATTATTAAATACGATGTCTAAGAAGAATATAATATTAATCGTTCTTACTAAAATATTACAAACCTAAAACGTCAAGTACAATCCAATTAATTGAAAAATTTCTAAAACATAAATACCTTATCACATGTCATGGATTCTAACACGCTCGACACGTTTATAAAATTGCAATCGAATAATTGTATTATATTTAACCACGTTTATATTTCATGTTAGAAATACACATTATGTTAATAATAGATTGCATATTATAATGCACTTCAATTTGTTTACCTTTCTTTTTGACGCACTACTTATTTTTTGGCGACATTTACAGTACTCCAAAATTAATAATGCGCATGCAGATCTTCGCTAATTATCGTGTTTCCAGAAACACCCGAATCACCTCGAATCATTGAATCGTAAGTGCCCTAAACAATGCATTTGCATTTTGCACCTTGTTCAAAAGAAATAGGAGTCAATTCAGAGTCATACATAATCGAAAACAATTCAGGCGATAGGTGACGGTAGCCTGTCACTTGTCAGTCAAAATATTCAAAAATCCGCCAGTCGTCTTTATATATTGGTGGTGACCGCACGTATTATCTCTGTATAGAACTATATAGAGCTGCTGTTACATACCCTTCTTAGTTTTGTTTCAAAGTTGAATTTTCCGATAAAATGATTATTTACACAGGTAGCAGATAGCAGTGGCGAAAGTGAAAATTAATAAGACCATAATGAAATTTCTGATCATTCTACGATATTTGAAATAGAGATAATCCCTGATTCTGTAAATCCTTTGGACTGAGTTTGATTTCTATAATTTAAATGTAAGCCAGTGTTTGAAAATCTTAAAATCTTAAACTTTGTCTTATTCTACTCTTCCATCATCCATCATTACGCCAACTTCAGTAAGACACTTTATAAGTTCTTAGTATAGAATTTTCCGAGTAAATCAATACAACAAATATGTATTCGCAATCGTGTGGCTTATCCTCGCTATTAACTTACATATAATTATTATCGAAACTTTCGTTACTTATCTCTTTTACCATAAAATCACAATAAAACTCATAATTCTAATATACTATGCTTGAATAAAATACATTTAACCACTCTATATACATAATATCATTTTCGGATGCTCGGGGAATATGACAGTTGCCGAACAGTGACGAATTTTTCACTTTGGGAGAACGTTTATCTACAGCTTACGTCAATCTCATACATTCGTAGTCTATTCTATTGAACGCTACGCTAACAGAAAGCCACTTGGCTAGGGGGGCTGTAAACTATCGAATACAGAAAAAGAAAAAACTCATTTGAAAAAAAAAGTTAATATTTTAATAGAATATAGTAGAAATATTTATAGACACGGTTTGTATAGAGCAAAAAAGGTGCGCGAATGTTATTATTATCACAAATTCAAATTCAAATTCAAATTTAAAACAGTATAAAAGTTGAAAAATAATGCACTAAGTATACTTAACGTAATATGAAAATGTTTATCAAAAAAACGTGTATTTTACGTGTCCCACAGATAATTAATAATCATAGATACAATTTATCGCCTAATTCTAATAAAAAAGGGGCAAGTAAAATATTTTTGCCACGTGCACATTGCAGTGTGACTAACATAACGGTCTCACTCTATTATCATAATATAATTCACAATGGACTTGATACTGACCTTCCTCTACGTGAGTGTAAGGAAATAAACAATTATATGACATAGTTGAGTAATTATACTTGATGAAAACTCTAATTAAACTGTTAGTTGAAATGCGATTATCACTTTATAAAATCATTATGTTGTTAAGACACCATTGTGCTTTTAATTAAAAGATTAAAATTACAAATGCTACCGGGTTACCATGATGTCTTAAAGCAGTATTACCTAATTCCAGTGTAGAAACATGACTGAACTATTTTCCACACTGGTTACAATACTTCCTTGTAATATTTAAGAACAAGTAAAAAAGAACTGCGACTCATTAGTTACGTATCGTTAATTATTGTTTTTGTTTTTTGTATCATAAGTAGTGTTGCCCAAATTCAGTCTTGGTCTTGCAGTCTTGGTCTTGTTCTTGCGTTTTTGCAAGACCAAGACCAAGAACAAGACCGCGTATTTTTAGCAAGACCAAGACCAAGACTGACCGTGCAAGACTTGAGCAAGAACAAGACATAGCCTGCAAGACTCTTGCGTCTTGCAGCTAGGACTTTGATTTTTCGAATTTCTTATCAAATCTTCAGTTATTTATTAATCTGCTTGATCTTTACCATGGCTATGTTAATTCAAGCTCACAATGTTCCAATTGTAATACGTTTTTCTAAGATTTAAAGTAAACTTTAATAAATAGTAATACCTAGACTAATAGGTAATTGCAAGACTTGCAAGACTCTTGCTGCAAGACCAAGACCAAGACCAAGACTGAGAGCGCAAGACCAAGACCAAGACCAAGACCAGGTGTATTGGCGCAAGACCAAGACCAAGACCAAGACCAGGTGTATTGGCGCAAGACCAAGACCAAGACTGGCTAAGTCTCGTCTTGTTCTTGCATTTGGGCAACACTAATCATAAGCAACTTATAGGAATAATTTCAATCAAATTTAATATTCTGTATTTCTGGGAAACAATTATATTTCCTAATTTAGCAGTAGCGTTATTTTTAGTCCCGATACTTACATTCAAACCGATGTTAATAAAACCGGTTCTACAAAAAAACAAATACAGCTTCTATGTGCAGTCTTTCAACTGATTTGTACAAATATTTGAGATTTATGTGTGTTCGAGGTTCGATGGCGAATTCCCAGCTTCGGCTTACAGATTGCGGTGAGATCGGGGGCTAAATAAACATGAACTTTATTTAGTAAGGTATAAAGTGCAGTAGACAGTAGTGTGTCTTCATAATAATTATAAGTGTTTATGTTATATTATTATTTGGTGTATTTGTAAGAATATAGAAAAAAACATTAAAATGCCTAAGTATAGTGCTAACCCTTCTCAGCTTATCTCTACAACACTAACAAGAACTAACGTCTACTTTCGCTTTAAGAATATTGAAAAGAAAATATTAATTTTTCACTAGACCACTTCATCTTAATCCAAATAATAGCTACTTCGACTATCAATCTATCGATCACAATATATTTATCGGATGAATAGAATTTTGATGACATTTTTCCAAGATTTCTAAAGCCCCCATCTCGGCGTATTTTTATTAGCCTAAGTAGGTATGTAATACGAAACGAGCTGACGCTGGTCGCTAATAATCTTAAAAGTTAACTATTCTTTGAAGTTTACTAACGAAATTAAGAAGATTTTATGAAAAATACTTAAACTTTGTGTAATCTTATACAAAGCGAAACAAAATTAACGCCTACCGAAACTTTAAGAGCAAAGTAGACGTCGCGTCGTCTTAGTATTTATGTAGGCGCTTAAAATCTTAGTGTTAACGTTGTTATTTAAACAATGCTTTTAATTATTTTTATAATGAAATACGAAGCCTAGTTATCTTTACATCGTGTGATGTTTTAGAAATTTAATTCACATGTTAGTTACTGTGTGTAATTAAAAAAAAAAAATATTTTGACATAGTAGGTATTTCTTAAATCTGGTTTTTAGTTTTCAAGATCGTAATTATAATATGACAAAAAAATAATAATACATATATTATATTCGCTTTAGTTAAAATCCTTTCCACCTTGATGAAACAATGGTATAATAAAATGAAAATAAAAGATAAAACTGAACAGAAGAAATAGTAAATAAAATAATATGAATTTTATCACGTCCGTGACGTTGTTTAATGAACCGGTTTGTTACAAAGGAACAATTCTTTTCCAATGACGAGAAATAGTTCAGAACTGTTCTTTCATAAAGATCTATAGGTATGCGGCGAATAATAAAACAATGAACGGCGAGCCGGGGAAATATAGCCAATTTTCCACTATTGATTTTCACCTTTACGAGAACTTATAAATAAGCAGTGGTCCTGTGATAGATAATTAATTAATCGGGGTTTTTATTTAAATTTGTTATATTTTCATTTCATCTGACCCGGGACTTGCATCTTTATCTTCTCCATCTTTACCAGAATATGCTTGTACTAGTGACTAGATCAATAATTGGGCTTCTGCCCAAATATTTTCTATAATAATCAGTACTTCGGGTACCCGTGTACAGAATTTAAGTCAGTAAATTCAACGTTGTGCCTTTTATTTAAGCAAGACAAATAATAACTTGTAATAACATCTTAGTAATCCCTACCTATATTAAGAGAATCATTCCCAAAACGCAAATTAAACTAAACCAACACAGACTTAGCTAATCATCCATTACAAAATATTGAAATGTAAACACAAAATGGGTTATAGTGAATAATTCAGGCCCATAACGGGTTAGTGCACCTATTTCGTCCAATTAGCAGCGAGCGCTCTCCGAAATAGTGTTATGTACTTACTGTAATGGCCCCGGTTTATATTCCAGTAGAGCAATCCTGTGTTATTGGTGACGTCATGTGGAGTTACCGTTTGGAAGCCGCAGAATACGGTTATGGTTACTTGGAGACGGTGGGAACGGAGGTTCGCTTACGTAGGTACTTAAGTAGTAAGGAATTGCTTGGTAGTTTATGTATGTTAGTTTATCCGTGACTAGCTGTGCTCCGCGGTTTTACTCGCAGTGTTCCGCTCCTGTTGGTTTTAGTGAGATGATAATAATACTTATAATACAGCCGTAAAGGCCTTTCTCAATAAATGGGCTATCTAACACCGAAGGAATTTTTCAAATCGGACCAGTAGTTCCCTAGATTAGCGCGTTCAAACAAACAAACAAACTCTTCAGCTTTATAGTATGAGGTAAAATAAGGGTTTTATCTTGATATACTGTGTAACACCGCTCTTTTCTTAGTGCATGCCGTCTTAGCGCAAGACTAACCTAATTCGTGACCAAGCATAAATTTACGATAGTTTTACATCAAGTTTAACGTACTGTAGTTTATTCGGAAAGAAATGCCAATACAATCTTACTAGTTAAGTTACAATTCCGAAAGTTGGTGTTCAAAACAAATAGATTGACAGATTTTTATGTTATTTAAGTTTTAAATAAAAGTAGCTCAGGTAATAAAATCAACAAGTCCCAGAATAAGAAAATAATTCAAAAGACACTTTTCTAATTATAGTTTTCTAGCTTTGCCCGCAGCTTAGCCCTACACGGAATAAGTCAAAAGAAAGTACGCATACCAAAAATAGAAGAAAATGAAATATTTCAAAAGAAAATATAGCAAATAAAAGTTCAATTACACATACATATCTTAATCATATTATGGTGTTATAGCTCTTCGTAAAGCCTTAAACTTCCAAATGAAAGAAACCAACTTTTATCTAAGATTACGTCAGTTAAACGAACTCTATGTTAGTTTAAAGTTCATTTTTCAAATACAGATGTGTATTTAATCTGACACTCGATCAGGCTATAATAGAATAGCAGGTTTTTATCTCAGTCAGCTTTAAAGCCAGATTAGTTGCACTTATAACACATTAACAAGAATTTACGATGTACTTGTGTTAATGTATGTTGCTTGGAGTTGCGCAACTTTGCTACTACGCATTATTAAATGTACGCTCAAAGTCGGATAAAAGCCTTAATAATAATGTTATACATATGAAATGTTTTCTTCCCAAAATCGCTGTTTAAGCTAGTAGTAGTCTATCTATTTTTAACGTTCATAGATTCCTTACTGCAGCTATTAATAAACATTTATTATTATATTGTAACAAAGCAATACACCAAAAAGGAATACCAATCATAACCAGACGATTGTGAATACATTACGAGTAACAATTGTACTTTTAACAAAGACTTGCGCTACCTTTCTTCCATTTTATTCCTGAAGAAATCGGAACTGCCTAGTACCTATATACTCACAGTAAGAATTGAAATCTCCGGTCTGAAGAATTGAAATATTACAATCGAGTCATGTAGATTTCATATTCATAGATTTTATATTGATATAATGGTATGTCTCCAAAAGTTCTTCAATAGAAGATATCCTTTTGTAGACATTTAGATTATCAGAATACAATAGAATATTATTTCGCTGCGAGGGGTTTGATTAAATAAATCTGCTTTCATTCGTAAACGAAATGAAAAAAATATAATATAAGTAATTTTATATTTGTGTAAGTAACTAAGCATGTATTGTGTGACGGGATTGTGAATTTATCCATCAATAGAATCATTTGTGTAATTTAATTCGTAAATAGTGAATATGAGTATATACTTGTAAGTTAAATAATTTACAACCAAATAAATAATTTTATTTGTTCTATTTTATGTTTAGACCGTTTCCCTGCGGTCAGAAGTAAATAATATTATTAACACATACGAAAATGTCTCATAAAAACGTATTTTTTTGTATGTTTTATTGTATTTTTTGTTATTCGTAGATCGCAAACCTTGTCGCAAACTTATGATTATGACCTTAATTATGACAATAAAATCTAAACCATCGCTTTCGCTCTCCAATTTTATTTACTTTTTAAATTAAACCGCATAACATCCAATCCAATTTTAGATTAATCATAGATACAGAGCAATGACAAAAAGTAACAATATCAACACATGTTTGTCATGTCCAATCGAATATAGAAACGTTTTTACAAACAAACTTCTGTTTTATTTAACACAAATAAAGTCCCTTTTACACTACAAGACCTGGACTCGTAAAGATTGGAGATTATTTTTATGTGAGATGAATGGCGGGTTAAAAGTAATATTATCTTTATAGCTTGCTACGTAACCCTTTGGATTGTCGCCTAGAACCTTACTGTCGGGTGTTTTATCGTGTCAATAACCTTTTGCAATATTCTGCACTCGCGAAATAAGCTTAGACGATATTTTTTCTTAAATATAGGTAAATAAAATTTCTCCGGAATTAAGAGGTCACCTCATAGATTTCATTTACTATATCGAATTCACAGATCAATCAAATGTTACAAGAAATAAATATTTGTGTACTTCAAAATCAATTCTTAAATATCTGTTTGTAACACCATGTCAATCAATCACAACCAAAAGTTACCGTCAAATCTGTTACAAGAAGGAAAACTCCATCAAAAATATTTCCAACTTGTTTACAATGTTACCAAAAAATACTTTTTATATTTTAGGGCGCCACAAACACATTTTATGTATAGAAAACTTTTCCACGTAATCCGATCTCAGGTTATAAAATCTCGTATTGTACCACAGTAAGCTCCCTGGAGACCTGCTTCCAGCAAATCTCGACGTCAAATAAAAATATGCATTTGATGAACATTTTCAATATTCAATACACGGTACGAACTCTGACTCAGATTTATTATACAGAGCTTATTTCTTCGTAAAAAAACAACAATTCACAAACAATTGCAACTCGAAACTATATGCAGTAACTGTTTACCCAGACGTAGCCAACAAAAGTGCTCTGAATACGAGCAATATGACCCTAAATTAAATACGGAGCATTCGCCAGAAAATACTTCTTTCACATTTCACTCTTTATGGTCGAATCCTATTTTCTTTGACTCAACTTTGACTTATCACTGACGTGCCAAAATTATTTCGGTAAATATAAAAAAATGGACGAAAACGATATATCCAACTTAGATATTGAATTCAAACGATATTTACAAATTCTACGGCCGTATTTGGGACAGCTTTTAGATCAAGATGTAATTGAAATATGCAACGCTTGGATTATGAGACTTTCAAATTGCAATGACGATGAGAAATTTTATCGCAATAAGTACATATTTGCACTTTGCTATCAGTTAGCTAAAGGTATGCTCGAAAAACCTTTTTTAAGCCCACCTTCGTTAAGTTCCCTATGTCCTCTACCAGAAGAAATTATTAGTGATGATTCTTCAACTGAAGTTGAATGTTTAGTCATTGACTCTGAAAATCCGACAACTAAAGTAATATACAATAATCCTAAAACTCCTCTCACCGTACCAGATGAACAAATATGTGAAAGTGACATTCATTCCAACACTACTCATAATATAATAAAGCAAAGTGAATGTTTTTACTCAGAGGAAATTAATGAAAATAAATTCACTCCATACGAGCAATCACTCCTTTGCTACACATGTCCAAAAATATATACAGATCGAAATGATTCTGAAGATAAAAATGACAAATACCAATGTAGAGCAGCAAACTTAATTATGAAACTAAGACAAATTAAAGATCAAAATATTCAACTTCATAACGAATTAATTGCATTAAAAAAGGAATCAAGATCCCCCCAATATGAATCTACCAGTAGTATTCATAAAGTTGATAATGCAACGAGCACGAATATGTCTGTACAAAGTAGTACTAATTTGAACTCTTTAAAAGAAAAACTGCAAGAACTTCAAAACTCAAGAAATGCATTAATAGATACTATAGCTAATTTACAAGAAAAACTTGATTATAGTGACGATATGAAAAAACGTATATTAGAGGATATAGAAGCGAAACATAAACTAGAAATTATAAATTTAAAAACAGTTATTCGCGAAGAAGTCTCTATTTCCTACAAAAATCAGTTAGAAGACTTACAACGCAAATGCGAAGAGAGTATTGCAGTTATCACAAATAATCATGCAACAGAAATGGAGAATATCACTCAATCCAAAGATAGCATTATTGTAGAAAAAGAAAAGTTGATACAAAGTAAGGACTTTGAAATTTCACAATTAAAAAACAACATTGAAGAAATTAAACGAAATCAATTTAGTGTTATCAATAGATTGCTTGATAAACCTGATATTTCTGAGAGTTCATCATCAAAAACTGAAGAGTTAGAAAGAAGGCTAAATAAAATGGAAAGAGCTAGATTCAAAAGTGCAAAAGCTTATGAAGCTAAATTGGCACATTTGCAAAGACAAAAGCATGTAGCTGAGTGTTCATTGCAACTCCAACTAATGAAACAGCGTACACAAGTTATAAACGAAACCACTGATGAGAATCAGATAGAATTGACGACAGCATTGGATAAATTGGAAGCAAAGTATAAAGAAATAGTCGCCAATGTGCAAGCGACAGCTGTACAGCGAAGGATGCAAGATCAACTTGCTCTAGATTCCATAATTCAAGCGATTTGCGGTGTACGTGACACGTTTGCAAATTCACAACCCGCAAGTCAATTGGCAAGCAAAACTATGCGTAGTTCGAACAAGAATGGTAATCAGAGCGGCGACATTGAATTATCTACGTTGTTCCATGGTAACAAGGTTGGGAATGTGGTTGTGAGCAAGCCATATGGCGAGGACAGCATAGTAAATGAATATTGTCTTGATAGCGAGAAACTTGGTGAACTATTTGACAGAGTACACATTCCACAGAGGGACACTGGCGATGCTCCAACAAAGAAGTAACTAACGTAACTATTTAGGTTCGAAAACCAACTTCAATATGAATGGTTCAATATAATATTTGTGAGGTCGTTTGTTATTATTGTTCGTGGTTAGTTTTAGAAATTATTTGTATATTTTTTCATTATAATGTTTATGTGATAATTTGAGATTGAATAAACTGTTTTTACAATTCCTATTATCTATTTATTTTTATTTTTGTGCTCTATAGAAGATGACGTCCAATAATATTCTGTTTTGTCAGTTAGAGATCGAACCATAACCTGATCATGACTATTTGCAAAATAATCAATAATGTGAAACCTCTAATTCCGTAGCTGTAAATATAAACAATCTGGGGAACACTTTTAATTAAGGTACCTTTTTCATACTTCATTCATTTAATTATAATTAAAGAAGTCAGCAAAAAATAAACAGCCTTTACCATCTAGCCCTTACTCACGTAGGTACAATTTATATGAAAATTATATCCCGTTTTCACCTAAATTTCACAACAGGCGAACCTAAAAAGCCTTGCCACTTATCAGGGATTTACATAATAAAACCATTGGTTCAACTAGTGGCGATCCTATCCCTAATCTACGATAATATCTTGATTTACATAGCATTTGCAATTAAATATGGCCGATTTAGATCTGTGGGCCGTGAGAATCGAAATTAGTTTGTCCCAATTAGGTTTGGGAAGGGACATGTGGTCACTCTATGTGCTACAGATGTACAAAGGAATAATAATGGGTTATGTTATTTAGATTTTTTCATTAAAATTAAACATGGACCAATTTAAAACTTAAAAAGAAATGTTACCTACTTCAAAAAAATACTTTCTTGTTGGCTTTAAATTTTTAAACGGGAGGACAGAGAATTTCATGTTAATAGTAAGTAGTGTGAAATATTATGTTACAAAAAATTTAATTGCTATAATATTATAAAGTGAATTTAAAAGCAAATTTTCTCCTGTGCTTTTTTGCATTCATAATATATACAGAATATTCAAACGAATTTATTTCAATAATAATGACATAAATAATTTATTTTCAACATCACAGATCTTTCTGGTATAAAGTATCATGCGGAATCTAATATCAAATTTCTTTTAAGTGCAAAGGACACTAATAATTCCATGAATAATTTCAAAAGGACAAAAATTTTGCAATTAACATCAATACCCGTTTCTGCGAAAATTACTTAATATTTTAATGTAAATGACGCTAAAGTGAAACAGTCCAGGAAATTACATTTCTATATTACAAGATAAATTACAGAGGCTGTCTGAATTATCGCTTTATCCGACAGTGAGATACAAGATTGTATTTTAATGACACCCAACTATGAAGCCAAAGCAAACATAAATTATAAGCTATCTTGCCTTCCCTTGCTTGTTATATTGCTGCTTAGGAAAATACCTATTATACATAAGATTATGACGTAATTATAGAATTTATTTTTTGTGGCTATTGCAACGTATACCAGAATCATAAGGAAATTTTATGAAAAGTGTGAAAATTTAACGACTTATTAAAGGAGACAGCTATACATTTTTTTCTGTAAGTTTATTATAATACCGCATTTTTACCCATCGTATTTACCTTATTAGTAGGTGGTAAAAATTATATAATCTGTGTCCTTAGAGATCAAACATATACTTACGATTCAAAAGTGTTTTTTATAAGAAGTCTAAATGAATAAATAAATGTTTTAGTTTACCAGCATTTGAAACTTAAAATAGAATAGAATATTACATAAGAAAACGAATACTAAATTATACCCCACTACTATAATATTATAGCAGTCAAGAAAAAAATGGACGAAGCAAAATTGAATACGTAATCAATTTTAACGCCTTCAAATAATATTCTAGCAAATGTTATCTTTCACGCTTGAATAGACATTTTATTACTGCGTGTTAGGCGAATATATTCCTTGAGAAAACTAGTATATTTTGAATTTTAACATTTCATAATATGTGTAGGTGAGGGCGTAAATGTTATAAATCTATTTTAACAAATATTATAATAACGAGTAAACATTTGTTTTTAAAATACCAGATAGGTACCTAACTCAAGCATAGCTTAAGTGCGTTTCAAAATTATTGTACCTTTAGAAATGTAATACTAATGGCTATGTCTAATCATCTATATTATCCCAGGTCAACTCTTGCAAAGTACGGCACGGCAGTAGCGGATATTCTATTATTATATAAGAATTTGAAAATTCGTTCAAAAATATTTTCAAATATTATAGATGCATCTATTTTAAATTATTCATAACTAGCAGTCCGCCCCGGCTTCGCCCGTGGTACATATTTACGATTTCTCTACATAAGAACCATCCTCGTACTTCAAGGAATATAATAAAAAAAGAATTATCGAAATCGGTTCAGCCGTTCTCGAGTCATGCGCTTACCAACACATTTTGCGATTCATTTTTATATATAAAGATTAATTTTATAGTTCAATAAAATACAGATACTTAATACAATTCACATTAAAGATAATAACTTGGGTGTCTGAACAGAACTGAAATGGCGAAAAGCCAAATTGATAAATGATGTTATATTTCACCAGATCATATTTCAAAGTTCTTAAACCAAGTAAAACTGAGGAATAGGTTTAATATAACCTTAAAACGTAAATTATAGTAAAAATATACGATAAAATACGCTTTTAATTTCTACAAGAAACTGACTGTTCAATTCAATAGATTTTTTACCTAGAACAATATTAAACTTACTTTTAATCTAGGTGGTTATAAAGGGAACCTGTAAATTATAAACCAACTTCATAGATTTTCATAGAAATAAATATTAATTAAAAACTTCTTGTCAAAGACTTATTGAACAATGAAATATTTAAATACTACGAAATAGATCTCATTATACCGAGAATCAACTTTCCGTTAGTGCGTTTTATTAATTGCATTTATATTTTTATTGTTAAGTTTATTTAAATAAAACACGTGAAAATAGTTTTTAACGTACATTTTTCATTTGGTTTAAAAAGGAAAAGCCTTTCAGGTCTTAAATTTTTACGGTCCCGTATATAATATTTTTAAATAAAAGAAAAAAAATATTGTTACCTACCAATAATATTAGTAACCCAAGGTACAAAGTAAGTCAGTCCTTTCAAAGAAGTTAGTTGTTTTAAATGCTGAGGTTTTTGAAAGAACGTGATTATCGCGTGTTTACACCACACACTGTTTATTTGTGAGTGTTACGAAAATTTAGAGACAATAATAGTACTCACCTAAAAGAAAAGAACAGAAACTCCTTAAGACGAGGCAATAAAGTTAAATGCTGTTAGACACATAATTACCAAAATGTCTAATCCTCGTTTAATTCACAGCTTCTAAATCAGGTCATCTAAATTGTTACTTACGTACTGTGCAATTACATGTCTTCTGTAATAATGTAGGTATTCAGAGCAAAATCCCGTCTTTACTTAAACTCTACCTAAAGTGAAGATGTACACTTCTTACCAATATTTCAGAAATAGATATCTAGAATATAAAATAATGACTATTCTTGACTACTACTCAATACTCGAAATAAACAAACGATTATTAAAATGTTTACTTACGTTTCCATTGTTAATCTTATACCATCTATTTTTTTTTCCCCTCAAAACTTGCAACAACATTCTAAATCTTAAATCGATCTAATCCCCACAAGGCGTCACCAAAAATCTAGCATGTAAGATTAGTTGGCACAGTCCCAAATTAGTGGTGAGACGTGGCTTAACAGGCCATATCTCACCGCTCACGTCCCCACCTATGCTCGATGCATTTAAATCTCGCATGCAAATGACTAGAATTGCCTTAGTTAAAAATAATTGGACTCTGTGAAGCGAAAAATTAGGTTAAAACCTAATTCGACCCAGTGTAAGTAAGTAATCTGATTTCGCTTTTTACGTCGTATTTGTTAGCCAGATCTGGGATTTTAACTCTATCTCTTGTATTGAAATAAACCTGATTTGTTTCAAATTGAGACAGCTTTGTGTGTTAGCAGCTTATTGCATGATCTGTTATCTCCGCTACTTTGTTTTAAAAAGAACATATTGTGGCATAATAGTTTAGTATTGAAACATTTTAATTAACATCGACTTTTAATTACAATAAGAATTATATCCGGCATTTTATTATGCCTTTATTTTTATTTTATTTTCATACAAATTACCAAAGCATTTAAATATTTCAAAAATACAAATTCTTAATATACTACAAAATCAGGATATATCTTCTACTGAAAATCAAATCATATCATGCAAATTAATCTTAACGCAAGAATTTGGTCATTGGTCAATCTGTCCATAGCCAATTTGTAAACTAGTAACTTGGAGTTCATTACCATAATATAGACGTTGCTTGTTACCTCAGCTAGTAGTTTTGGGATTTCTCTGTAATCGAGAGGCGACAAAATTAAAATGGTTTCCCAGTTCTTGTGAATGTATAAGAGTTAATAGTGTGAACTGTATGTTACACGTGTACGTCTAGTTTTTAACCGACTTCAAAAAAAAGGAGGAGGTTATCAATTCGGCCGGTATATATATTTTTTTTTATGTATGTACACCGATTACTCCGAGGTTTCTGAACCGATTTACGTGATTCTTTTTTTGTTCGATGCGGGATGGTGTCGAATTGGTCCCATAAAAATTTTAGTCGGATAGGCCCAGTAGTTTTTATTTTATGAGCATTTTTGTCTGTAGGTATTTGTAAATTTTTCAAGTGCAAGTTTGAAGTCGGTTGTTTTTAACGCAGTTATCACTTGTCTTATAATAAGTTGGTGTTTTTGCTAAAGATTTAAACTTATATTTGTGAAGAAACATGATAAATTTCTATTGCTATTTTACTTAGTTTCAGTTATCTCTAAATACTAGATTTTTAGCAATGATTCATTTCGGCTTAAGTATTTATTTTAAATGGAAAAAAATGACGTTACAGATAATAAAAATATTGGGAAACCTGGAGAAAACTAAATTCTGTTATAAAATTTAAAATTTGGTTTAGATCTTTCATCTTGATCTTATGTGAAAAATCAAATTTATTTACAAAGGTCCACAGGTTACAGTTGTTACAAAAATTACATTTTTACAATTATTTCTTGTTATGTTTATAAAATATAAAATATACAATACTAGCTTTCCGCCCGCGGCTTCGCCCGCGCAGTCAAACTCAAACTCAAACTCAAACATTCATTTATTCAATTAGACTACTATTTAGTAGCACTTTCGAATCGTCATTACATAATTATTTTAACATTTACCACCGATTCGGAAAGCAGTGATCTATGGAGAAGAATCGGCAAGAAACTCCATAGTTGCTCTTTTAAAATCATGTAAATATTACAATATATGAAACTTATATCTAACTACATAATATATCATAATATGCCAATGAACTGTCTTGTGGTTTTTACGCGACAACCCTCCATGGGTTTTTATCGTCCATATATTCCTGAATATTGTAGTACGCTCTCTGAACTAATACATTTTTTATATAAGTTTTAAATTTAGAACTACTAAACTCTTTAATATTGTGAGGAATTCTATTGTAAAAGCGTATACCTTGACCCATAAATGAATTTTTAACTTTAGCTAATCGGAAAAATGGCATTTCAATTCTATTCCTGTTCCTTGTGCCATAATCGTGTCTATCTCCTACTCTTGTGTGTAAGTCGGAGCTTTTGTGTACATGCAAAATATTATTAAATATATACTGTGATGGTACAGTAAGGATACCAGTATTCTTAAAATAATCTCTTAGTGAATCCCGAGCACGTAAATTATATATAGAGCGAATGGCTCTTTTCTGTATGATAAATATAGTTTCTATATCTGCAGCCCTGCCCCACAGTAGAATTCCATAGGACATAATGCTATGAAAGTAGCTGAAATAAACCAGTCTAGCCGTATCTTCATCGGTGAGTTGCCTTATTTTTCGGACTGCATATGCAGCTGAACTGAGCTTACCTGCAGCGGTGTTGACATGGGCTCCCCACTGTAGTTTCTCGTCCAATGTTAACCCTAGAAATACAGTAGACTCAGTAGGATGCAATACCTCCCCGTTCAAGGTAATATCTCTGTTCAACTTTTTTACGTTAGGAAGTAAAAATTCAACACAAGTGGTTTTTTTGGCATTTAATAATAAATTATTGGCATTAAACCATTCAGATATGTGTAAAAGAGCACTGTTCACTTCGTCAACATTTGGGTCATGCCTATCCACATTAAAAATTAATGAGGTATCATCTGCAAACAGAACTATTTCACACCTATCCTGCAAATAATAGGGAAGATCATTGATATATACCAAGAACAAGAAGGGACCTAAAATTGACCCCTGTGGAACACCAATGTTAATTGACGCACCGCTAGAACGTTCTCCATTAACAACTACAGTCTGTATCCTATCATGCAGGTATGACGCTATGAGGTTCTGTGCTTTTCCTTTAATTCCATAGTGATTAAGTTTACGTAACAAAGTACAATGTTCAACGCAGTCAAATGCCTTGGAGAGGTCACAAAATATCCCCAGAGCATTTTTTGAGTTTTCCCATGCTTTATATATATGTGTTAGAAGTGCAACCCCAGCATCTGTGGTTGAGCGCCCCTTTGTGAAACCAAACTGTTTGGTGTGCAGTAAATCATTAGATGCAAAATGACTACTCAGTTGGTTTAATATTAACTTCTCGAAAACCTTACTTAATGTTGGTAAAATAGAGATAGGTCTATAATTGTTACAGTCTTCTTGATCGCCCTTCTTAAATAGAGGTATAACTTTACTAAGCTTTAGTAAATTAGGAAATGTACCATAGTCACAACACTTATTAAATATAAAAGCTAAATTTTTCGCAATATTTTCTATGATATTATTAACTAAATTTACGGACATTCCCCAAAGATCACAAGTATTTTTTAGATTAAGCGTCTTAAAGGCAGTAACAATATCACTAGCAGTTACGTGTCGTAATTCAAATAATGTACTGCACCCCGCAACATGGTCCCTCAAAAAGGTTTCTGCAAGTGCTGAAGACGAATTTAAACTATTAGTAATAGTAACAGGGACACTACTGAAGAATTCTTCAAAAGCAAGCGCAACATCAGCACTTTTGTCAATAACCCTGTCATTATTTACAAGTTTTATAGTATTACTTGATTTGCTTTTACCCATTTCACCATTAATAATAGACCAAACTGTTTTAACTTTATTATCCGATTCGCGTATTTTATCTCTGATATACAATCGCTTCGCAGTAAAACAAACAATTTTAAAAGTTTTTGAGTAATTTCTAACATAACTAAGAAAAGATGGGTCTTTATTATATTGCTTCATACCATATAACTCATAAAGAACGATCCTACACCTATGTATGCTAGGTGTCGCCCATTTACTAAATGGTAAATCCTTGGTAAGTAATATTTAAAGATTTAACTTTAAATATTTTTTCAAATTCATTATGAACTAAATTGAAAAGATTTTTAAACATTTCACAAGGATTATTATTACAGGATTGATCATTCAGTACGGGCAGGTTTTTATTAATATTATCTCTAAATTTATTAATGCCTTTTTTACTTATAGGCCTAACATTAATTCTTTTAAATTCAGGTAAGCAATCCCATTCAAAAACTACTTTCTGGCCACAGTGATCCGAAGTGAGTGTATTGAGAATATTTTTCTCTAAACAGAAGCAGTTGCAGTATATATTATCAATAAAGAAAAACCCGCATAGTTCCCGTTCCCGTGGGATTTCCGGGATTGCGTCATTTTCCCGGGATAAAAATTAGCCTATGTCCTTTCTCGGGTATCAAAATATCTCCACACCAAATTTCATGAAAATTGGTTCAGTAGTTTAGGCGTGGTTGAGTAACAGACAGACAGACAGAGTTACTTTCGCATTTATAATATTAGTATGGATATGTTCAATACTCTAGATTTATTATCCAATCTTCATTTACTCGATTTGACAAAACATGTGCAATATCTTCACCCAGATTATCAAAACTTAACGCTGTCCAACGTTTGCATCATTACCAAGTCGCCAATACGTCTAGGTATACCTTCAGAATGCCAAGGACCAGCTATTTCTGTCCCCTGTCCGCTGCGACGGTCATACTCCCCTTACTGTCATTATCCTAACTGCTTGAACATGGTCTACTAAACTATTGATATCTCCTTTAATAAATGGTGGTACATTTACACCGTAAACATAATAAGTTAAAAAATACGGTACAAAAGCGGTCTTATTGCCTGCAGTGATCTCTACCCGACAATCTTTAATTTTTATTTGAATTAAATGTGAATGAAAGGTCTTGTTTAAGCAATAAAATCTCATTTGTTAACATTTAAATGCTTTAACGTCGTTAACTAAACTATTGATTTTGAATGTACACTGTACAGGGTAAAAGTAGCATCTGCTTTCGAGATATGTCTATTCTAAAATCGATTCCTAGTGTTTTGAGTTGTATGCGTCACAATTTCTGATTGCTAAACCTATTCTAGAGATAGCTCGCCTGCGATTTCTAATTTCAGAAGACATTCTAATATTTCTAAATAATATTTCGTCTCTCTAATTTCTTTATATTGTAAGTAGTATAAATCAAAACTAAGTTGCAAAAATTGTAAGAATAGGTTTAATACACACATTTTATATTACCTATGCGCTATCCTTAAATATATTACAGTGCCAAAAATATACAAAATGAACAGACAGGATATACCGAATACAAAAAAGGCAGATTGCTGAAAAATTAGAAAGAAATAAAAGAACAGACAAATAATTCCGATTGATGAAGAGTTACGCGGAAAAGCTTTAATTCAAAATAAAAAAGTAAGTACTTCAACATTGCGATGTTGCGAAATGACGAATATTTTTGGACTATTTTCGCCGTCATTTGTCTTTCTTAATTTAAATCAAAATAACTCATTTCCTGCTGTATATGCGAAAAGGGATGAGTATACATACTCATCCCATACAACATCGCATACAACAGATAACATTTTTTTTATAGTTATTCCACGTTATTCTTTATGTTTTTTTAACATTTTTGAATTATATCCCATGCCTCTATAATAATTAATTGAATTATAATAAAATATATAAATTTATCAAATGTGTGCTTTAATTTAAATCAGTTTAAGCTCAGTCCACAAATTATCTAAATTCTTATTGAGAGTGATTCCAATATAAATACAAAATATTTAATAAATAGTTACCGCATCAATAATTCTTATATTCGTACCTCAGTTTTATGGTCGTATGGTTGCTTCCGCGACATTTGAGCGTCCCAACAGGGGTTCATTCCTTAACCTTGACATCGTTTGTAAACCGTTTATTTTGATGTTACTATAAGACACTTTTACAGATTTTTTACGTGATTCATTTTAGTGTTTGTTTTCCTTTCAAACTTGATTATTAAATAAAAGAACTCCAAAGTCAAATAAAACTTACTTTAAATACAACCTAAATTTGTGCTTAAGTAAGTACTATCCTTATACACAAAACTATATAAAGAAAGTGAACAAAATATAATTGTCGCCTACATGTAGAATGTAGATACTGCAATATGGTTCGCAAAAATTGATAGCAATACTTTCCTTCATATTTAAAAAGTTGCATAAAATGATCTTGTGACTAATGCATAAGTCAGTTCATATGTTATTTGTAATGCGATAAGAAGAATAATTTTTTTTAATATACCATTTTTGCTCTAGAAGACTCCTCTATCCCTATATATACCCTGCTTAGTCTTAGTTTCAACCGTTTATCGAACATCCTCTGCTCAATAAACCAAGAAATCAAAGGAAAAATGTATTTCATTTGATACTGAGTTTTCCTCAAACACTACACAGAAATAGGTACTTTCACGGTGTTGGTTTCATACTTTCTATGAGTCATATAGGTACTCGATGTAGAGAAACATATAACAGATACAAACCATATTTATTATATGTATAGCTGATTTCCTGTCGCATACATTTGGTAAATTTCTTTAGATGCACAACACTGCTGAAGATCATCATAGTATGTTAAAATAAACTTATTTAAAAAAGCATATTATATACCAACCCACACTTGGCCAGCGTGATGTGTCCTTGGCAGTTTAATGTGAACAAATTGTTCAAGTAAGCAAGTCGTTTGCAATCGTGCAGTCAGTTAGTTAGTCAGTCAACGGTTTTTTGAAGAAAATTAAAAGGATGTATAGGATCGCAGAAAACTAAATCAAACACTTCTAAAAAAAGGAAGGCAACAACCATAACCTTTGTTATGGTCTATGGGCGACGCAACCTGCTTGCACCAGGCAGTGCGTCCGCTCGTTTGCCTCCCCATGACATAAAAAAAAACAGGATAAGGACCACCACATTTTTAGCAAGAATCGTACACAATAATTATATTATAATATTTAAACATCCATACTAATATTATAAATGCGAAAGTAACTCTGTCTGTCTGTCTGTTACTCAATCACGCCTTAACTACTGAACCAATTTGCATGAAATTTTGTATGGAGATATTTTGATACCCTAGAAAGGACATAGGATAGGTTTTATCCCGGAAATCCTACGGGAACGGGTTTTTCTTTGAAAAAGCGGGCGAAGCCGCGGGCGGAAAGCTAGTAATATTATATAGAATACAAATCATTATAATGACGTCATCTATTTAAGTATCACTAGACTTCATTATTGGTTGTACCCTCCTTTCACAATAACCCCAGGCATATAATTATGAAAGCGTTTATATTATAAAATTACTTTCTTCAACTTTCATTCAATCATAACTAGGTACGAAATTACGCCAATTTAATATAACTGTATTGCTACTTCATTCAACACGACATATTAATTCAAAAGCCTTATAAATTCATTGAAAAACCGGTGTCCCTTGCATTCCCTCGCGATACAGTTGCGTATGTTTACATGCTAAGGAAATTTCCAGATTCTAAACACCAGGCATCCCACACTCTAAACACAACCTTAAAACTATATAGCTAAAGTCGAAATTAGTTTCATAAACATTATACGATTATAACACATAAACATTATACATATAACATTATACGATTATATAAACATCATACGATTGTTCGCGTTGAAATGCATGTTCCAGAATAACGTAGTAAGTGCTTGATTGTTTTAAAGTAATTTAGGTATTATTGAGATAATAGTAGGGGGTATATTGGCGTGTGAAATTGGAATGTTTTGGTTCAACGAATACGTTTGTAACGATAGCATATTAAGCAATGTGAGATTTAATTATGCAATAAAATATGCAACACACTAATTTGTCTCTTCCTATTACTTAAAGTTAAAATGTTTTCTATTAATATAGCTTCTATGATATAATGTTATCCATTTAAAATAATTTCTCTTTTTACTAATTACACTCTCTTCGAAAATATAAATATTATTATAAGTTACAACAATAATGTTAAAAATAATATCTATGAATTAAATTAGCGCTTAAGTATGATACAACATAATACTATGTTCCTACATCTGATTCTACATAAACTTGAACTTGAACTTCTGTAACTTTATTCTTGTTTAGTACATTCGTTGAAATTGTATTGTGCTCTACATTAATCATTTAAACCGTAGTGAAAATATTTGAATGGGTTGCCAGACAACCTTAAAGTCTAAAATACGTATTATTATATAATTATTTTATGCAAATAAACGAGGAAAAACGTTACATTTATCCCCGTGACCCAGTGTTTCTGCTAACGGTACCGAACGTGTGCGTGTGTGCGTGCAATCTCGGCGCATGCGTTGTCAATCTGGGGTTCAAACTTAATTTACCTATTTTAAACTTGTCTAATGTTTTCTAGCGAATAAATTATAAAAGTCTTAAAAATCAATAAATTTTGTAACATTTAATAAAAATATTATATTGTATTTATTTTTTTGGATAACAATACATTACAGCATTTACGTAATTATTTTGTAAACTAGATTCAACGATAATTCAACATCGGATGAAATTAAAAGATTTTTTGATAAAAAAATTTAATATATTATGAAGCATTGATAGAATAAAGCACAAATTGTTGAATACGGGGTATCTTTAGAAATATAAATATTATCAACATAATAGTTGAAGAATTTTATTAATATTTTAATGAACTATGATGAAAGACCTAGCAACTAACGGAATACACTAAAGAAAGTTACTAAAAAGAAATTAAAAGAACGTCACCGCTGCGTCAACAAAGCAAAACCCAATTTACATGCACAAAAAGTAAATAAACAGAACCCACTTTTTAACATGAGTCACCGTGTCAATGACCAATCTTCACTTTCACACAAATGTTGCTCGCACCTGCCCGTTACCGCTGCACTTAACTCATTGAAGGCGTAACATTCTAGAACAGGGGGCCCAAAGCTATATAAGGCCGGCCGGTCTCGCTCGCCGGCATTCGAAAAATAACACGCAACCAAGCAATATACAAATCAAAATGTACAAACAAGCGCTGCTATTCGCTGCATTTCTAGCCATAACAAACTGTGAGGAGAAGCCGTATAAAACACACCACTATGTCGATCCGTTTGCCCTTTTAGATCGGCACCTGTCACACAGCCTGACCTATTTATGGCCGTGGAGTCATCTCATCAGAGCTGCTGCTGCTTTGGACCTGGAAGACAATTTAGAAGACCCGCAAATAATATCTGATTCGGAGCAATATCTTGTCCGACTAAACGTAAGGCATTTCAAACCGGATGAACTAAAAATCAAAGTCAAAAACCGATATATGATTGTGGAAGGCAAACACAAAGTTCGCAACGATGACGATAAAAGGTATATAGCCAACCATTTCATGCAACGGTTTATTTTACCACCTGGATCGAATCAGGAAGAAGTAAAAGCAGTTTTGAATGAGAAGGGCATCTTAACAATATCTGCGCCAAAACACGAGCTCCCGCCACCGCCTCCAGAGAGGGAAGTGCCAATCGAAGTAATTGAACCAAGTGAACAAAAGACAGAAAAACCTGTTGAGAAGGTTGACAAGAAGGAACCAATAGCGGCGTCGTCGCCTACTCCTCTAGAACAGTTGGAAATCGAAGCAACAACACACGTCGGTAAAATAAGGAAGAAGGAACTAAAAACAACGACTAAAACAACAAAGGACAATGAGGTTACGAAAGGCGGTGACGGAAACGGTTTAGATTATGCGTTAATAGAAGGTGAAGAATGAACTCGTAGTGTCATAACTAGGTTATGATCCAAAGACTGGTTTCGAGCTTTAAGTGAGTGCGTTGTGGAGTGTTTAAAATAAAATGTTATTTATTCGAGCTTCGTTGTTTTACTTCCTGGCAATTTTAATGTGGTAATATTTCATCTTTAGACGTGCTCTTAGGGGCATGTAAGATATTGTTAGTTAGGTGATTTATTATGCTCACGCTTTTAAAGATGAAAAATTTATTACTCCCTTGGTTCATAATAAGACATTTTTAAAAGCTTTCACAGTTTCACTGTAGAGTTACTAAAAAACATTTTTAGAACTATAAAATTAGTTCAAGATCAAATATGTGATTATATTTTAATACCTATTAAAAAAAACACCCAAAGACCATTGTTAACATTATTATCGATTTATTTAAAAACAAACACAAGCAATAACTCGCAACCACTTAAAATAATTAGGCCTGAAAGTTAGTAAACAAATATTTGTATTTGACATTCGCGTCTATTACCTAACTCACAAAGGTCGCATCACTTGAAGCGGTTGAAATGTTCCGACTCATTATTTTTCCCTCCTCAGAGGATTATATAAATTACTTTCATTGACAAACTCTGAAGTTTGGGCTTATGAACGTCATTTATTTAAGGGATAAGAGATTTACTTCCTAATTAAGGACATTGGAAGTTATGAACCAGTAGTAATATTTAAGAGACGTATTGACCATTATTCAAATAAAGGTGCTGTATAAAATATTAATTTCATTTATTACTTGGTAAATAATATCAGTAATTTTTACACTTTGGATAAAATGTTTGCCCGAGCTTTCAGTTATTCTTTTATAGGTAGTGTCGAATGGCTATAACGTTTTTGCAGATTTAAGCACGCTATGCTTCTGGAAAAAGTTTATATAAAGAAATATTAAATTGAGTTTCAATATTGAGTTTAATCAAAATATTGTCTTTAAAAAATTCCGGTAATTTCCAGATAACAGTTTCTCTGTCCCTATGTCCCTTTGTATGCTTAAATCTTTAAAACTACGCAACGGATTTTGATGCGTTTTTTTTAATAGATAGAGTGATTCAAGAGAGTATAAAATTTATTAGGTTTTAGACAAAGCGGGCGAAGCCGCGGGCGGTTTATTAGGTTTTAACAAAGCAGCGGGCGGCGGTAAGCTAGTAAAATATATTTTATAAGAATAGATTTCATATCATTCGTTATTTTTGTATGATATATCTTAGCGACACTCTTAAACATGCTATCAAAGTTGAAAATAAAATTGATAAGAACATAATATAATACAGTTTTTGAAGTCGGATTAAAAGATTGATATTTTGGAATATCAAGATTTTAAGTAATAAAGGCTGACTATCATTTTTTTTTTGTCATTGCATACTAAGATCCTTGAAGAACCGCCAGACTGGTACAAATGACCCAATAATTTTAGTCAGTATCTCCCGGCCGAAAGGTAATCAAATAATACGTATATCTGAAGCATTATTTGTAATATTTTGTAAATTCAAAAATAAAGAATTTGTTTATTTTTTTTAACTTTCTTCTAGTTTGCTAATTAACGACGAAAAAGGTCTATTAGTTGAACAATATTTTCTTAAAGCGCTTTTAAGAAAACGACTTTACCGATTTCGTTGAAAATAAATGGTTTGAATCCATGAAAAACGAAGCCATGTGTGTGTTCATTTTACTTTACAACTTCTTGAGTATTCTTTAATTAATAACTAATTCAAATTTTTTATCAATATAAGGGGCAATGTATAAACAAAATTCAAGAAATACTGCGTAATTAATCAAAAAGGACATTCCACACGACCTTGACTATCTAGACATTGTATCGTATATTTTTAGAAGTATTTATAATTGATTTTCTATGGATATGTTAATGGTTAATCAATCAAAAAAATTAAAACAAAACACCTTTACTCTCCTTATCACAAATATTAAAAAGACGTACTTTTTTAATTTGCAATGTTCTATTTCATTGTATCTTTCTGTCTATTATATACTAGCTCAACTTTTTCGTTTTTGAAGATAAACTTTTTTAGGCGCGTTGAGAGTAAAATTTCAAGGTAATATTGTCACGTCACGGAGTAAGGCGACGATTTTGGTATCTTTGAATCTTGCCAAAGATGTTTCACTTTTGACACGTGTGCTCGGCACATTTTATCTTTCAAAATGGATCTTGTGTATATTTGGTGTAGATAGAAACGGTCGTCACAAAGACATTCGGTCTCAATGGAACTAGCGTCAGGCTTTCAGTCAATATTGTACCTATGAATTCAACATTTGGTTTCTCTTGTGTGTTTATATTCCTGAGAAATATATAATACATATTTTTATATAAAATGGACTCGTATATTATTTAATTCACAACACTGAGAACATTTTTGTGAACAGTCTCACATTTTGACTGTATTTTTTTGGGTTCAGAACTTTTGACTGGGTGAACTGATTATGATGATTATTTTTTCGTTATTTGAAAGCTGGTGCCTCCTTTTTAAGGTCTATTTCTGACAATTAGCAGGCTTCTTAGGTTTTTTTAAATAATATATGATTGTGTTTACATACTTTCAAACTAAGTAAAAGTTCTCTACCAAGTTGGGCGGTCACCAGTCATACTTCAGACTGCTCGAGTGTCATCCATTCGTACTGAAGAAATATAACCTCCTTGATTTTATAGTAATAATAAGACTAAATCAAAAATAGACAATAATATAAAACACTAATGTTAGTTCATGAAAAACTTTATTCGAGAAAGTTTATTGTCATACATTTTCTTAGACCGTCTTAGGCTGGTTGCAGAGATTGACCGACCATCAGTGCGTACGTCAGTCGCGCTTGTCATAATATGTATGGAAATTCATAAAACCGTTCATAGCTAGACCGACCATACGCACGCGTATTGTCATGCGGTCGGTCGGTCAAGCTCTGCAACCAGCCTTAGACTTTAAGGACCACATTAAATGTATATAAACACGGTGTCTGGGGGTTACCATGATGTCTTATAGCATTATTTCCTGTGTGGGAAAGAGATGGCGCTAGACGACCTATTTAACGCCGTCTTTTTTCCACACTGAAAATAATCCTGCTTTAAGACGGTACGGTGTCTGTCCACTAACCAGGTATATGACGTAAATAATAAACTTATCAAGCAGATGGTGTCATTAAAGATACGGGGCGAGTAAATCACTAATATTACCACATTACCCAGTACACTATAAAACAGTTTATGACGCTTTCGTACTGAAATGTTTTTATTTCTTAGGACTTTTACACATGAACGGTTGATCCATAAAATGTGATAGCCCATGGACCTCGTAAGGACATTTAAGAATTGCTAAGAAACTGATGACGGGTCTGTTTATTTTATGTGTTGATGTAAAATAAAACATCTACGAAGTGTAGGCAATAACGCATTTATTTATCGAAGTTCTAAATTTTATTGCTTTAATGTCACAAAATAAAATTTACAGATACAGAAAGAATACTGGTGATAGGCATTCTGCATATCTATCATCTATCCTACATTTATAAAAAATCGTAAGTAAGAAAACACAAAACTAAAAACCAACCACCACTTAAGTAAACTATTTCTACTATGTAGTTCACTCAAACTCCGCAAAACTTTTGACAAACGCCGCGTTTTCCCCTTCGAAGCGTAAACAGCCTTTCGTAAAATAATAACAGTTATTAAAGTCGTAAATGAACAGTCTGTACAAAGACAATACTGAGAGAGTAAGGTGCCGCCTCCATGTCGTCCCTTGCTTATTTATCTAAAAATATAACTCCTTTTGCAAATAAAAAAGAAAACTAGCGAAAACAGGATAGAAAATTAGTTTTCTCGGTAACTGGGCTTAGGGTAAGGAACACTTATGGAAGCGAACCACTAGAAGGTTGATCTATCTTCTTAGAAATATCTTCCTCATAATACTTCAAGATAAATATAATTTTGTTTTTTTACCATTCGAAATTTATCAATGAGAATAAATACAATCAAATTTGAATGCCTGCGACCATTCAAATATTACTGAATAGATCTACCGGGGAAACTAAGCGATGCTTTAACTGTATTGTTTCTGTGATATTAAATACTTAGTGTTTACTGTGCGTCACATAAACAGTTCAACGTCCAAACAAACTAAACACTCAAATTTATAATCAGGAAATCCAACTTCTGTTTTATGAGCACCTTAGGGACAGATGGGAAACTCGAGCGCAACAGTTGACAATTAAATAAAAACTTTATGCCATTAAAAATAAAGAACGTTTCTTAGTACGCCCCAGTTTGGCAACAATACAAATTACTCTTTGACTGCAAATAACAATTAAAACAGGCACGCATTTAAATATTTATTAATGACCTAAGGCTAACCGTTAAAGCAGCGTTATAAAGCTTTTGTTGAATTCATGGTATAATGAAAATATGTATAATAGCAAGTAATTTCGATTTTATAACTGTTTTTATGACGAAATTCTGAAAATTGAGCACTTAAAACAATTCTCTTGTGAGTTGTGACAGAACTTTTCAGGTTCACAATTCATATACATTTTGAGTGAGTACAGATTATTACTATATCCTGAGATAAGCGATTTCAAACAAACAAACTCTTCAGTTTTCTATATTAGTATAGATATTTTCTCTTGTACATAGAGCAATCAAACAACATTTATTCAATAGATCATTCTCTTTGAAAACAATCGATAAAATTAACGTATTGTACGATCAGTTAAATTCACACACAATTAAAGTTAAAAAATGTAATTCTATTTAGAACTGAAACATGAACAATAAAAACTAAACAAAAATTACTTTTTCGGGCCACAACTTTAATTATTGAAATCCGTCCCTGTAAAGTCAAATGTGTCGTTACAACAGAATAGCTGAGTCGAGCTCAATTGAGCGGGAAAACTAAGCAATGCAATTCTTTAACTACGTGCGTTGTTTCTTCTGGAAATTGAACCAATGTTTTTCTTCTCTCAAGACTTTAAAGTAATTAAATGAAAATTGTAGCGACCGTGTAAGTGTTACACGTAGTAAATTGGCTTCATTTTTTTTTTATTATTTAGAACGACGCCGCGACGTTAATTCCTATTTTTATTAATTTATGAATTAATCTTGAATACTATATTGTTGGAAAATCATGTTGAATAGGGTATTAAAACAGATACCTATAGACAAATAAACAGACAAGAATAAATATAGCTTGTTATTAACAATAATTGTAAACGATATGATGCAAATGCTGGCTTCCTCGTTATTACGTAGGTAGATGATATCTCTCATTATAAGGAGATTTATGTTATAACTATTGTGTAAAATGTCTCTTTTATAATTTTAAAGATATTATTTACTGTACAATAAATAAAACAATATTTGTGTCATTGTGTGTGTTTGCTCCAAGAAATCTTCAAAATCGATAAACAAATTTTAACAGAACTGTCGCTATCTGATGGCAAATATTATAAGGTTTTTATTCTGTAAAGTGCTTATAAAAATAAGGTTTTCTTGTAAGATATTCTGACAACGCATCATACGTACGAAGACGCAGGTATCAGCTAGTTTTACAAAAATGATGAGTGTATGTTATGATATAACACATCCATACTAATATTATAAATGCGAAAGTAACTCTGTCTGTCTGTCTGTTACTCAATCACGCCTAAACTAGTGAACCAATTTTCATGAAATTTGGTATGGAGATATTTTGATACCCGAGAAAGGACATAGGCTACTTTTTACCCCTGGACATAGGATAGGTTTTATCCCGGAAATCCCACGGGAACGGGAATTATGCGGGTTTTTCTTTGACTGCGCGGGTGAAGCCGCGGGCGGATAGCTATTAATAATATATAACCTACTTTTGAATGCTTGATATTTACTTATAATGTAATGCTTCCGTAGTTTCAGTAATTATTATCTGTAGGTAATAATTATAAGGAATAAATATGTTATTTTTATCGTAAGAATCATTATTAGTTTTATTTTTTCTACCTAATAATATCAATGATGTAATAAATAAACCGTGTACTTACTGTATTTTTTTTAATAAATTGTAATTTAAGTAGTAAGTAATTAAGAAATAAAATTAAGTAGATCAAAATTGATAAAATGTGTTTACATTCAATTGTTTTTTAAGACAAGCGTACTCTTATGTAGAAATTTATTATTTTTTCTATTTGTCGTTAGTAATTAGAACTTAATCGTATTTTCTCTACTAGTTGGAGAGTTTATTAGTAAATTATTGAGTAACAGTCAAGGCATTTTTTTAATAAGTAGGTGAAAGTTCCGCAGACAAAGTCGCAGGCACAACTAGTATTTAAATGTTATTTCCCTTAACTTCACTTACACGGCATATATCATATAGTATATCAAACCGTCAGTAACTCCTTAACATACGTATAAACTTTTAATTGGATAGCCATTAGATAGAAAACGTAAACGCAAAGTATCGAGTTATGTACGAAATACAGGGTGTCTCAAAAGAAAGTTTATATTTTGTGGATGAATAAAAAAAAAGGAAGCGGTGTATTGAAAAAATGTTTATTAATTATTAAAGTGCATAATATAGGAATTTATTTCTTAAAAATAATATCGTCCAAATGCAGTCCATTGCGTTCACGGCACTCATTTAATCGAACACCAAAATTATTTATGACTGCTCGGCAGGTAGACACAGTGATGGCTGCCATTTCGTGTCGGATATTTTCTTTTAAATGCACTAGAGAAGTTGGTTTTTTGGCATACACTTTAGATTTAAGATACCCCCACAAGAAAAAGTCCATGGGAGTTAAATCAGGGCTGCGTGGAGGCCAATTTATATCACCTATCCTAGAGATCAATAATTTTCCCGGGAAAATTTCATGAATTCGAGGTAAAGACATATTGGATGTGTGTGTGATGTAGCTCCGTCTTGCTGCAACCATGTTCTCTGGTTATAGCCAGGAAAGTTTTGCAGTGCAGGCACTAAAAACTCGTCTACCATCGCTCTGAATTTACTGTAACTGCACGCCCCCTTTCGTCTTCGAAAAAGTAAGAGCCAATAATTCCTCGCTAACTGCTATTCTTGATAATTTCTTGTGGGGGTATCTTACATCTAAAGTGTATGCCAACAAACCAACTTCTCTAGAGCATTTAAAGAAAATATCCAGCACGAAATGGCAGCCATCACTGTGTCTACCTGCCGAGCTGTCATAAATACTGTAATTTTAGTGTTCGATTGAATGAGTGCCGTGAACGCAGTGGACTGCATTTGGACGATATTATTTTTAAGAAATAAATTCCTATATTATGCACTTTAATAATTAATAAACATTTTTTCAATACACCGCTTACTTTTTTTTTATTCATCCACAAAATATAAACTTTCTTTTGAGACACCCTGTATATTTTTAAGTGATATTTTTGGTTGGGTATATATCTAGTCGTTGAAGAAATGTTGTTTTAAATGAGTTAACAGATACTTATTTTAGTGTAATAATAGATGCATACATTATATTTTATCGTTAAGTAAAAGTAATGGAAGTAGAGTACTTTATAACCATAATATAATAATGTTAGGTTTATTGTATAAATAAAAAAAACTTGAGCGATGTCAAGGGACATCCGGATGGAACGAAGTGTTAAGTTAGAGAAAGACAGACAAAGAACCACGCGCACGCCGCACGGCTTACAACTCTAGCATCGTGTCGTGACAACTTTTCGTAAGAATTTTTTTCCGTCTAGCCCCCTTTCACAACGCGCGATAAGGAACTTCGTTCCAAAAATCTTTTAATAATATGTACCTACTTGTGTTAATGGTTCAATATGTTACATAATTTTCATTCGCAAATAAAATAAATTCGCAAATTCTTATGTAGAGTTTCCGCAATGTGAGCTTTTGGATTTGCTTCGACCCTGCCATTGCCTCTCTATATAAATAAATTTTAATTAGTATACTATAAACTATTAAATTTCTTATTTTTGAAACATTTTGAATTATTAATTTCAATGTTACAAATCTTATTATACTCTGATGAATAATTCTGAAATACCTATTTCTTTTTATTTTATTACATTATTTTCTTTATGGACTTAAAAACATGTTTGGTTTCAGTTCATTTCCCTAGTTCCACTTATTGTTATTTGTAATAAAATAAATACATTAATTAAATGTGATTTGGTACTTTTAAAAGTACCTTCAGTATTAACGTTTCACATTAGGACAATTTTATCATAATTATAATAATTGGGCTATAATTATTTTGAAACAATTTTTTTTCAATGAAAGTTTAGGCTGTTTTTTTATCGTGCCCTATAAAATGGACAATTTGACCTATGTAGAGCTACAGTTACGTCTAGTTAAGTATTTGAATATTATATTATAGTAAGTTTTAATTTGTGTAAAGTGTTTTAAGTTCATTAACATTATCTTCTGAAGAACCATTGGTGTTGAATTTTTTTGATTTACTTAGAACATCAAGTCTCAAGCAGTGGTTGATCTGCTCTATACTCTTTGGCATATATATTTTATTAGAATAATATAGAATATGTTCACATATTCAAAGTAGAAATGACATGAAACACTTGAGGTATGAAATAGGAGAAGAAAGTGTAATTATTATTATTATAGTGTTAACTGAATAGGAGGTAAAACCACGAGTCTTAAGTAGGTAGGTAAATATAATACAATTCTCAGAGGACTCTTCTATTTTAATACAGAATACCTAAGTTATAATCTTAATAAAGGCTGTCAAGTTGAATTAGATGAAACAATATTGAGGACCTTTCTGGATTAAATGAAAACATTTTGACTATCAAAACTAATTTTGCTCCTAATATTTTAAATTTTAATACACAAAAAAAACAAAAGCGTATCAGGGGTATAATAATTAAAACATACATTTTATATTAAACAATCTATAATAATTAATAATAAATTAAATAAATACATTATTATTTACAAGACTATTTACATAAATGGTTAATCTTAAAACTATACACGTAAATAACACATTTTCGCTAAACGACTTGCAACCACAATTGCTTATACATAATGCCAGGCGTTTCATTTTGTATGATGCATTATTTTTAAAAGATAACTAATCCAAAAGACAAATTCTGAAATCAAGCGTAAATAAAGAACATAATCAAATAAATAGTAGTAAGGAAGATATCCTAATTACTACATTAATACTATATGTATTTAAATTCGTGGCATAGATCAATCATATCAATTCAACTTCAATAAATAGTAATAAATTATTATATAACTACTTTTAAATACAATTAACTTTGTACAGAATAAGAACCATCAGCGTCGTACACTTTGCTCTTATGCGAATAACCCTTCCTCCCATAAACCGGTTGTTCATACGCTCCATAAGGCTCATTATATTCCGGACCGTATTGATCATTAGGACCGTAACTGTGGTCATGAACGTGATGTCCGTGACCGTAATGGTCATGATCATGATGGTCATGACCGTGATGGTCGTGACCATACGGATCATAATCATACACCGGACCGTGGTCATACTCGACGTAGTGTTCGTGCTTGTTTTCTTTCATATATTTTATCAACCATAAAACTATATGCCATGCTTTGTACACAATAACATAAAATATTGCTCCATATATAATCTTGAGGACGAACAACTTAGTTGCCGCGACGTAGAAGAAGTGAACTGAAACAGAGAACATAATATTAAAAATTTAATAAATAAAATTCGTTTTCTATGGATCTTTTAAGTGGTATTTTATGAAAGAGGAATAAATTTTCAACTGAGCAATCACGTCTCTTGGAAACTATATATTTTTCGGTTTTATACGAAACCATGCTATTTATAAACAGCGCGGCAATTCTCCTCTAATGCATTTCTTCAAGCTTTTAATGAAAACAATCCTAGCCTATCTCCAAACCACTGCAATGATCGTTAACAAAACTCACTTAGGATAATAATGGTCTTTTTAATCTTAATACATGTTATCTATGATATATAAAAGAGCTAGATACGTTACCCGCTCTCTATTTTGGCAAGAAAAAACTCAGGTAAGTGCCCGAGTTTCACTTAGTCACGCACCATTCAGCGTCGTGGCTGGACGTTCTTTTTGTATTTTAATCGGCAGTTGTTATTACGAAGTACATGAGTGAGACATGTATTATGTCTCGTGCGTGAGAGTGAAAGAGAGAACAACTGTATTGGTGATAATGCGTTAGTAAGTAGGTATGTATTAATTACGCTGTTTTTTAGTGCAATGATGTTGGCGTATGCCGCGTCTACTAGTATAATAGGTCATTGCATGTTATATTATTTCTACACCATATGGGTTATTACTTATTGGACCTATTTTACACGAAATTCGTGAATTATTACAATGAAACATAAAAAACATTACAAACGAAATTACATCTCATATTTTCATGTAAAAGTATGATGTCTGCTAAAAGTAAGCCTTTAGAACTTCCAGAAAGCATCTCATCATCATAAGGGTTTTAAAAGTTCAGCCACTTAATTCTTTCTTACACTTAAAAGTTTAAGCTTATTATTACGACGAAGCTTAAACTGTTTTATTAAAAACTAGCGAAGTTACGCAATGCTATGTAGATTGGAGGAAATTATTTTCAAAGTTTAGATTATTAAGAGCTAGATTAAAATATGATTATTAAGGAAAATAGTTAATTAAATGCGCTAATATGAAGTGCATTACGTTTTATGCTGTAACGATATGAACCATATGAACTAGTAAAACATATCCAAAGTAACTTATATGTATAAGTAAGCCTGACAGCTTCGTATAAATCCAAAGCTTTATGTATCCCCTTTCGTCTTCGTAAATCATACGAAAGTTATACGAATATCTTGATGTTTTTTAACCAAACCTACGACGGTTATTATTTCCCAAATACGTTCGTATGAATGGTCTTTTAAACTCTATATTTAATAAAAAATCCAACTAACCTAATACGACTGCCGATTGATATTATTCAAGATCACATCAAGAAATAGATGCGACTGTGGTTTATCGTGTAATGGATAATCGTTCTTCTGTGTCCAATTATTGGGCACGTATTTGAATACCGCCAGGGACCAGGCCATGATAACCATGGCTTTAATTGCTGCTATAAGAAACGCGATTCCCAGGAAAATCTTGTATAAGCCCACCTTAACAGCCAGGAGGATTGCTAGGTTGGCTGCAACAGACAATTGATTGCATTTGAATAAGCCATTTAAAAAGGAAGAAAGGAAATAGTACGAGAGCTGGAGAAGGAAATTAAAATCTGTTTTAAGTTTTAACAATTCCTGCAGTCGTAACTATTTGTTAATGTTTCTGTTGCAATTTCCTATGAAATATTGAGCTTAGGTTCAAAATATAATATATCTATGGAATTGGCAATTTGATTTTATGCGATTAACATTTTAGTTTTGATGTAGATGTCAATAATCAAGAATAATTGATGTGGTAGAGATTCCTATCTTTTGATATCGAAACTAATAGTTAAGGTAGATAATTAGAAAGGAAGATATAAGTTATCCCGTTAGTCATATAAGAGTCCTATCTACAAATGGTAAGGTCTACAAATGGTAATCTTTGAATATAATTATAAGAACAAAACAAAACAGCCTAAATTAAAAACTTCACATCAACGATATCGTATAAATTGTAATTCGAAAACCAGACAGCAGATTTTGAACTACACAAGACAAACTTACCAATAAAAGAGCGCAGATAGTTTTAAAATTAATCTCGGTTTCAATGCTAAATTATACGATGGATCTTAACAAAGTAGCAAGGAGAACTTCGAGACCTGTAGAAATCAAGTTGAACAAAAAAGCATCAAGTATTGTTGAATATCCAATTATAAACTCTCTTTAGTTGTTATTGATACCAATGGAGTTTTATTTGTTTCTATAAATGTACTAAGTAGTTCGCGAAGCATATTGAAGATTTATTTGAATAGTTTTCAGGAATTTATTTTAGATGGCGTAGAGCGATTTGCTCGTATGAAATGTAAATGAAAATGAATATAATAATGAAGGTGTTTATAATATGTTATAGTGTTTGATAATAGTGTTTGATTATGAAATACAAAGGGTTATTTTTGCCACTTATTAAACAAACAAAGTCACTTCATGCAGATTTGAAGAAAGAAGAAAGAAAACTTGTATTAATTTTTAATTTTAACTTAGACATAAGCGAAACAAAACATATCCAGAAGTTGTGAATATGAAGTCTTTAAAACTTTTCATAAGAGTTTTAAAATGTGTCTCTTGTGTCTACTTCTAATACTGATGATGTTTAAATTTCCATATAAAAAAATAAAAAAGTCCTAACCAACATAATTGCGATACCTACAAATACGATACCGATCAAAAAACAGCTACTTACCGAGTTTCGTAACCAGCCTTAGTCGCATTGTTATTACAGTCGTACCGTGATTGTTGTATTTATTGTTTATTCCTTGTCTATTCTATATGGTAATTCATAATATACGTATAATTGTGTTATTATAATATTACATTTAAATAATTATTATTATTAATTCCTCTGTACTCTATTAATTAGTAGATATATTTATATATTATACAATATATTTAAGTAAGGTGCCCCGGGGCTAAAGCAACTACGGGGCTATTGTAACTAAATTAAATATCTCCGCTAATTATTGGATTTTAAATATAACGCCATCTAAGATCTTTGAGCAAACCAAATTGTTACATGAAAATAATAGGTGGCAGCGCTGCAGCTAAAAATGATGGTAAAACAGGTTGATCTGTCAAACCACTATTTTGAAGCAATTTTTTACGAACGCACGTGGTGACACTAATTTATTAAAAAATTGTTTTAGAGTGTTTTATTGCTGGTGTTTCAAGTGGAAGTACATTGTTGACAACCGTAAGTAGCTATTAATATATTTTGCATAAGGATTCGTTAAAGCTACAACAAGATATGTGTTTAGAACTTACATTTTCCCTGATAATAACACAAACTGGGGTAATTGTAACTTTGAGGTTAGTTGCATTTCCCCCGTGTCGGTTTGTATGAAACCATGAAACAATAGTGATGTGCCATGTCGATGTTTTATTTCTGCGAAAAAATTTTTTTATTGATATTGTGTACATTTACTTTCGTTTTGTTTAAGTATTTTTATTTTGTATGTTTTATTAGTATTTTTAGTTTGTCATATTCCTGTGCGAGTCCTAATAAATACTTTTAAGTACTTTCTTTCTGGTTCTTTTATCTTCAATATTTTTAAAGGTGTATTTTTAACTGTATGTTAAGTACCTATGCTTTCACAACTTAACTGCTGCACTGATCTTTGTTTTAGATGGTCCGGAATTATAAACGAAAAACTGAAATAAAATATTCCAGGACAATTTGTTAAAAGCATTGGAAGATGTTAGAAACAATAAATTAAACACCTATCAAGCGGCTGACGTCTACGGAATTCCGAGATCTACTTTAGTTCACCGATTACGCGGATCACGAGGAGTGAAAAAATCATGTCGCGGTAGGCCTACTGTTTTCACCAAAGACACGGAAACAAAAATAGCCGGCTATATCCACGTAATGGAAAAAACTGGTTTTCCTTTAACGGTGCAAGAAGTCAAAGTTTTGATATCCGAATACATCAAAAGAAATGGTTTTATTACGCCGTTTAAAAATGACATCCCTGGTGATGATATTTATAAGATGTCACTGTCAGAGTTACTCAAAAATATACCATCAACGCGAAGACCGACATCCGCGCGGACGGAGTCGCGGGCGGAAGCTAGTACTTAATATTAACTAAAATGTTACTTAATTTTCTAGGAACAAGAAATTCTTATGTTATGTGTGATTTTTTACTTTGATCTTTCCTATTAAAACACTGTGCCATATATTCTGCTTTTATTTTATTTTCCTCGTATCAAACATTCAATAAAATTCGTTATCGACTAAATTTAAAGTAAATTCACAACACTAACTATTAACGAAATAGTTGCAATTGCCCCTGAAGTGAGGAAATATTTATTTCACTCCGAACTGAGCTTAGATACGTGAACTTAAGTTTCAAATTCGCCTACGTTATCACATTGCGTTGAAAAACTCGGTTTTATAATAAGTTTTAGACCTACAGATACAATGCGAATTGTCATTAGTTGCATTTGCAACTTTTTCTATCACTAGAAAAACTCGTTTCATTATTTCGATTCCTTAAGAACTTTCTTTTTAGAACTAGGTTCTATGTATTATTAATGAAATTGTTAATCGTGTAGATAAATCAAATTAAGAAAATTTACAGTAAAAATTAAACTGTGCAAAATCAAAGTTGGAACCTTATTTTTTCTAGTTACATTTGCCCCGGGGCACCTTACACAAAAATTATAGTATTCTGTATTTTATTTAAGTATTATTGATTCACATCTTTTGACTGGCACTCCAACAAGGGACTACTGAAAATCAGCGCTTCACAACATAACGTGTAGCACAATGCTGAGTAGCTACCCTTTTTGGCACCACACTGATCAGCCGTAAGTACCTACCTTTTTAATGTTTTTTCTTTTTGATTTTTCGTTTATTTTTGTTATTATTTTTTTTTCTGTTTGTATTATGTGGTGCTTAATAAACATTCTTATTCTTATTCTGTTAAGAAATTTTCTCAAACTTTTACATGATATACTTAGTCCTATTTTGCGGAACAGCATATTTTTATATAAAATTTTCCTACATTTTATATTTCCAGTCAATACCGCATTACCATGCATAGCATTTGAATACCATATAGATTTTTCAAATACTACTCGACTTAGTGAAATCCAACAGACTCCTTCCAAGATCTGTTTAAAATGTTTCTCAATTCAGTTCGTTCCTGTAACCCCTTTGCATCTTATAGTTATGGTTTGAATAATATTCGTAGAATGATTCAATGAATTTTATGGAATTAACACTTTTCTGAAAGAATATTGGCGAGAAATACCTAAATGTTAATCAACGATAATGTCTATCAACGATCTTTCAATAAATCTGTCATTAATGAGGACGGAAATAGATTTATAGTAGAAAGCCTTCATCTTAAATCCTTTATCCTAATCCTTGTTATCCTTAGGTACTTATACATTATTGTATTATTAGCGAGAAAAAGTGTGTGTTGCGTGGTGTTGTTTAGATTTATTTCACGTCACATTAGAAATATTTTATAGTACTTTTTTATGTCTGGAGATAGTTAAAAGCCTATAGTTAGTACAGGCTTTTTACCTCGGAGAAAACTTAGGGAATTTCGTGAATTGAGGATTTTATAATTTATTAAACACTATTAAAAGGCTTCCAAAATGAATACATTTTCATAATAAACTAAAAGAAAAACAAGTTCAAAAATACTTACTCAGTAGAGCATATTTTCCCTTGCCTCTCGCTTCTGAAATATCTTTTTCTTTAATTTCATATCCGTTTGTGAAACACAGCGTAACAGCTAGAATTAACATAATCAACCTCATTTTGGCGGTAAAATATGTCCAGTGTCGACACAATTCTTATAACTTTTTTAATATACCACAAATATAATTTGTGATGTTTTTCTTTCTTTATCCGGTTAGCACTTTCAGTAGATTATTTTCATTACTTATACTGGCCAATTTTATAACCACAATACAAGAAAAAAAGAACAATCGTTTGTGGCGGTTCTTTTATTTAAAACTCAATGACATTGACACAAGAAACTCTTTCAGTATTTTTTTTTTAATTTGTCACTGGCTGAAACGTATCACTATTTTTTTAATCACAGATATTCCATGAATTTTTTTTCACAGTTCTCATCCAGTCGTAATAGCTTTAACATAACAAATGTCAAAGTCGAGTGTGCCTCGAGATATGAAGATTTCCTTCTAAAGAGTTACATAGGTGATAACGAAGTGATAATTATTGTAAAAGTAGAGAGTGCTCTTATGCAATGTAAATTAGAATTTCACGATGATTCGACGCACATTTATTTTCATGAAATTTCACTTATTTTTTTGTTAAACAATTTTTAGCACTTACGCAATATTTAGATGTTCTCTAGAGTTACATCATTATGTTTGAAGTAGGATCTTGGAAAAGTGCTTCCGGCCCAATATTTTTCAGTGGATGATATATAATATTATTTATTTTTAATTTCTATTGGCAATAAACCATACAACATCCATCTCTATTCTGATTAGCACCAAAATAAAAATGTTTATACGGAAAAAGACAATAAAAATAAACGTAAGGGGGTAAAATCGTTGCAGGGAATTTGTACAAACTTTAACATTTAAAAGTAAGGTCGAGTCGCTGGCTTCTGAAAAGGAGAAAATTTCCAGATTTCTCCAGTAAAGTTTGTTTAAAAAGAATTCAGTACAGTTCGCTTTGGACATTAATTGTGAAAGTTCGTATTAAACTACGTAAGGTTTTTTTTAAATTACCTCAAGTATTCGAGTATTTTCTGTTGATCTTCAATTAAGCGTATCTCATAGAGGGTCGCAAGTTCATAACCTTCATATGCCTTAGCTGTTAATGAACAAATATTTATAAAACGAGACACAATTAGGTACTTGAAATACGGATAAAATATGAGCTTAATGTAAATTAATTTTCGCTCGTATATTTAATACCTTTTAGCTTAATTATATTGATATGAAAATATGATTTACTTGATATAAATGATCTATGAGTTTATAATTAAGATTTGGTTATTCAACTTTCTTGGTCCTTACAAACTCAAAGTCGAATATTTATTCATTTAACTACTTAAACTTATTTAGTGAAAAATTAGCTCACAACACGTCGTGGTCACAGTAAAAGAACCACAACGCGAAATTCATGTTTTGGCTGTAATGAAACATGAAAATACTTAAATAGTGACCACACTTGTCGTGACCAACATGCTGTTCATGCTCTTAAAAATTCCTTAATAAAAATTATGGCATCGCGTGCGCTGCGGAATCTATTCCTTGAAGTATGAGAATGGTTCTAATGAAAAAAAACGTAAACATGTTGGTACCACGGGCGAAGCCGGGGCGGACCGCTAGTATAATTAACAATATATTTTTCGGTTTGCTATAACATGACGCGGACGGACTAGACTTTATTATTTGAAACAGTTTTAAATTGTCAAACAGAACTTAAAGGTTTCTATTTTATTTCGTTTTTTTTTTGTGTAAAAACAAGTCAGCGACGGTTTATGTTTAAGTTCGGTCGGTTCATATAAAATAGAGTTAAATTCTGAAGAGAATAAGAAAGTTTTAAGTCAAAAACCATTACATTGAGTTTTGAAATTCATTCTATTAGCTTTTCCTGAATAACAAAAGCTATCTATTTGTTTCGGGTAAAAATGAGAGGAATATATTAATTATCGATGTTTTATGTTAATCGTCAAATATTTCTTAAAAACACTAGAATTTCGGCGTTTTGAATCGTCATAAGTATTATTATAACAATTATGCACCTTTTATAATCGGATCCGAGAGCAATCATCGTTAAACTTAACAAGAATGAGTCATTCGCGTTTATGTGTTTTGCGATACAGCTCTAGTGATGTTCATATATTGTTATCGATAGTTCACTTTAAAATCAAATAAATAAAAACAAACTCAAGTATGTGACAAAAGTGTATGTTTTAATTAAGTTTCATTTCCAATTTGACCTTTATACTTATTATAATAATTCCAATTACAAAATAATATAATAATTTTTATCGTTTCCAACAGAAATTGGTCTCTTTTTTACCGAAAGTCAAAAGTGGATAGGTTAGTTACCATCCGGTATTTGATTTTCTACAGCAATTTTACATGTACAAATCTGGTCAGGAATTTCACAACGGAACGTACACTGTGTATTTATTTAGTTATTGTGAACTAGCAATACAGCGCAGTTTTACTCGGTTTATATTCGGTTAAAAGCTTTAGTTCCATGAAACAAAACACCGCATCGAAATTCTTCAAAATAAATAAAGTTTTCCATCAACATTGAAAAATGAATGCACAAAAAATAGAATATTCTGAATATACGACGATTCCATTCGTTCGTATTGAGTTAAAATAGTTTCTAACGTTAATTAAATGAAATTTAAGTATTAATTATGAGTTTGTATGGTACTTAGCTGAGAGGAGGGACGAAAGTTTCAGTTCGCTTGAAACGAGAAACTGTACTCTGAAAGTTTTTTCATCATATTACATTTCTGAATATATGCATATTAATTAATTATTATTTTAAGAAATATATTTATTTAACTTACTGAATATACTGCAAAAATACTCTGATTTAAAAGCACTGTAGTCTGTAATGATTATAAAAAAATCTTACTATGCCTATATCACAAATCTCATTAACTAGCTAGGAGCTAAAGCTAGGAGGCCAGGGAGGAGAGCCGAGGGATATAGATAGACTACTTTTTAAACCATCTTATTCCCTTAGGAAGAACTATAATAATTATGGTTCGTATTTCATAAATTCAGATAGATATTATTTATCGGTTTTGACCATTTGGATAATATCGCGGATAACAGCTAGTACCTAACTATAAATTACTAAATATTTTTTATCGATAAATATTTGTTCCGTACACCTCCCTATCCCTATCGTTAACGCTATAGCTTAATCGATTTGATAGCGAATGAAATAGTTGTAATAGAGTTGTGATTATTGCTATTAATATCGACACCCAATAATATCCTTCACCTTTTTACACAACTGTTCAAAAGAGGAGTAATGTTTTTACTTGCTGTATGTAGGTAGGTATATTATGTGTGTATTTATTTTTCTTATTATTATATAGAGTTGAATTAATAGAAAATTACTTACTGAAATGTTAGTTGTGTCTTTTGTTTCGTTATAGATAACACAATATAGATAACCTTTAATATAATTACTAGTCGTGCCCCGCGATTTCACCTGCATTGCTCCGCTCCTGTTGGTCTTAGGGTCATGATATATAGTCTATATATATAACCTTCCTCAATAAATGGGCTATCTAACACCAAAATAATTTTTCAAATCGGACCAGTAGTTCCTGAGATAAGCGCATTCAAACAAACAAACTCTTCAGCTTTATAATATTGGTATAGAATATTAAGTGAAGTCCCGTGTCTCCAAGTGGGGTAAGGGGCAGATGCATTATCCATACATCTGTTTCACTGATCTATTTTCTTCAAGTGATCAAGTGATCAGTCTTCTGTGTCCTGCCAGACCGAGACATTTTTTTTTTCTCCGTCTCCACCGGAAATCGAACCCAGGACCACTCGGTTCTACGCTCACGCGTCAACCACTGTACCAAGGAGGCGGTCGGTATAGAATATAGATGTTTCTTAATTCAAAAAAATACATAATAATATGTTCCATCTATCTATCTTAAATAACAATTTAATCAAAACCATTCAGTGATTGTGGCGTGAAAATATATTAGTCAGAGAATTGCTCCCGAACTAATATTATTAGTACTTTGAATACAAAGGAAAACATAACAAAGGAACATCCACGGTAGCTTAAAGCAAAGCTGTTTGTATTCAGTTAGTAAAAGCTTAGGTTCATCTTAACTAAGTTACATAAACTTAAGGTCTGATTACTTGGAAATATTTGTGCATAAACTATCTATGTATATTGATTCCAATAACTCATATAACACACACAGCTTTCTGTTTATCGTATGTGGAAGTATACTGTATTCAATCATTTATGTTTTTAAGTCAAGAAGAAGGCTAGAGCCTAACATCCGTGACTGTTAGCCCTGTTTTGACGGACTTTCACTAACATAATTATATTTTTGACGTGACAACATCTTATAATTCGATAGAGCCGCCTGCACGCACGAAAAAATATGACTCATGCGGCGTTACCTCGCTCTGAGGCGTTCCATGTAAGGCTTGAAGTGCGAGCGAGAGCGCGGAACGAACAACAAAGAAGCACAATCGGACGTTGTCACGTTCAACTATCGTCAGTAAAACGACTTTACAGACAACCAATTTTTTAGATAACAATAATTACAAACGTTTAACTAGAAAAACTAACTCTATTTCGATACCCAAGGAAAGTTTTACGGCGCGAGTTTTTTACATTTGATTTTAAACAATTTTTTTAAATATTGATTGTAAAGGATGAACCCAACTCAAGCGCAAACAAAAACAAAGTCTTCAGTCCCAGTACACTTCAAATAAAACAACTCATCCAATAAATTATTTATTCTTACTCAACAGCCAATCAAAAGAGCCTAAATCGTTGCCATATTCCTTCAACGGTTCTTCTGGAGGACCATAGCTGTAACCAACCGTGTCATATTGTGCATACACTGGTGCTGGTCTTTCTTTCTTCATGTAATGCTGGAGGAAGATGCCGGCTATGGCGAAGAGTTTCTGGAACAACGTCATCATCAGGAACACGGAGACTGCCTTGAAGATCGCCACTTTGGAGAGTAAGAAGAGCAGGATCATACCTGTAAGAGAATTGGTGATTTGACCTTTAATATTTAATTTTTTTATTGCTTCAACTTTCAAGCTGTCATAGAACATTTAGAGATTGGATAGAGTGTAAGAATGTTAAATACTAGAGTTGTATGACGTTATTTATGTACCTACTAGCGGTCGCCCCGGCTTCGCCCGTGGTACATATTTCGCAATAAAAGATAGCCTATATCCTTTCTCGGGTATCAAAATATCTCCATACCAAATTTCATGCAAATTGGTTCAGTAGTTTAGGCGTGATTGAGTAACAGACAGACAGAGTTACTTTCGCATTTATAATATTAGTATGGATGCTAATTGAAACCTATTAATTCAATTTTTATTCCTTTCTCTGCCTCTTTTTTTGTATATTTCAAATTCCTGGAAGATGTTACTTTGCAGCTGGAATAAGCTAAATTTGCTATATCTTTCTAAAGATTTTTTAAACGTACGGTCTACGTATTTTATATCTATTAATGGGCCAATAAATAAAAAAGACGTGTGGCACTCGGGGACTGCCGCGGTAAAGCTATTGCATAGCATGCCTTCAAGCCACACCTCCGAGCCCGTCGGAGTGGGGAGCGTGAGATTTTTTCGTTACGGAATTCCTCGATTCGGTCCCCGCGCTCAAGGCCCGCGATAGAAGCTATGCAATAGCTTAATAAAATATCCCAGTATCCTATATTCTACCACGTTAATACAAACATTTGCTCTAAATCTAACTTAATATTAAGTATACCAAAACTATTCCCATAAAACATTTCGCAAATCCGCTCAAAATCTCGGGGTTTATATTATAATGATTTTTCTGTCCCTTACATTAGGTATCCTTTCAAAATGATAAATTACTTCCTCGAATCCTATTTTAGGAAACCCTTCTTGACAAATTCATAATATGTAGGCACATATGACAAATTACAGGAGTATTGGAATAGATTTTCCTTCTGATTGATTTCAGTCTACATATTTTTAAAGACTTTATTAAAGTAGAATTAACCACACAGAAGAAATAACTTCTTAACATTACAATATTTTTATATTTAAGTTTTAAATATACTATACGCGCTCCGCGGTTTCACTCGCGTGTCCTCTCCTTTTAGTTTTAGCCCTTTAGTTTCTGTGATCTGTGGTTTTAGCCTTCCTCGATGAATGGGCTATCCAACACCGAAAGAATTTAACAAATCGGACCAGTACTTCCTGAGATTAGCGCGTTAACACAAACAAACAAACTCTTCAGCTTTATAATAATAGGAAAAACAAACTGAAATGTTTGTTTGTGTCATAAAATACAGCACATGCTGTAAAAAATAGTAAAAGTATATGTACTTACTAGGAAAAAATCCTACACAATGATTAAGCGGGAATCAGCTAGTATTCAAATTAAGTATTTCCATAACAAATTCTCACAAACATATACTTAGCTACAAAAAGCTTTCTTGAAATGATGATAATTAAAAATTCATTTCAAAGTAGGTATTTAAATAATTTCAGCGCACCAAGAAACAAATATACTGGCGGTAATAAATCTTAAACATCTACGTTTCCTGTTATTTTGCTCAACGTTATTACATTTAATTAATAACAACCTGATATTTCCGAGAATAAAGTGGAAAAACTATCATATTACAAACTATACCACACGCTTCAGTTTTAATAAAATAAGTTATTGAAAGAACTTACTATGTACTCTTCCAACTTGAATTATACAAAGATTTTCAATTAAATTTTTACAGTTCTTTATATTATAGTACAATGTAGAATAATTTACCTAAAAAATTAAATGATTTGCTGCTGAAATGCGATAAATAGTAAAATACACAACAACTCTGTACTTTTGTCTGTGTGTTAAATTTACTTCTGTGTGTTTTAGGTGTTTTTTTATTTTTTATTATTTATATTACTAAGTCTTAACAAAAAGGGTCATGCAGTACGTACCTATAAATTTCGCAGGACTTTTCTTCTTCTTAGCTCTTCCATCTTCAAAAAGCAAATCAGCGTCTTCCAAACAATAACAGCTCGCCACAAAAACAAGCAGAATCAATCCCGCCTTTATCATTTCGCGCCTTAATTTTTCAATTTAAGAACGCGACTAAAGTCAAATCACCAATCAACATTTAGTTGATACGTGTTATATTCAAGACCAAATATAAAAAATAAAATATATGTAAAACTTGATGATATTTTCGATTATCCTGATTGATCAAAAACATAAAATATTGAAATTGACTCGATAGAAATAATTCACGAAGTTACCTCTAAATTTCACACTTTGACGTTTTTTACTTGACATGGTTATGCCTATTATGTTATTTTTTTCATAAACAATTATATTGAAACATTTGTGAGAACTTTGTTATACCACTTTTGTCTAATTACTTTTAGTTTTGATTTAATCACGATAAAACACTTTTGGCGCTTACTATATTTTTAATTACGCAAGAAATCATCTTGCATCGCACGTTCTAGGAGCTTCAAACATAATTCTATTTCATACATCAGACGCTATCGCTCCGTTGAGACGAGTAGACCATGCTTAAATTGCTGTGCCGCGCGCCGATTTTTTAATAATATTGTTTCAATATTGTTTTTTTGAAAATGGTAAACAACAAAAGAACATTGAAACTTCAGAAACGAGAACTAAAAGAGATTCATATTTAAATGATATCTAACTAATTTTCGAAGATAAGTATAGTATTGTAATCATATTAATAAATACCTAATTATTATTTATAATAAATAATAATAATTATTATTTATTAATATGTATTAATAAAAAAATACGACTTTCGATTCATTTCAGAAACTTTATGCAGGTGAGTTTAGATATTACATAAATATGTAATATCTAATCACACTCACACGAATTTATGCAAATGCATAAATTCGTTTCCGTGGGCTGAGTATTGACGCGACGATCTTAGGTATACAAACATATATATAGGTATATATTATATGGATACAAATATTTCATTCATAGTGTTACATCAATAAAATCAAGAAAGATTTATATGTACTTACCTAGTATATTTTTTTATTTATTACTTATTACCATTACTACTATGATTACCTACTACCTATTTGTAGATTCCTATGGTTGTTCCAGTAAATAACGTAAATAGGTTGTGAATAGTAGATATATATAATATAATATATTCACAATCTGTATTATAATAATCACTGGTGCAGTGAACTCCCATAAATAATTATAATCCATACTATAATATTATAAATGCGATAGTAACTCTGTCTGTCTGTCTGTTACTCAATCACGCCTAAACTACTGAACCAATTTGCATGAAATTTGGTATGGAGATATTTTGATACCCGAGAAAGGACATAGGCTACCTTTTATTGCGAAATACATATGTACCACGGGCAAAGCCGGGGCGGACCTCTAGTAAATTATAAAGTTATACCTGCTCATTATTTGAAATCTATCGTAAAATTAAATAAAATAAGTAACTTTACTCGTCTAAATATTTGTATATATAAAAATGAAACCCGTTTCGCGTTTTCACGGTATCACGTGTGAACGGCTGAACCGATTTCGATAATTCTTTTTTTATTGTATCCCTTGAAGGATGAAGGATGGTTCTCATGTAGAGAAAACGTAAATATGTACGGGCGAAGCCGGGGCGGACCGCTAGTTACAAATAAAATACATATATCATTCATAAGTAACACGCGAAACGGAGCGCTCTCGATTGCGCTCATATGAAACAACATTCAGTACAATGCCTACATACGAAATCCAATAAGAGAAATTTCGCGACAGTCCTGCGCGTGAATCAAAAGATGGAATATCCATTTTTGGAGCGCCGGTTTCAAGCGACGACCGACGGTGATAGCAGCAATTGCGCGCGACGCGACGGCGACCTTGCCTCCTATATTATAAACAAACACTATGAATAGGGTTGCCAACTTTTTTTACAAGAAATAAAGTACGTATATTCATTATTCAGGTCTCTCTCTCTCTCTTGTCGGTCCCTCATGTCTGAGGATCGTGGTCAGCATCAGGGTTGCATCTGGAGCGGATGATTTGCCTCCACCGGTCTCTGTCCATGGCGTCTCTTACGACCGTGTAAAAAAAAATATTAAACAGTATTTATTGTAGTGTGTGCCCTCTGACTAAATAAAAAAAAATTGTGAGCGTCTAAATGTAACACATTATATCTGTCTATATTATGTGTCTGCACTTTGATGCTGAAAACAGTCTTTTGTATAAATACTTTTTATTTGTTAAACAGTAAAAAGTATAATTTAGTGAAAAACAGTAGAATACTGTTTGGCAACCCTAAGTATGAATACACTCGCGAATGCAAATTCGGGGATTTTCTAATTTTGCTAAATTTTTGCGTTTGTAGTAGTGTATGGTCAGCAAATAAAAAAAAACAACATTTTATTTTTAGTTTTTATTATATATACAGGGTTACTTGTAAAACACCAGCAACCTCGCAGGACAAGATACCTTACATCATAAGTAACAACATTAATAATTGTTCTACGACTTTTGATATTTTGTTAGATTTTATTTTCATAAAAAAATAAATGTTCATTTCATTTTCCGTTTGAATATTATAAACTCTACGCGCATCACAAAAATTACGTAAACAAGAAGCGAACGGGAGGGGAAAGGGGGCGTCGCGTCGCGGTTGTCCTTTCGATGATGAGTAGAACATAGACTTACAAACGTTAGGAGAGTACAATAAAAGCTTAAAAAATCATTTAAAAATAATTTATATCGTTATGCCAACAGCCAAAAGTCGTAGAACAAATGTTACTTATGATGTTAGCTATCTTGTCCTGCGAGGTTGCCGGTGTTTTACAAATAACCCTGTATATGGGATTTTAAATTAAACTATATGTGTTTCTCCTCTGAAAAAGATGAAACTTTATTTTAATATTTGCACATTTAACATACGTATAACTTTTACATTAACAATTAACAATATAAAGTTACAACACTTACACACAAATTAAACACTTCAACAAATATTATAACAATAATAACAAATAATAACAACAATCAACAAATACAAAATTTAACAATTACGTAATAATTATAACTTTTGAATGAAATGTGTGCTTTATGTTCTAACGGTACCAAGCGACTCACGGACTGCACGTGGTACCTGCGGACAGCGTAAACTGGTTTATATGGTTTATTCTGGTTTTGTGCGTGTTTCCACTTTCAACTATCAAGTGACGATTTATTTATTTGTTTTGTTTCGCAATTATTATGGTCAAATATTAATAACGAAACAAATTATTATGGACACGATATTTTATTGTTTCACGGTAGTCGTTTTGTCGTTTGCTCAAGAACGTGAAATTGAATGATAATTATTTTTTTTTTATAAAGTCAAAACCATTTTCTTTCAAATAAAAACTTGTTTTTATTGAAAACAAAAATCAGAGTGTTGCTAGGAATAAGTATAAAATTAAATAGTAATGTAAGGATATCGAAACATTTTTGTATAGGCCTGAACGTTATAGTGGAAACGCGCTCTAAGATCTAAGTAATATACACACCACTAGATATGCAAATATTTCTCCAAGCTAATTTACCTTGTACTAATATTATACTAATATTGTAAATGTGAAAGTAACTCTCAATCACGCCTACTGAACCAATTTACATAAAATTTGGTATAGAGATATTTTGATACCCGAGAATGGACATAGGATAGGTGTTATCCCGGAAATCCCACGGGAACGGGAATTATGCGGGTTTTTCTTTGACTGCGCGGGCGATGCCGCGGGCGGAAAGCTAGTATATAATAAATATAATATAAAGTATAAACACAACAATTTAACATTCATTCAAATCATACAAACAAACAGACATAAACAAACAGACAGAATTTTTTACGGATTCGTGCTCTATACTGTTTCCCTAATATCGTTTTTTTGAATATATTACATACGTATACACTTTTTTTACTGTTTTATTATATACGTATAGATTATCATCAATAATTATAAATAAAAATTAAAAAATAATAATAAATTATCATATTACATAATTTGCCATGATTTCAACTTCACTGTATACTAACTACCGAAAATACGCGTTGAACGCGCGAAGAATATTGTGTTTAATTTAGCGTCCGATGAACTTTACGTAAGTACGGTGAGCCGTGTATGATGGAAGAATGATTGCGCGCGGCATGGCGCGCTAGGGCGGGGCCCATAACTTTAGAAATTCTCTGGCTTTATGCCCACTCTTAAAAACAGAACAATACAATCTGCGACTCGAATTTATTATCTGTTTCACTTGTCAAAAAGAATGCAACGTTAACTTTTCTCGAACGTTCGCACGAATGACTTTTTGTGTTCTATTTCAAATTCAGACAGTTCAAATACGTTCGAATTTGTTTCAAAAATTGTGTTTTATTTTTCTTATTTGCCAGGATCGCAGATCTCGACGGGTCAAGCACCGTGGTATAAGTAAGGCCAAGTCCACACGTACCTTTGAATTTGTTATACTGTTACGAGGAAAGTTTCATTGTTTTCAGCACTTAAACAAATGTCTTTTCACTGTGACAAATGAATTTCTTTGGAAGCGATTGGAGCGCTTTTGTCCACGCACACGTTCCATACACGGTATTTAAATTTTACGGTTTTAAAAATTTCACCTGTTGGCAAGGAAAGTGTTTAACATACTAAAGATGTTGACGGTAATTTACATTTTAAATGGAGTAAATTTCGATACACTAGAATTTCAAACAGCATTGAAACATTATTTTGTAAACTTGAAATTAGCGGTCAACGTTCCTTTTTCTTAATTTGCTCATTTATTCGAATTTAGGTAATACGATTTTACGTGGAAATATAATATAATATTTCTTCAATTTTAAAAACCTTTGTCAGTTTCTTTCTGGATAAAATTGATCTTCGTCCGAGCATTTCAATTCGTTTTTCCTCAAATCGAAAACGCTGACTTGTACTTTAAAGCTTCCAAATTCCGTGATTAGCAAATTCCATTCAAACGTTGAAAATATGAAGAAACGAAGATTTTATTTAACACCATAGTTATAAAATTGAAAAATAATAAAAAAAATCTCCTTGTAAATATTGTAATCTAAAAAATACAATTTAACCTCTTGTAATGAAGTTGATAAAAAAAATTAAAATTAAACAGTCGCAGTTAAATTTTACTAAGAAACAAATCATCATTTATAGCAAAAGCAATGCGACAAAGCCAGTTTAGTTCGTTACAGTCCCGGAAATCGCAGGAAAAGGCTGGGATAGCCAGGTAATCCGGTTTTCTCTTCCGATGTAAGATGTAACTAAAGTACTAGAATTAGATTTTTTATTTATCGCTGGTCAAGAGATATTATTTTTTGTTTGGTAATAGTTCGCGTAATTAAATCTTTTAGGGTTATAATGGTATTCACCTCTATCACTATCGTATAAATCTAAGTATGTATAGTATTTATACACTTGCTTCTGTATGTATATGTTACGGCTAAAGGTAGGTGTGAACATAAACTTAAGATTAGCCGGCTAAACTTAGGTTTATTTTCGAGAAGCAGCTAAAGTTCGATAACATGTTTTTTTGCGTCGTGATATTCCATCTTTAGCCGAAACGAAACGAAACGGCTAAAAATGTATTCGATGGGCGCGCCGGGCCGGTGGAGGGCTTGAGGGGCCCGCACGCAGAAAGCTGGTGGCTAGGTTAGGTTATGTTAGAACTCTTAAGTCCCGCACGAGCCGAGCGAGCGCAGCGAGCGTGCTGCGGCAGCAGCCGGCGAAGTGCCAGAAAACACTCGCCCTGTTACTTACATGTATTATAGTAACCAAATCTACCCACCCCGACTCAGGGCAGAAAGCTGGTGGCTAGGTTAGGTTAGGTTAGAACTCTTAAGACCCGCATGAGCCGAGCGCAGCGAGCGTGCTGCGGCAGCAGCCGGCGAAGTGCCAGTATCCTTCTACATTTTTAGCCAAGGGCCTGCGGTTACACTTAAGTTTAGCCGGCTAAAGATAGAACAAACTAACATTAACACCTCGTCCATAATAAACCTAAGTTTAGCCGGCTAATCTTAAGTTTATGTTCACAGTTCACACCTACCTTTAGCCGTAACATATATAAGGATTATAATACTGAAATACGTCCTTATTTTAAATTCTAACAAATTTTAAACAACTTTATTATTTAACAATGGACATAACAATAAAAGCAAACATTTTCAATATCCAGTCAAGCAATTTCATACAATTTATAACCGCAAAGAAATCAAAATACTAGTATATAATTATCTTTTCTCGATAATTCAATAAAAAAAAAACGAGTTGCACTCGGGGACTGCCGCGGTAAAGCTATTGCATGCTATGCCTTCAAGCCACACCTCCGTGCCCGTTAGAGTGGGGAGCGTGAGGTTTTTCGTTACGCAATTTCTCGATTCGGTCCCCGCGCTCAAGGCCCGCGATAGAAGCTATGCAATAGCTTAAAAAAACTTTATTCATTCCTCAAATACTATATCAAATTTCTCATTTACAAATGCGACAGCAGAACCAAACCAGACAGGGTTTTAAATAAATAATGGACAACCCAGGTCGCATTGCTCATAATACGATCTAAGTTTTTATCCAATCTCTTCAATTTCCTATCTACGGACGCAGCTGCCCGATTCCAGCTGTAATTTACTTCGGAATAAGATAATTTCCAGCTTATCTAGAGCTTGTAAATATGTCCTACGTAGTTCGGATTACAATTACTAACGTACGGTTCACTTTTAGGGCCTGTCAATTTAGTTTAGTAACATTTTAATGATTGTCTTATTTATTTATTTATTTCATTAAGGATCACCAACATGACATACACTGATACATAGATAAAAGCATTGTCTTGGTATTTTGTATAATAAAGAAATTTATTAGTTATTGTAGCACTTAGGTACCTAATTATTGTTAAAAAAAGCTATGTGGCTAGTTGATAAAACACGTTACAATCAACATCTTATGTATTATGGTATGATGTTGATTGTAATCATCGTATATCGTTAATAATTTTCACGATTTTCGTCCTCTAGGTATACAATTAAAAATAAAAGCAAAATGTTCTTTAAATTAACCAACTACCCGCATATAATGTAGTCAACATTCAGGACACGTAAACGTAGCCGTAATTCAAGCTCCACATATTTATCCCCGAAAAAATAATAATTGTAAAAACGGTCTACATTTTCGCAAGTTAAATTAGTATACACGAACGGCATCGTTAGCTAGCTTTCATAAATGACTTCAAAATACTTTTAATTTAAAATTCAGACAGGGAACAATACGAAGCAAGTTTACAAAGGACAGTTTTGCAGTCGTAAATCAAATTACATTAAGTCTGTTGAAATGTTGTTTGTGTCAACGATTTTTAGAGTTACATGAAGTTTTTGTCTTTAAAGTTTTAAAGAGATACACCAACCAAAAGTAGTTTTACAAGATCAAACGAAGCTTTCCTACGTAGTTTAAATAAACAAAGCTTCTTTCTATACTGTTTGTAATGTGTTGTTGTGTTCCAAATAAACAATTTTGATTTGATTTGAACAAATTTGATTTGATTTGATTTGATACTTAGTAGTATATTAGATAATAATTATTGTGTAGGTTATGTGATCATTTACGAGTTTTAAGCTGCACGGAAATATCTATTGAAATTCTATGAATGTCAGAGTAGGTATTCTCGTCCTAATTTAGAAATATAGATGAAGCAACTAGTAAACGAGTTAGTAACAAGTTATGGCATGAATTAATATTGAATTTTTATGAATTATTATAGGATAATAACAAATTAAACGTTTAACACGTTAATTATGAAAATGTTGAATTGAAGTCTGCATCATAATTATCACATATTCTGGAGTAGATAATATTTGCTATAATTTGTTATTATTCTATAATAATTCATAGAAATTCAATATTAATTCATGTCATAACTTAGTTACTAACTCGTTTACTAGTTGCTTCATCTATATTTCAAAATAAATAATCATATCTTCCGATAAAAAGATAATCTTTTCTTACTATTATATTTATTTACTAGCTTCCGCCCGCGACTCCGTCCGCGCGGAAAAATTAAGATTTATTTTTTTCTACGTATTTTTCCGGGATAAAAAGTATCCTATTTTATGCCCAGGATAAAAAGGTATAATTATACCAAGTTTCATCGAAATCGAACCGTTAGTTTTCGCGTGATGCCTGAACATACAGACAGACAGACAGACAGACAGACAGACAAAAATTTTTTTAATCACATATTTGGGTTTGGTATCGATCCAGTAACACCCCCTGCTATTTATTTTTTCAATATTTTCAATGTACAGAATTGACCCTTCTACAGATTTATTATATGTATAGATTACCTACAGAGCCACACAACATCCGACACACCTCTTTCTGTACCAACATGTACCTATCTTCGTAACTTGAGCGCGGAGCTCTCCTAATATCATTATCCCTTGAGTATTTGAGTATAGAATATTTGAACAGGTAAATTCTTGCCATGTACTCTACTTGCCTTTTTTATTTTATTTATTTATTTGGCTAACCAACATTTGTTTACAATGATTCTTTAATATAATTATTACATAACATAATATAGTTCTTGCGATAAAGTAACAAACAATTAGAGGTTAACACAGCATGCGCCAATTATACAGAGCTATTTCTTAAAATTATTTATTTAATCAACCACATTTATATTATTATGTAAAAACGTACAAAGGTGGAAGAATTATTTTTTCTACCGAGGTTAGATCTTGATGAGATCTTTCCAAGATTAGAAATATGGAACTATTTCGATTGTAGTATAAGTAAGAGTCCCAAGTCATAAAATGCTGTTAGATTTGCTTTTGCCTGCATTTAAAGTATGTACTTATTAAACTAATGTTCAGTCGCATTCTTAATTTTCATGGATGCTCGTAGCCATGGTAATAATAGAGATACTACTACTACCGTGTCCAAGTAGCATTTCCCGTGTTTATCTTACAGATAATTTTGTATTCGTTTTAAATAATATACAATATGTTATCTAATCCCGTGCAATATTCGTCCAGCATCGGTTCGTAATAACGTAATATTGAGCCAAGAGCAATTACAATGCTCGCTACAAAAGCTGGAAGCAATCATCATTAAATTAAGTCACTGTGTCTGTGTTGGCTAGATTATACAACACAGATATGACTTTTGGTAGGAGCTGTTATTTTATATTCAAGCCACGGTTGTATCTCGATTTCGTGTTATGTTTACTTCCCGTAACCATTAAATCGGTTTTATCATACAACTTTGTATGTTACTTTAAATTGACAAAGTTTATACGGAACCATTGTTTCGAGTATCGCGCAGAGCGTGGTTAACAGGGGAAATTCTGTTAAAAAATAATTGTTGCATATTATTAATCTACCCTTACTGCAAATATTAATTCGAATTAATTTACATCTGTAACCTGTGATAGAAAGAGCTTTTTAAAATGGACTGTATAATGTATATGTATAAAACATAAAACATTACGGTGACAAAATTTGACTATGTATATAAAATCCAGGTCGGGCATTTTATACGGCAAAATTTCAACTACCCAATTTACAGTAACTTGATTATTGGCGCCGGTAGGTGTAGCTACTAGATTCCGCTACTGGATAAATTATTTAACAAACTATCCATAAAATGTAAGATGAATAATAAACATATAATTACGAAAGAATATCTAAGTACGTATGTATATGAGTTTCTCTAGAAAAGCTTGGTTATATTATATTCAATCGATAGCTTTGTGGGAATTAGGAAAATTATATTTATAAGGTCAAGCGAAGAATAGTTGGTATTTTTTGTAAATGTCTATATTTATTATTAAAGATAAAAAAAATTATCCACATAATATAATTTCGCGAAGATCGAGCTTTTGCTAGTATTTATCTCCTTTCCAATCTTTCTTATAAGTCCCACATCTACCCTTTACATAATCTTTGAACATCAAAAGCTGTTTTATGACACGCGTAAACGCTTTATAATCGCGCCGCTTGGTTGTGGATTTATAGCAAATTTGTTAACCCGCTTTACGCGTTATCACTGAATTGCCCTGACTTGACAACCGTACAGTCTTAAGCGCTTGCAGCGCTGTTTTATTTAAACCAATGATGAGATTGCTCCAGGACATCAAGTCCTTAGAGAGCTATCTTTATTTTATCTATAGTTCTTTTCTCGTGGCTATATTATAAAAATAAACGAATGTTCTTCATATCTTTATGTGAAATGTTTTAAATATAATATTGTTTGGATGTTTATATCTAAGCATGTAAGTCTTTCTGAGTTTCTTTTCTGTGTTAACTTAAACCTATAGAGCCGGAGCTCACACTGCTGTTGATTTATAATATTTTTAAGTTCTCTTTATAGATATCACTAATCATATTGATAATTATGCGGGTGTAAATTAAAATTAAATCAAATGCTGCACAAAATTTTCTCAATACAACTCAGAAACTCACTGAAAGATTTCCTCGCGAATTTAGCTGTTTATTAACGAGAAACATTTTCATTACAACAAACTTAATTAAAACTTTAAAGCTTTAATAAAATAAATTCGACAGCGGAACATTCTTATAGCCAGAGCTTACATTATAAAACTTTATAGCACAAAGAGCTTATTTAAGTCGGTATCACGAGCTGCCTCTGAAGGGAATAAACTAGTTTCATTCGGCCCCTGCAAGTAATAGCTGGTTCTATCTGGTTCCGACCGGTTTATGGCGGGAAGAGAACTTATTATTTTTGCATCAAATTGCAACTTGGAATAAAATATTAAATTAGAAAAATAAAAAACACTATATAACTGCTATTTATTGTAAATGGTAAAGTTTATTAAAGAACAAAAAAATATTCTTAGCTAAAAATCTAGGTGTAATGGATTCTGAAAATTTTGTAGCATTTCCTGTACTTACCATTTGCATACATTTCAGAGCTCATTCTTATACTTGCTTGTGTTATAACCAAAAATACGATCGTCTTTTCAGGAAAAAGGCTATATTTTATGATAATATAATTTTTGTATCTAGGAATAGCAGAGTAGATGACATAAGCTACTTTTTACCAGGCAACAACTTCGCATTTCCATGGGAATTACATTTGACGACGCGGGCAAAGACACGGGTTAGACATTAGTATAATATAAATACAATGAGACATTCTTAATTATTTCATAATTCAACACGGCAAGTTTACGAGGCGCCCGCAATAGTAAATTAGAGTGCATTAAGACACCTGCGTCAGGCCAAGGTATGCTTGTATTTTATGACCCATAAAAAGAACCTTAATTTCTTCTGCCAGACTCGAATATCTGTAGTAATGGTGTGAAAATAATGTAATTTCTTAATAGTACTAAAATATTTGGGATTACATTAGTGTATCTTAATTCAGTTTACGTTATTTATGTCGTCTGTGTAATCAAGATAAGATGAAAATCTTTGAACATCGCTATAATATTATTACAAACTAGCTGCTCCGCGCGGTTTCACCCCCGTGGCTCCACTCCTGTAGCCCGTAGCGTGATGAAATATAGCCTATAACCTTCCTCGATAAATGGGCTCTCTAACACCGAAAGAATTTTTCAAATCGGACCAGTAGTTCCCGAGATTAGTGCGTTCAAAGAAACAAACAAACTCTTCAGCTTTATAATATTAGTATAGATTTAATTTAATGGGCGTGCCCACACACAGAAACCACAGAAGTACAGTTCTCAACTAGGCATCTATTATACAAAAAAGACATCGTTTGTATATGAAACGGCCATATTTCTAAGAAGCAATCTCTACCAGGCAATCTACATACTAGTTGGGTACTACAGTGCATCATTTGTGCATTGTTTGATGATTTTATGTCAATAAACAAATATTTTTTTTTAATATCAAACGAATGAAATTTTTGTTACAAAGATAGTCTTGAATAGCAGATAGCTATTACACGGTTACAAGAAGCCGCGGTTTCCAGCTAGTTATAAATAATTTGCTCTCTTCCAAAGTCTTGCAGTGTAACTAAAAGTTCTTATCATAAGAGTTGGCAAACTAGTGAAACTCGTCTAATTGCTTATTAAGCAAATGGCCTAATCTTTGGCACTGAGCCTGCGTCGCCCTTGCCAACAGTCCATATGCGTTATTGTTTTTAATAATTAACATAATTACTTGTCAAGTTACGATAGGTATGTTGCTTATTTAAAAGTTGAAAGAGTTTGTTTGCCATTCTTAAACGATAAGTGGTTGTGCCGTAGGATAATAGAAAATACATACACTGGCTTTATGTCGAGATTTTACATACATACATAATCTTCTTATATACAGGGTGTAATCGTTAAGTGTGCACAAGCGATTATTCCGTAACTATTGCAGATACTAAAAAACTTTAAACTGATATCGAAAGTACTTAAAATAATGAGTAAAATGGCCGTAATAAATTTTTAAAAATAAAACGAGAAATATCCAAAAATGTTACATTAAACGCTCCCATACATTTTATTTCCCATACATTTTGTATTCATAGCAGATTTTCGAAGTGATGTCCTCATTGTGCAATACAATGAGGAGCTCTATTTACAGATTCTAAATGAACTTCCCTTCAAATTTGCGAAGTAATTAAAGCAGAAAACCAAAAAAAGAAAGAAAAAGCTAAAATCTTTCATATAAAATGTACTAGGTTGATCCAAAAGTAATGATAATTGGGTATTTCCTGTGCACATAAAAATATAAAATAAATGTTTTTTGCTTGCTCATGTATTCACTAAGTAATCACAAATATCATATCAACAGGCCACGTTTCCAATTATTTACATTAATTATTTGAATGTGAACCGTGCGTGCCAGAATGTTTCCCGACGAAAAGAAGAAACAACGATTCGACATGTAGAGGGTAAATTTCTAAATTTTTAATGATATCAGGATAATTTTTTGTCACGTTTTGTGATCATGGACGTTACCCGAGTTCACCATGTTTATGCTGAAACCAAAAAACAATCAATGTTCTGGATGCGAGCTTACAAAATGACGATGAAGAAATTCAAAGTGAAAATCAGTAGGTTAGATTAAAGCGGTAGTTTTTTGAGACGCTGAAGGAATAATTATGGTGGAATATTTTAAAAAGGTAGCCACTTTATTGGGCTCTTACTAAACAGACCAAATTAAAAGATTGCAATAGGTTAGTAAGGAAAAGAGACATGGCAAACTGCGGACCTGAACGCTGTTTCACCAAGACAACGCACCAGATCAAAAGCGTCAGTTGCGATGGCTGCCATTGAAAAATCGGCATTCGAAATGCTTGAACACCTACCCTATTTTTTAGATCTAGCTCCTTTTATCTCTTTCCTCGGTACAAGAAACACTTTCTTAGCAATAAATTATTTTAAGACGACAGCGAAGTGATGGCCGCGTGGAGGGGATTTTGTGGATGAAGTCAAAGTTTTTTTTTTAAGTTTAGGAAAAAAAAATTTGAAGTATATTTTCTAGTTAGAAGACTATCTAGAGAACTACATAATTATTATAACTCTAAAGACCTTGTTTAATATTGATTATCATTACTTTTGGATCAACCCATGTACATGGGATATTCGTATCTCATACTAAATGTATGGGAGGGTTTCAAGTTAATTTTTTAGATATTTCTCGTTTTATTTTTAAAAAATTATTATGGCCATTTTACTCATTAGGTTAAATACTTTCGATATCAGTTTAAAGTTTTTTGATATCTGTAATAGTTACGGAATAATCGCCTGTGCACACTTAACGATTACACCCTGTATAAAAATGAATCCCAAAATGTGTTGGTAAGCGCATAACTTGAGAACGGCTGAACCGATTTCGATAATTCTTTTTTTATTATATTCCTTGAAGTACGAGGATGGTTCTTATGTAGAGAAAACGTACATATGTACCACGGGCGAAGCCGGGGCGGACCTCTAGTAGTATATAATATTATAATCTGTGCTATGTAAAATACAGCTCCGATACCGTTTTGATAAAGTTACAATAATCTATCCATTCATCTTCACACACTTTCACATCTATAGGTAGGTAACTAAAGTAGAAGTAGCTTGGAATAAAATACGTAAATAATATGATATTTTTATTGTTTATTTATATCTTAAATCTAAAATAAATAAATAATTTATTGAAAATGAGTACTCATCACTTTATTGAAAATGAGTCTCATGAGTACTTAAATTCTAACAATGAAATAACTTAGAATATACATTGTATATTTGGCATTAGCTCCTTGATTACTACTTTAAAAACAACTTCAGCAAACTACCCTACAAAAAGTTTCGAATAACTTCCTTTCCATTTGTTTTTATATTTACATTATTTCAGTATTATATAAACGGGTATTTTTTTAAGTCAAGAAAAGATAAAACGCGTAGTACAATGGTGGTACAAAAATCACAATTTCGAATTCCGCATTTATGAAAACAGTAGATAAGTATTTAATTTTAAGTTTTATAGCATTAAAATGCTTTTTTAATTTTTATTTTTTTTTTAAGAATAAAAAATAGTTGCCTTTTAAGCACATAAAAAAGCATAAAACAGAAACACTGCGAGAAATTTGATTAGTGAGGTAGGATCACGATTGACCGAGAGGTCAGGCGTTGCCTGGTCACGGACGAATTCTACCTATACCCGTGGCCCTGTCGTTGATGCGGCTTGACGGAACACAGTGGGGTTTTGGTCGGTAGGAATCCGACATAACCCACGGCCCCTTCCCTGGAGACCATGGCTATCTATGCAAGATTTCCCCACTTAAAAAAAGAAAAGGGTACGGCGAAAGACGCTGCTTCGAATCCCGCTTCATGATCGTTTTTTTTCTATACACTACACTGTTAAAAAACGCAATTAAAATCCCATTTGCTTAATTCTAAAAGTATTCTAATCAAATAACCCTTTTAGCTTCTAATCCCATGACTCTCTCGCCTATACGGGCCGTAGCTATGATCATAATGCGGCCCGTACTCATGGTGTGGGTGATGATGGTGATGACTCTGCTCCTTCAGATAACTGATAAACCAGGTTAGGAAGTAGCCAGCCTTGTGGATCACCAGCCAGAAGATAAAAGCGTACACCAGCTTGAGAACGAAGAATTTTTTGAGCACCAGGTCCGCGATAAAAACTGCCAGATAAAAAAAAAGATACATTTAGGTATGCTATTAATATTGCTTATAGTTGACGCGAGTTTTAACATAAATTCTAAGTACCTACTAATAATAATATTAAGGTTCTTATAGAAAACGTGCTGAAAGTTTTGTCGAAACTTATCAATAAAAAACATTATCTAGACACATCAAACATCATCAAACATACATACACAATATTAGAAGAAAATATTTACTATATTATATTTTTAAATAAGTTATTAGATAGTATCTAAATATCAAATTCATTAACCATAAACACTTATACCTCTCGTCTTTTATTTTGGGATAAACATAATTCTCTCCTAATTTGCGTAAAATAGGGATATTATAATAATATTTTGTTCGTTTGATTCGCATTTTAGAAATCTAGTTCATCTCATTTCAAAAGCTCTTAGTTTTAATTAATTATCTGACTACATTCAGACGAGTTAATTAAATTAGGTAATTTAGTTTTTGAAGTAAAAAAGTTGCAAACTACCTACGTTCATCTTAATATAAATTTAACTTACCAAACAATGCAATTTTTTTCTTCTTTCCCCTTGGCTCGACATCGTTTTCGCTGACAGCTTCACAAACAATCACAGAATATAACAAAAATAACAGAATAGATCTCCTTGCCAGCATTTTGTTCCAAATTCAAAATATAGTACTTTTTAATAAATTAATTCGTATTTTTTTCTATCAAGCCAGGGTTAGTTGATTTTTTTTTAATAATGATTAAATTTCTATTCTTTTTCAGAGGTCGTGTCGTATATTTGAAAAGTAGGGACTGAATGGCAGAAATCAAATAGTGTCTTCGAAAGACTACGCATAGAGTGCTAATTAGAGAAAACTGCTTTCAGCAAATAAACACAATTATTGTATAATGTTTGTTAGTTGGCCGTGGCTAGCTTGATATGATATATAAACACTCATAAAAATCTATTTAGAACTTGTTATATAAAATCGATTGACTAACAATACCCGCCCTTTTCTATTTGTAACATAATATTATGACGTGGTTGTTGCATTTTTAACTAAATTCATACATATATTAAAATCTGCTAAGCTGATGCATAATATAATATACTTAATAGGTACATAATATTATCTACTAATTATGTAAATTTATGAATTTCCTAATAAAATTTGAATAAAACAAACTTTTTCCTACCAAAGACAAGTAAACACAAAAAATATCAGATACGGTATTAAAAACTAGAGATAACAAAATCTCAAATGATATCATTGTCACCAACGCATTCGATCAGTCGATCGAGTTCACTAAGATATGTACATAGCATTATGTTACATAATATATCGAATTCCTGATTGATGACAACATTGCTGATTTATTGCCAGCAAGGAGCTATAAGAATTATTTATTCAATCAATAAATTACACTACTTACACTGTATATAATATAATTAAAGTTTAATATAGTAATAGGGAAATTATTACAGTTTCAATAGAGGAATAGCATTATAAAATAATACGAGTCAATTAAAATATTGGATAGTCATGGGTCCTATTTATTATTAAATGCATGTCACGTATTTTTATGATTGTTTTAATGAATATGATATAGTTAGGTATTATAGAAATTGTGAACTTAAAGGAAGTTAAAGAAAGTTGTAGGTTCTCTTTAAAATATTATTTTCACTGTAATTATAAACTACGTAAACCAGACTTGAATTGGGCTTGAATGTTAAATCCAACATTCGCATTTATTGATATTGGTCTGTAGGCGGGAGCGCACATAATGATGTTGGGTGTTTTGTTTACTGTTCTAATCAATAAAATACTTAAATAAACATACAAACTTAAACAATACGATATTGTAACATATAATTTAATTTTAAGACTAGTGGTAGACAGCGTGGTATCTTAAGAACATTGGTATTTTTAAAGTCATCGATGAAAAGGTAAAAAAATGCAGTTTTTAATAGTTATTTTTGTATACCTGTGACTTACCTTTAGAAAGTACATAATATTATTTTTCCAATTGGACAGGACAAATTATTTAAAATCCGGAGTAAAAGAAAAACATTATAATTCCTTTATTGTGTAATATATAAATGTTTTTAATGTGGTGGGGCAAATTACATAGTTAAATAAATAAATAATTAATTACACAGAGCGAGCAGCCTCGCGAAGCATTTTCCGCGCGAGGCATCTTGGTCTACGTGGAATGTGGATGTGCCTCGTTCCAGGAAAGCGCGCGTACCACGGCTAGCCAACATACCCTTTTTGCAACAGAATACTTCATAGTATCTAAATTCTAAGTACTTAAAAGCACTTTAGTACTTTTGCCGCGTGCCAACCGCTAAAGTATAAGAAAGTTCGTACTTAAGAGTGGGCATAAAGCCAGAGAATTTCTAAAGTTATGGGCCCCGCCCTAGCGCGCCATGCCGCGCGCAATCATTCTTCCATCATACACGGCTCACCGTACTTACGTAAAGTTCATCGGACGCTAAATTAAACACAATATTCTTCGCGCGTTCAACGCGTATTTTCGGTAGTTAGTATACAGTGAAGTTGAAATCATGGCAAATTATGTAATATGATAATTTATTATTATTTTTTAATTTTTATTTATAATTATTGATGATAATCTATACGTATATAATAAAACAGTAAAAAAAGTGTATACGTATGTAATATATTCAAAAAAACGATATTAGGGAAACAGTATAGAGCACGAATCCGTAAAAAATTCTGTCTGTTTGTTTATGTCTGTTTGTTTGTATGATTTGAATGAATGTTAAATTGTTGTGTTTATACTTTATATTATATTTATTATATACTAGCTTTCCGCCCGCGGCATCGCCCGCGCAGTCAAAGAAAAACCCGCATAATTCCCGTTCCCGTGGGATTTCCGGGATAACACCTATCCTATGTCCATTCTCGGGTATCAAAATATCTCTATACCAAATTTTATGTAAATTGGTTCAGTAGGCGTGATTGAGAGTTACTTTCACATTTACAATATTAGTATAATATTAGTACAAGGTAAATTAGCTTGGAGAAATATTTGCATATCTAGTGGTGTGTATATTACTTAGATCTTAGAGCGCGTTTCCACTATAACGTTCAGGCCTATACAAAAATGTTTCGATATCCTTACATTACTATTTAATTTTATACTTATTCCTAGCAACACTCTGATTTTTGTTTTCAATAAAAACAAGTTTTTATTTGAAAGAAAATGGTTTTGACTTTATAAAAAAAAAATAATTATCATTCAATTTCACGTTCTTGAGCAAACGACAAAACGACTACCGTGAAACAATAAAATATCGTGTCCATAATAATTTGTTTCGTTATTAATATTTGACCATAATAATTGCGAAACAAAACAAATAAATAAATCGTCACTTGATAGTTGAAAGTGGAAACACGCACAAAACCAGAATAAACCATATAAACCAGTTTACGCTGTCCGCAGGTACCACGTGCAGTCCGTGAGTCGCTTGGTACCGTTAGAACATAAAGCACACATTTCATTCAAAAGTTATAATTATTACGTAATTGTTAAATTTTGTATTTGTTGATTGTTGTTATTATTTGTTATTATTGTTATAATATTTGTTGAAGTGTTTAATTTGTGTGTAAGTGTTGTAACTTTATATTGTTAATTGTTAATGTAAAAGTTATACGTATGTTAAATGTGCAAATATTAAAATAAAGTTTCATCTTTTTCAGAGGAGAAACACATATAGTTTAATTTAAAATCCCATATACAGGGTTATTTGTAAAACACCGGCAACCTCGCAGGACAAGATAGCTAACATCATAAGTAACATTTGTTCTACGACTTTTGGCTGTTGGCATAACGATATAAATTATTTTTAAATGATTTTTTAAGCTTTTATTGTACTCTCCTAACGTTTGTAAGTCTATGTTCTACTCATCATCGAAAGGACAACCGCGACGCGACGCCCCCTTTCCCCTCCCGTTCGCTTCTTGTTTACGTAATTTTTGTGATGCGCGTAGAGTTTATAATATTCAAACGGAAAATGAAATGAACATTTATTTTTTTATGAAAATAAAATCTAACAAAATATCAAAAGTCGTAGAACAATTATTAATGTTGTTACTTATGATGTAAGGTATCTTGTCCTGCGAGGTTGCTGGTGTTTTACAAGTAACCCTGTATATATAATAAAAACTAAAAATAAAATGTTGTTTTTTTTTATTTGCTGACCATACACTACTACAAACGCAAAAATTTAGCAAAATTAGAAAATCCCCGAATTTGCATTCGCGAGTGTATTCATACTTAGGGTTGCCAAACAGTATTCTACTGTTTTTCACTAAATTATACTTTTTACTGTTTAACAAATAAAAAGTATTTATACAAAAGACTGTTTTCAGCATCAAAGTGCAGACACATAATATAGACAGATATAATGTGTTACATTTAGACGCTCACAATTTTTTTTTATTTAGTCAGAGGGCACACACTACAATAAATACTGTTTAATATTTTTTTTTACACGGTCGTAAGAGACGCCATGGACAGAGACCGGTGGAGGCAAATCATCCGCTCCAGATGCAACCCTGATGCTGACCACGATCCTCAGACATGAGGGACCGACAAGAGAGAGAGAGAGACCTGAATAATGAATATACGTACTTTATTTCTTGTAAAAAAAGTTGGCAACCCTATTCATAGTGTTTGTTTATAATATAGGAGGCAAGGTCGCCGTCGCGTCGCGCGCAATTGCTGCTATCACCGTCGGTCGTCGCTTGAAACCGGCGCTCCAAAAATGGATATTCCATCTTTTGATTCACGCGCAGGACTGTCGCGAAATTTCTCTTATTGGATTTCGTATGTAGGCATTGTACTGAATGTTGTTTCATATGAGCGCAATCGAGAGCGCTCCGTTTCGCGTGTTACTTATGAATGATATATGTATTTTATTTGTAACTAGCGGTCCGCCCCGGCTTCGCCCGTACATATTTACGTTTTCTCTACATGAGAACCATCCTTCATCCTTCAAGGGATACAATAAAAAAAGAATTATCGAAATCGGTTCAGCCGTTCACACGTGATACCGTGAAAACGCGAAACGGGTTTCATTTTTATATATACAAATATTTAGACGAGTAAAGTTACTTATTTTATTTAATTTTACGATAGATTTCAAATAATGAGCAGGTATAACTTTATAATTTACTAGAGGTCCGCCCCGGCTTTGCCCGTGGTACATATGTATTTCGCAATAAAAGGTAGCCTATGTCCTTTCTCGGGTATCAAAATATCTCCATACCAAATTTCATGCAAATTGGTTCAGTAGTTTAGGCGTGATTGAGTAACAGACAGACAGACAGAGTTACTATCGCATTTATAATATTATAGTATGGATTATAATTATTTATGGGAGTTCACTGCACCAGTGATTATTATAATACAGATTGTGAATATATTATATTATATATATCTACTATTCACAACCTATTTACGTTATTTACTGGAACAACCATAGGAATCTACAAATAGGTAGTAGGTAATCATAGTAGTAATGGTAATAAGTAATAAATAAAAAAATATACTAGGTAAGTACATATAAATCTTTCTTGATTTTATTGATGTAACACTATGAATGAAATATTTGTATCCATATAATATATACCTATATATATGTTTGTATACCTAAGATCGTCGCGTCAATACTCAGCCCACGGAAACGAATTTATGCATTTGCATAAATTCGTGTGAGTGTGATTAGATATTACATATTTATGTAATATCTAAACTCACCTGCATAAAGTTTCTGAAATGAATCGAAAGTCGTATTTTTTTATTAATACATATTAATAAATAATAATTATTATTATTTATTATAAATAATAATTAGGTATTTATTAATATGATTACAATACTATACTTATCTTCGAAAATTAGTTAGATATCATTTAAATATGAATCTCTTTTAGTTCTCGTTTCTGAAGTTTCAATGTTCTTTTGTTGTTTACCATTTTCAAAAAAACAATATTGAAACAATATTATTAAAAAATCGGCGCGCGGCACAGCAATTTAAGCATGGTCTACTCGTCTCAACGGAGCGATAGCGTCTGATGTATGAAATAGAATTATGTTTGAAGCTCCTAGAACGTGCGATGCAAGATGATTTCTTGCGTAATTAAAAATATAGTAAGCGCCAAAAGTGTTTTATCGTGATTAAATCAAAACTAAAAGTAATTAGACAAAAGTGGTATAACAAAGTTCTCACAAATGTTTCAATATAATTGTTTATGAAAAAAATAACATAATAGGCATAACCATGTCAAGTAAAAAACGTCAAAGTGTGAAATTTAGAGGTAACTTCGTGAATTATTTCTATCGAGTCAATTTCAATATTTTATGTTTTTGATCAATCAGGATAATCGAAAATATCATCAAGTTTTACATATATTTTATTTTTTATATTTGGTCTTGAATATAACACGTATCAACTAAATGTTGATTGGTGATTTGACTTTAGTCGCGTTCTTAAGTAACTTAATAGTTATCTGTCTCTTGTCTATTTATGATACTTAATAATAATTCAAGACTTTTGAATGAATTCTAAATCCGATTATTAATTTTATTATTAACCCACATTTTAACCCGTCGCGGTTGTTTCGATTTTCGAACACTATAGGTACATGTAGTAGTGACGTTTAAAATCCTAGTCTTATCCATACTAACTTTACATATGCGAAAGTAACTCTGTCTGTCTGTTACTCAATCACGTCTAATACTGAACCAATTTTCATGAAATTTAGTATGGAGATATTTTGATACCCGAAAAAGTACATAGGCTACTTTTTATCCCGGGAAAATAATGCAATCCCGGAAATCCCACGGGAACGGGAACTATGCGGGTTTTTCTTTGACTGTGTGGAAAGCTAGTTAGGTGGAAAGCTAGTTTTTTTAATAAATGTACTATGTACACTCGCGTTAAATTAAACTCAAGAAAATGATAAAAATTTACTCCATTGTACTGAAACCATTTTGAAACCCAGTTTCATCGTTCAAATGAGAAAAAATGCTAAAGCGCATTGCATGTGGACAATGCATGAACTGGACTCAAAATTCTCCCATTTAAAGAATGTAACTAGATCACTATGAACTTCTTTAAAAGTAACTTTTTAAAATAAATGCAAATATTAAAATGTATTCAAAAGTATAATAATTATAGCAGAGATTGCTTGCGTTTACTTATTGTTTATTATAATTAAACAAAATTTTATCTTCAAATAAGGCCAATGCGATAAGCTGAATACAGGAATATATTCCTGACTTAAACTATCTATTCGTATCATCGTAAACGTTAGCAATAATACGGACTAATAGAATTTTAAAGTTGCACTGCAGTGGTAATACTTTAAAAGTCTCATAAGGCTAAAATGGGCTGGTACGTGATATGTAATTCAGTAGGGAAATAAATTAGGATTTTGGTACCACAATAGTTCCCGGGAGATTTACACGGAGTCTGGCAACTGCAGACAGTATTCCCGGGATAGCCATGTGAAAACTGCAATTTTGTAAAGCTAGCTTTAATTTTAGAGTAATTTTTTTACCTATTTCGTCTATGTCTTATGAACTTACAATTTTACGTTGTGTGATTGTATTATCTTTAAAATTTGCATGCAAGTGTAATAGTATAATATGCTTAAAAATAATCCAATAATAATTTTGTAAAATGTTTCCTTGTTTAGTTAATGTAGTCAGTTCATCTGTAGATATGTTTTATTTCATATTTATGTTGGTTATCTGTGTGAGCTTATTTGATTGAGTAGCACAGAGAATTTTCGAACCATTCTAATCATCCCCTTTTGTATAATTCTATAAACTATATTCTACAAACCCTTTCAGCTCTCCTACCTCCTTAACAATGTAACTACGATTTATACTATGATGTGACGCCAAGAATAGGCCCTTAAGATATCACTCAGTTCATTAACATATTCAAATAGGGCTCGCCACGTGCGAGGCGCTCCACAAACAGTCTCGAAGTGAATACGAACGCGACATTTTAACGTATAAAAATTCCGGGAACGTACCGAATTACGGGAACGCGACGGCGGGAGCGTTGTTTACGCACTGTGATTCGATATCTAAAGAATAATATACATATTTATCGGAATATACTACATGCTACACTAATGATACTTCATTATTTAACTCGGCGTTTTTATTCTTATAAAAATTCTAATCAAACAGTGTTTTATTTAATTTATTTGTTGTAGTAAAAAAAGTGGAAATATTAAAAACATGTGCGCTATCACATAAAAATACCTAAACTTATATTTTGAACTTCACACCAAAGCACTAAAGGAACATTTATTATGAATTAAACTAAATTAAAGGCAATTTTTTAAAGATATTAGATAAAATTTAGCTCACTAAAAGCAATCATTACAACTTACCAAAAATACCCAAGTCATCTTCTTCACCAAAGTCTTCTTAACTTATCTGTATGATATAACCTAGAAAAGTTTTCTCTGCATAAACTCGAACTCAAACTCAATTTATTTATTCAATTAGACTTCTTCCAGAAGCACTTTTGAATCGTCATTAGATTTTTAAATTTACCACCATACCATAGTGTGCAAACTGTAAAGGTGATATTTTTAAAGTCAGGTTAACTCAAAAGCTAGAAATCACGCCATCCTTTTGGTTGAGGCAAGTAATCGGATAACCCGACTATTGCGGACCCGCTGAGCGCAACTACATGAAAATTCAATAACTTCATATTCAGAACTGATTACGGATTTGGAGATAGTTTTTAAAAAAGTTGCCTTAACTTCAATCGTAAGTGCGTATTTGTGTTTTATTCTCGCTTCCCCCGTGAGCAATTTGATGACTCTACCAAAACATTACTTTTGTAGAGTTTATATTTTCATCTCTGCGTAAATTTATATAATTATTTTACCGTAATATTTTGATGCAGATATTCATATCCATAGAAACTTTACTGGTTATCAATTTTACTGGTTATCCATATATTATATTATAACAACATTGTACATATTCTATGGATTATTCAAAAGCCGAATGGATAAATAAAAGAAACTGGTACTGATTTCTATACTTTGGTACTATAGTATAATCTGTACTACAGGTAACATCATAATACCCTAAGAAGTGGTATAAAAATACTACTACCTATATACTACAATTTGGATATCTTAGATTGAATATTTATTTATATGTATCGTTAGTGCAAATAATCTGAACATGTATTATTTGGCTTACATGCACTATTCCAATTGTCAGCAAAATCCAAAAACAGGCCTTTATTTTACTCAAGATCAGGAAATAAAAAGGAAAATTGTACAGTTTAAACTCTCATCTTTGTTAGTCCAACAATGAGTTACCATGTATAAAAAGAAATCTGAATTTAAGCGTATTTTAAAACACGCCTAGTCACATAAAAAAATATGACTATCAGTTTTTCTAAGTCTTCACGTAACCAAAGAGATAAGGAATTAGGAAAGGAAAAAATAAATCGAAGTGATGGCTTGTGACCCAGATACTTTCAAGTCTGAGTCCTCTAAGTCTCAAATATTGTGTTACAAGTATTTTTCTTATATCTGATTCGAAATGTAAATTTTCATGTTTTTCAGAAATCGATTCTCTGCCAAGTTAAGGACGCTGTCACAAATCTGCGTTACTCAAATTTAGGTATCTAACGTCGCCACGTGGTTCGCGGGAACATCGCGCTCACGTAAACATAGCGCATTCCATTTTATAGACCATCTTCATACTTGATATTATTTTTTTTTATATTTTTATTGAAATTGATTCCAGAAGATTACTGGGAACTTTAAAAATTCATTTTGTTACTATTATTAGTAGGTACGATCCTTATAAGTATTTTAGTGTATTCAACCAACTTAAAAAAGTGTGACTATTTTACAACAATTTGAATATGAATTGTATTATTGTATACAATATCGAAGCTTTTTAAGAAATGTATAAAATACTTTTTTAAGAATTATTATCATACATAATATTATATGTTACCGGCAATATATTAAACCCGGCATTGTAAGCAATTCTTAGTAAATGTATGTTATTCCGAGAAACAGTCGGAATGAAATAAATTAAATTCGTTACCACACATTCACATTACCTATCTTTAAATATGAACTTTTCCTAAGTAGCAAACACATTTGCAAATGTGGGTGGTTTTTGGGGTAGCTATTAACCAATATGAGGTCAAAACTAAAATCCAAGATGGCACCGACGAAAATTTGAAATCTTTTCGTCATGGGTGTCATTTTCAAGGAGTTGGAGTGGCTATTAAATAAGTATTAATCAATATGAGGTCAAATCTAAAATCCAAAATGGCGCCGACGACAATTTGACATCATTTCGTCACGGGTGTCATTTTCATGGTTTTTGGGGTAGCTATTAACCAATATGAGGTCAAAACTAAAATCCAAGATGGCGCCGACAAAAATTTTATATATTTTCTTCATGGGTGTCATTTTCATGGTTATTGGGGTAGCTATTAACGAATATGAGGTCAAAACTAAAATCCAAGATGGCGCCGACGAAAATTTTACATCTTTTCGACATGGGTGTCATTTTCATGGTTTTTGGGGTAGCTATTAACCAATATGAGGTCAAAACTAAAATCGAAGATGGCGCCGACGAAAATTTTACATCATTTCGTCACGGGTGTCATTTTCATGGTTATTGGGGTAGCTATTAACGAATATGAGGTCAAAACTAAAATCCAAGATGGCGCCGACGAAAATTTTACATATTTTCGTCATGGGTGTCATTTTCATGGTTTTTGGGGTATCTATTAACCAATATGAGGTCAAAACTAAAATCCAAGATGGTGTCGACGAAACTTTACATCTTTTCGGCATGGGTGTCATTTTCAAGGTTTTTGAGACAGCTATTACCAAATCCCCAATGTAACCGTCGATAATTAGGTATATTTTTCTTACTCCTTTAAAGTAAACTTAGATAAAATAACAAAAACGTTAACAACCACAGTTTTGTAGAAAGTCTTAAAAAAAACAATTTTAAAGAACATTGAAATGCATATTTAGAAATTTAATATAAAACGCAACTCTGTGGCAATCATGTTAATATTCTGACAGATATTAGTAACTTTAAATATATTCTTTAAATATATTCGCTAAACTTTATTTAAAATAAAGTTTATCTAAAACATTTAAACGAAGAGAATAAAATAAAAAAGAACGTGTGTGCCGAGAAAACGTGTCAGGAGTGAAACTTCTTTGGCGAGATTCATAGATACCAAAATCGCCGCCTTGCTCCATAACGCGACAGTATTACCATGACGCGATCTTGAAATTCGACGACCATCTTGGATTTTAGTTTTGACCTCATATTCGTTAATAGCTACCCCAAAAACCATGAAAATGACACCCATCACGAAAAATGTCAAATTTTCGTCAGCGCCATCTTGGATTATAGTTTTGACCTCATATTCGTTAATAGCTATCCCAAAAACCATGAAAATGACACCCATGATGAAAAGATGTCAAATTTTTCGTCGGCGCCATCTTGGATTATAGTTTTGACCTCATATTCGATAATAGCTACCCCAAAAACCATGAAAATGACACCCATGACGAAAAGATGTAAAATTTTCGTCGGCGCCATCTTGGATTTCAGTTTTGACCTCATATTGGTTAATAGCTACCCCAAAAACCATGAAAATGACACCCATGACGAAAAGATGTAAAATTTTTGTCGGCGCCATCTTGGATTATAGTTTTGACCTCATATTCGTTAATAGCTACCCCAAAAACCATGAAAATGACACCCATGACGAAAAGATGTAAAATTTTCGTCGGCGCCATCTTGGATTTCAGTTTTGACCTCATATTGGTTAATAGCTACCCCAAAAACCATGAAAATGACACCCATGACGAAAAGTTGTAAAATTTTTGTCGGCGCCATCTTGGATTATAGTTTTGACCTCATATTCGTTAATAGCTACCCCAAAAACCATGAAAATGACACCCATGACGAAAAGATGTAAAATTTTCGTCGGCGCCATCTTGGATTTCAGTTTTGACCTCATATTCGGTAATAGCTACCCCAAAAACTATGAAAATGACACCCATCACGAAAAAAAGCCAAATTTTCATCGACGCCATCTTGAATTGTTTTACCCCACCAATCTATTCAACAACCCATAAAAAAGAGGATCTCAGGCAAGGTAATTTTAAAAACATAATTTTAAATTACAAATAATTGGAATATGAAACTTATACAGTTTACTCATAAAAAGTATCAAATATTTCAAATCACGAAAAAGACAGTGCACGCACAATAATCTTTTTTATTTCGTTTTTATTTTTGGCACGAGGAGCGATACACCCGTCCTTCCAAGAGCGCTTCTGAGCGCGGTCTGACGAACCGCGAGAACAAAATGTATGAAGAAATCGACAAGTATTTTTAATTTAGCTCATTATTGAAATAAAATTTTGATTTAGATTCATAAAAATTACACCATATATAAAGGACTATATATCCCTCAATAAGATATAGTTAAGAAGATAGATTAGGCTCTTAATTTTCCTAAAATGGTACCGGTTTAGACCCCATTTTTTTGCATTTTATGCGTTTATTGTGATGGAAAAAACGTATTTCAGCGACAATTTTGTATGACGTCGTACAATTTTTATAAGATGAACGTAGAGCTGAATATATTATCTTTAAATTAAGATATTACTATGTTCTCACGTGTAATTGCTTTAAGTTAAAATGGTACCGAAAAACAGCGTGTTTTTGTAAAAATACGTTATAGCGTCCTTAACAGACATTATCAGAAGTTGATACCAAAGTTAGCACCCTTATAATTATAGCTGCATCCACTGCCAAATGCATTTGGCAAAAGCATGTAGGTATGCATTTTAGGTAGTTAACTTTTCCCTGCCTCGTTCGAAGTACTATAATTTATGTAATTTGCTGATAGAAACGTATGTAACTGAGTGCGTTTTCAATTCAAAGATTTTATAAACAAGAGCAAAATCAAGTTTTATGTAACCAAATCATTAGATATAATAAAACGTATCTAGTGATAAAAATTTTACCCAATCTTAAGAGACTAGCAAGCAAGCAAGCCTGCTAGTCTCTTGTCACCGAAATAAATTTTACTTTTATTTTAAATTAAAGTTTTACTTTTAATTATTAATATTTAATTAACGATGGATATTCAATAAAACAACATAATATTTTAACAAAATTATAATATGTATTATTAAAATATTATAAAAACCATTTAATTACTTTAAATTACCTACTGTTCTGATTTTTGGTCTATAAAATAGGATCTCAAGAAAAATAAAGTATTTAATATTTTATCAGGATGATTGCTGAGTGTCTTATAAGCATGATTTGATGCATAGAAGTATTGTTCAGCTTCAGCTATGGCTGGTACAACAGATAATAGATATTCGTAAGCCGTCGTCAAGTACATTCCGCGACTACCCCCAACACTTTCATAAATACTGATTTCCCCCATAACTATACTTTTCAAATCTAACTGCTGCGACTTCAATTTTTTTGATGGTGATTTATCATGACATGTATTATTGATTTCCTTCTCTAATTGTTTTTCTATTGATAATTCTTCCTCGTCTTCTGCTCCTAACGGATCATCAAACGATTTTTCATATGCTTCTTTACGATTCGGTATTCCTTCTGCCTGTTCGGTGTCTTTTTCTTGCTTTAAACGTTTCAGCAATGATACTAATATGTCTACCATCTCATCAGAAGATGGTTTTACAAATGTATCATGATCCTCGTAGTTATTATAGGAGTAGCGATCGTGCAAATATTGCAATATACTAGACATCTTTGAACGCCGCTCTTTAATGTACTCTCTCAACTTTAATGCAAAATTTAGACTTGTATTGTTTTTCTGTTCATCCAATTTTCTTAACATAAATCTCAGTGCAGCATCTGCGGTTAGAAGATTAGCATTGGGTTTACACAATGCAGTAATTGTTGCTTTAATAACAACAAGACTGTCATGGGTTTCTGTCAGCAGTCGTAATTCTTCATCATTTATAAATAAATCCACCTCAAAATATTGTATACATTTTTGAACTAATTCTTTTAATTTCAAGAAGCGCCCGATCATTTCACACATCGAAGTCCAACGTTTTTTGCAGTCCATTAATAAATGAATTTCTTTACCGTATTTTTTTCTTACCAAATTTTGCAAATAAGCATTTCTTGATGTTGAGTTTTTAAAATAACGAACAAGTTTTCTTACTTTATCAATTGTGTCCCTGTATATTAGTTGCGGGTTAATTGAAATGGGTTCCCTTATAAGAAATGGATCGGTCATATCTATTTCATCCATAGAATCTTCATCGCTTTCATCTGAATTTATGTAAACTAAATTATCTGGTATTAATTCTTTTCGATATAGTCTATCAACTACAGCATGCTGTACTGCTTGAGCTAAACATAATTGTGTCTGATTTACAATAGAAAAGTCCACACCATTTGAAGTAAGTGAATCATCACAAGTAAATGCAATTATATCACCATTCAATGTTATGTCATATTCATTTAAATAAGCACTTACTTTTTTTAGAAATTCGTCAAATTCAATTGGCATTGTAACTTTAAAAAGACCTAGGTTTTTTGGCCCACCAAAATTTGGATTCTTATTGTGTATATTAATAGAAAAGTAAAACTGATTGCGTGACGTCTGATATTGTTGAAAACTTAAACAAAATTTGTAATTTTCATATTTGTAACACTCGAATTTTTCCTCCAATTCAGCCTTTATAATATAACCTTTTGCGGTCAATATGTTTATAACTTCTGCAACTGAAGTTGGCAGCTCAAATCCTACATTAGCAAAAAGGCAACGCAAATCCAACGACGTACAAAAATTGCTCAAAGAAATTCCATCCAGCGCTGCCATTCTTGCAATAAGTAACTTCATTGATTCAGATTCAGAACGATCATCTCCTTGTTTTATTTTCTTTGCAATAGGTTCATCATCAATAGATTCATCGTTTTGTACTTCACCTTCAAACGAGATCTCGGCTGTAATTGGTTCTTGCTTAACTATTACTAAATTTGTATCTAGAGTCATATTATGTTCTTCACTCTGGACTCGTGACGAGGCCTTTTCAGAACATTTTTTAGCAAAATCCAATTTGATCTTATGTCTCGACCGCAAATGTCCATGTAACCCACTCGTGGATGATCCGGATGTTTTTATAACTCGAGAACATATCTTGCACTTAGCAGACTGTCGGTCGCTGGATGTTAGAAAGTAATTCCACGTTGATGATGGATTTCGCTTCTTGCAATATTCTACAAACTCCTCTGTAGACCTGAAATTTAAACGATTTATTTGTGATAAGTTACAAAGTTATAATAATATGTAATATGTACAGAGTATACCTATACACTTTACAATAAACATGTTACAAGATTATTGGTTTGTTCACTGAGCCGAAATTATACTTTAAGGGGAATGGGAGTTGATGATGCGTAAAGGGCGCTACAAATTAATTAAACTCAAACTCAAACTCAAACATTTATTTATTCAATTAGACTTCTTCGAGAAGCACTTTTGAAACGTCAATACATATTTTTATCATTTACCACCGATTCGGAAAGCAGTATCTATGGAGAAGAATCGGCAAGAAACTCCATAGTTGCTCTTTTAAATCATTTCAGTATTACAATTTAATTTTACAAAATATGTAAGTAACCGTACGTATATATTATCATAATATGCCAAAGAACTGTCCTGCGGTTCTCACGCGACAACCCTCCATGGGTTTTTATCTTCCATATATTCCTTAATGCTGTAATAGGCTCTCTGAACTAAGACGTTTTTTACATAATTCTTAAATTTAGCACTACTAAACTCTTTAATACTATGAGGAATTTTGTTGTAAAAAAGTATACCTTGACCCATAAATGAATTTTTAACTTTAGCTAACCGGTAAAATGGCATTTCAATTTTATTTCTGTTCCTTGTGCCATAACAGTGTCTATCTCCTACTCTTGTGTGTAAGTCTGCGTTTTTGTGTACATATAAAATATTATTAAATATATACTGTGATGGTACAGTGAGGATACCAGTATTCTTAAAGAGATCTCTTAGTGAGTCCCTAGCACGTAAATTATATATAGAGCGTATGGCTCTTTTCTGTAATATAAATATAGTTTCAATATCTGCAGCCCTGCCCCATAGAAGAATTCCATAGGACATAATGCTATGAAAGTAGCTAAAATAAACCAATCTAGCCGTGTCTACATCGGTGAGATGCCTTATTCTTCGAACTGCATATGCAGCTGAACTAAGCTTAGCAGCGGTGGCGGCAACATGGGCCCCCCATTGTAACTTCTCATCTAGTGTCAATCCAAGAAAAACAGTAGAATCCACAGGGTATAATACCTCCCCGTTTAAAATAATATCCCTTTTTACCTTTTTTACATTTGGAAGGATAAATTCTACACAATTTGTTTTTTTTGCATTTAATAATAAATTATTAGCAGTGAACCAATTGGATATGCGTAAAAGAGCAGAGTTTACTTCGTCAACGTTTGAGTCATGTCTATCCACATTAAATATTAATGAGGTATCATCTGCAAACAGTACTATTTCACACATACCCTGCAAATAATAAGGTAGGTCATTAATATATACTAAGAACAAAAACGGTCCTAAGATAGATCCCTGCGGAACACCTATGTTAATCGGCGCACCGCGAGATTTCTCTCCATTAACAACAACGGTTTGTACCCTGTTCTGAAGATATGAAGCTATGAGGTCCTGAGATAAACCTTTAATACCATAAAAATTTAGTTTCCGTAATAGAGTGGTATGTTCTACACAGTCAAAAGCCTTAGAAAGGTCACAGAATATCCCTAAAGCATTCTTTGAATTTTCCCATGCTTTATATATATGTGACAAAAGAGCTATTCCAGCATCAGTAGTAGAGCGCCCCTTTGTGAAACCAAACTGTTTGGCGTGCAGTAAACCATTTGATACAAAATGACTACATAATTGGTTTAAAATTAATTTCTCGAAGACTTTGCTCAAAGTTGGTAAAATGGAAATTGGCCTATAGTTATTACAGTCTTCCTGGTCACCACTTTTAAATAAAGGAATTACTTTACTTAACTTTAATAAATCAGGGAATATACCACAGTCACAACATTGATTAAATATAAACGCTAAGTGGTTGGCAATGTTTTCTATAATATTATTTACTAAATTTACAGACATTCCCCAGAGATCACATGTTTTTTTTAAGTTTAATGTTTTAAAAGTTTTAACAATTTCCTCTGCAGTCACATGTCGCAATTCAAATAATACATTACACTCAGCAACATGGTCCCTCAAGTAGGACTCCGCAAGCGCTGATGACGAATTTAATTTTTCGGTAATACTAACAGGGACACTACTAAAAAAATCTTCAAAAGCAAGCGCAACATCAGCACTTTTGTCAATGACCCTACCAGCATTAACAAGTTTTATGGTACTATTTGATTGGCTTTTGCCCATTTCACCATTAATAATTGACCAAACCGTTTTAACTTTGTTATCAGAGTTGCGTATTTTATCTCTGACATACAAGCACTTGGCAGTGAAACAAACTTTTTTAAAAGTTTTTGAATAATTTCTAACATAACTAAGAAATGACATGTCTTTGTTATATTGCTTCATGCCATATAACTCATATAAAACATTCCTGCATCTGTGTATACTAGGTGTTGCCCATTGGCTAAATGGTAAATCCTTGGTAATACTTAAAGATTTAACTTTAAAGATTTTTTCAAACTCATTATGAATTAAATTAAAAAGATTTGTAAACATTTCACAAGGATTATTATGAAAGGATTGATCATTCAGGCCAGGCAATTTATTATTAATATTATCTCTAAATTTATGAATGCCTTTTTTAGTTATAGGCCTAACATTAATTCTTTTAAATGTAGGTATGCAATCCCATTCAAAAACTACTTTCTGGCCACAGTGATCCGAAGTCAGTGTATTGAGAATATTTTTTTCTAAAAAGTTACAATCACAGTAAACATTATCAATACAAGTTGCAGAACTAGGTGTAATTCGTGTTGGTTCATCAAAAAGTTTATGTAAATTAAATGATTGAAATAAATTAACTATTCGTGTTGCCGTTTGTGTGTGTGAAAGTAAATCAATATTAAAGTCTCCACATACTATAACCTTCTTTTCACTTCTGCTCAAACGCTTTAATATTTCTTCCATGACTGTCTCAAACATATTATAGTCACTGGAAGGAGGCCTATAAACGCAAACAATAATGTAACGCTCAAGTTCAACACAGGACAGTTCAATGGTGCGTTCTACAGATAGACTAACAATGTCAGTTCGTTCTTTGCATTTTACACTATTGTGTACAAAAATAAGAGAACCTCCATGAATAGCATGTTTCCTAAAGTATATACTTTTTAACTCATAATTATCAACATTTATTAACAACTGACATTGTTTAAGCCAATGTTCTGTTACACAAAAAACTTTAATACTATAATGATTTAAGAATAATTCTATTTCTAATAATTTGCTAGCCAAGCCTTGAATATTTTGATGTACAATGGAAAAAGGCTGCTTAGCTGTTGTCTTACATACTAGTTTAAATCTAGCTTAGGGCTAAATTTTCTGTCAACACTTAACCTAGGTTGGTGTATATAGTTACTACTACATAAAATTATAGTAGATCGATGGTCTGATACAGAACATGTACCAGACTGGTTAATAATTTTATATGCTATTAACATAGCAAGTTCTTTCTTATATCTAAATGGCAGATACACTGTATTCTTTGTCATACAAAAAGATTTTATACAGGAATTTAAGTCAAAATATATAAATGCATCACTATGATGATTTGTTAAATTATACAATTTCAAGTTAATATTATAGATAAACCTATATTGATTTTGTGTCAAACCAGGCAAATACGGTAATGTACACAACATAAATTTACATTTTGTCTCACCACTAATTTTTAACATTTTTTGAAATCCTATATCAATGTCATGTTTTTTTAAATTAAAACTATCTCCGTATAATATAATAACAATACTATTTTCATTAAAACTAAAATTATCTAATGAATTCATGATATATGTAAATGAACTATTAGGAGTGCAAAAATTAGTAACTTTATGCCCTAAGTTGTTAAGCAAAGCGCCAAAACCCTGACCTATATTATCTGACAACACAATAATTTCCTGCATGGAAAGATGTTTTGTTTTACTAGATGAAAGTGTTGCCGTTGGTTGAATACTATGTATGTTAGTGCAGTCAATGGTCTTATGGGGCGACGGTTGCTCATTGTCACTTATGGAACACTTACATACATAGTTATTGGTCAGAGACTCGAAGCGTTCCATATTTTCATTGCTTAACTTTAATATATAATCTGCCTCTTTTATGTGTTCATTAATTTGTAACTGGGCAGCAGAATATTTTTGGTTGAGGTCATATAATGTATCATTTAATGAGTCTATTTTCTCCTTAAGTTCTGTAGTTTCTACCTCATACATCATTTTATAATGTTCTAAGTCCCTATGATATCTATCTAACTCTTTCAAAAGGCTATTATTTTTAATTTGCAATTGTGCTACATTTTTTAATGAAAATCTATTTCTCATAACTGATTTAGTGCGTTTAATGAACCTACTTAATTTGAGATATTTTTTTAATTTATTATGTGAATTTAGCTTGATTTTTGTATTGTTTTCAAAGCCACTTAACTGTCCACATTCAAGCAGTTCACCAAGAAGACTGTTCGATGAAGTGCATAGCCGCTTGGAGTTATCTTCTTGAACCTCCATTAAACTGCATTCCAGCTCAACGATACGACTGAGAGCCTTCTCGTGGTCATTGGAACACTGTTGGAAGCTGTCAACAATGTCTTGGAGGGCTGTGCACTTGTTTTGGCTGTCTATATATTGAGTGTGGAGTTCAGCTAGCTCGGCCTTCAAACTTGTGTTCTTTTTTATAATTTTCTGGATTTCAAGTTCATGTTCCTCTCTCTCCAGCAAGAGTTGTTCACACAGGGATTGTGAAGCCTTTAAATCCTGTAATGTGGCCTTTAGTTTGTTTTCCATGTCTTTGGCCACCGCCTTGCGGGTCAGCATGTTGTAATTTTAATTGCTGAAACAGGTGAAATAGATGTTAAAAAATTGTATTTATGATGCAGTTATACTAAAAATTTACTTGTGTTAGATAGATAGTGAATAGATAAAAAGTAGTTTTTAGTAGAAATGAAGTATATTTTGTCTGGAGCTATTAGTTTTTGTCCTCTAAATTGCTTCCAACTTGTCAAGCAAAGTGAGACGATAACTATGCGCTCATGTATTTATTGTGACGTTACTCATAAAATATGAGCAGTGTTATTAGTTAAATGAATGGGAATGTTGTGTGTATCTTTAAATAAGATATATTAAAACTAGTACTCCCCTGGTTTATCCAAGACGAAATTCGAATTTGAATTTCCGTTGCCGTTGACAGCCACGTTATACAAAACGCAGCTTCAGTCACGTAATTATACGTATTTCACATGAAATAACACTTGTACGTTGAATATATAGTTTACTATTACTAATTTATACTGTTTTTGCAAGTAATTATTGAATTTAATATGATTTTTTAATTTAAAACTAAGGAGCTGATATTCACCTTTCCACCATTCAATTATTATTAGGTATCGAAAATATAAAAAACCTCACTGTATATCAAACTTCGCGCATCTTGCTGAAATATTTTAAACTCTGACAAAGTGGTTTAGTAGCTGACTAATGATTTATTATTAACGAATTACAACTCAAAGATCATACAGTCTTTTATCTTTAATGACTTATCATAAAAAATCTTTTAAAACAAAATTAATCGATATTTATGGCATCCTAATCCGAATAAATAAAACCGATTAAATTAAAAATAGGGTTTTATCGAAATAAAAAAACGTGTATTTAGTTTTATAAATTTATTCAAAAATAAGTACATTACAATATTTTCAAAGCCATCATCCTATCAAATTCATACAATGATTTCAGCGGGAATCTTTCAGCTCTTGAAGTATATTAATATATAATATGTACCATGAGTTTCGGTTCCATTTCTTTTTTCCAACATTTGTCATCTTGGGTAGAAACCACTTATTTTCACCCCTATCATGAAAACACACCTCTGCTTGCTCACTCTTTGCTTTCTTTTTCTCAGCCACCTTACACCTTACACCTTCCAGTGTGGGCACCGATAAAAGGAAAATAAATATCTGCAAAAGTTTTCAAGCGAACCGTGAACGTGTTTCTTCTAGGGAAGCGCGTACTATCTTAGGCCACAACTTGGTTTATCAAAATCCTAAAATCAGCAGACAGATGGGTTGTACTTATCAGACGAAGTCTGAAGCACTTGTTTGTATACCATACCAATTATTCTTTACCTTATTTTCTACCGTCCAATATCTTATCACGTTGCAGCATCATTTGCCAATCACTTCCAATCAACTAGATCGTAGTTTTAATAATATGTTTCTCTACTCTCGCACATATCAAACGATTTTAATGTTTGACAGCAATGAATAGAAGTTCGGCAGATGTTCGTCCCACTGATACAGTAGGTACACTAACCCCTGACAATTTTTCATAACCATCACGCACCATCTGCAAAATCATCAATCACAAGTACCTATATAGTTCAGGTAGATTATTAACTACCAAAAAATGAAGAATAGTTGTAAGCTGGGTATTTGAAAAAAAATTATTGATTTTCTTTATGTATTTTAAAACTGTATTATTATTAATATTGATATTTAATGCAAAAAAACTTCAAAATTTTTTTCAATTAAAAATTAACAATCAATAAAAATAACTACGTTAAGAAAACCGTGCACGGGCTTAAGACGAAATACAATCGTGTTTGTGCACCTTTTGGGCTACGCCCCCTGGGTGGAGCATAAGAGCGCGCGGGACGCTTCACGAAAATCCCCTCGCCATGCCACACAACTGAATAGATGACGGAAACATACGGAACTAACGGAGGTTCAATGAACTTTACTTAAATTCTTATATTCGCGCGGTTAAAGCCGAGTAAAGCGATCCGGCAACGTCTTTTCGTTGCCGGACCCATCGGACTAGAAAAACGACCTTTGTTCCTTTGCACGAAGGTCGATTTTTAATTGGTACAAGTCTGGTTACAAAAAGTGAGCTTGCGACTAATTTATTTTATGATGAAATGATTTGTTATTGTTAGAATTGTCGCTACCTATATAAGTTATTTGAACATCTTTGTAAACAAAATATTTTATAGTTTTTCGTCATGGGGACTTTACGTACAATATGATAATAAAAATACATAATAGACTTATGCTATTTACGTTTGGTTTTTTTTTACATAATATATATCATATTTATTGAAAAAATCAATAACAAAAAAATATTATTTACAATTTTGATTTTTTTTTAATAAATATATCCGACATTTTGATATATTTAATATCAGATATATGATATACTAGCTGTTCCCCGCGGTTTCACCCGCATTGCTCCGTTCCTGTTGGTCTTAGCGTGATGATATATAGCCTATAGCCTTCCTCGATAAATGGGCTATCTAACACCGAAAGAATTTTTCAAATCGGACCAGTAGTTCCCGAGATTAGCGCGTTCAAACAAACAAACAAACTCTTTAGATTTATAATATTAGTATAGATAATAAGATAGAATTTTGACATTTGATATATAATATAACATAACATAACAGATATTTTCGAATGCTGGTTTTGGTACTATTTTATTGTTCCAATGTTTATCTTCTTGATACGACTTTCATTTTTTCTTCTTCACCTTGTTCCGAAAATAAATATGTTTCTTGCTCGTCATTTTGAGCTGTCCTTGTACATTGTGCTGCTGAAACAACCACAATAAGTTATAATAGGAGAGAATGAATGAAACGAAAATTCTGTATAACAAAAAAAGATTTATAGAAAAATTCATTGATAAACCAATTATAATACCACGATTATTATAAAGATACTTTCATCACAAAACTAGAAAAAATTGCGCAGCTGTGTACGTTCCTTTGTCGCTTTATTATCCTAGCCCGTAATAAACTCGATTGTCGGCGTCATACACAGCAAACTTATATAAATATAAATTTATAAATATATTTTTTTTTAATTACTGATGTATTAAATGTAAAATCTAATCCCGCACGTCTCTCAAGAATTGAATGGAAATGGATGTGGATAAAGTTTCATTGATATTACTTTACCATTGTCCAAATGAAATTGATTGACCGTTTAATTTTTAGGAAACTTCACAACGTTTTTCTATCGAGGCAAATTTTTTCAATCGTGTTTCGGTTCCCGCACGTCACTAGACAAACTCTTCAATTAAATAAATCCATAAATAAAAAAAATCAAATTGGTAGTTTTTGAAGAAAAAAATTAATTCTTCGTGAGCTCAAAACGTCTGTTTTGGGTCTCATTTCACCTTAATACTAAGTGCTTAGTGTTTGGCACCGACTTCAAACCTATTAATAAATAGCACATCTAAATAATATGTGCAGTTATATTTATTTAATACTTTTTAGTGTGTTTTTAACACGAATCAAACGAGCCCAAACTCGATAAACTCGATATTACTGAGTTCCTATGGCCACCTTCCAATTCCATCATCAAATCAGCTCTATGTCATGATAATTTTTCTTCGCTATCTAATTTATATACGTATACAAAATTTCAGCTCAATCGGTTACCGGGTAGTGAATCAAAGATACTTGCAACATTTACAAATACATACAAAAATGCTCATAAAATAAAAACTACTGGCCAATTCGACATCATCTCGCATCGAACAAAAAAAGAATCACGTAAATCGGTTCAGAAACCTCGGAGTAATCGGTGTACATACATAAAAAAAATATACCGGCCGAATTGGTACCTTTTCCTTTTTTATGACGTCGGTTAAAAACGGTGCAGCTGTGTACATTCTTACTAAATTTTTAAGAAAACCGTACCTCCACTTATCTGAAAAATATGTATCACATAGGTACGTAGAAACCGTGATCGTTATTTTTAAGCTATTGCATAGCTTCTATCGCGGGCCTTGAACGCGGGGACCGAATCGAGAAATTCCGTAACAAAAAAACCTCACGCTCCCCACTCCAACGGGCTCGGAGGTGTGGCTTGAAGGCATTCTATGCAATAGCTTTACCGCGGCAGTCCCCGAGTGCCACACGTCTTTTTTATGTTTGAACTTGGCACTAAATCTTTTAATCTTGGTTGTAGAAAAATAAATCGGTTTCAGTACCTATAATTCGGTTTTGGTAAAATTTGGTTTCTTCTGGAAACAATCATCTCTATAATATTATATAGGTTTATATAAATTTCTGGATTCTCATAGTAGCTACTAGAAAGATTTGGAATAGAGTGAACTGCCATGATTGTAATAAGAGTTTATAGTATACATATATACAATATAGTAGCTATTTTTTATAAAGAAACGAAGTGAGAGAAAGAAAAGAAGTGTGACTATTCTAAGTACACAAGTGACATAAATATTTCTGCAATTGCTTGCTTGCAAAAATTCCTAGTGTGAGGAAATGTTTTCCCATTAATGTCTCATCATCTAATAAATAAATCACATTATATAATCTTACTCCATATTAATGTCTTCCGACTGATCAGCAACATCTTCTACTGGTTTAGTAATGTCTTCCGACTGATCAGCAACGTCTTGAACTGTTTCATGTTCCACTGGGTCTTGCACCTCGGCTGTGACCTCCGTCTGGCTAGCAGGCTGCTCTACCGGTGGCTCCACAAATTCATACTCAGGGAAGTTAGGTATGTCTCGAGTTCTAATGTAAAAATATACACAATTATAACTTTAAGCACTAATAAAAATAATTGAAATTGCAGTTTCAAAATATTAATAGACAGTATAACTATAAAAGAATAGATTTCACTTATCAGTTGAAAATCAGAATTGGCATGTGAAACTTACCCAGATAGGTTCATCAATTTTAGTTTCTTGAACTTCAGTTGCGAACATTTCTTCTTAAGGTTCTTTTTATTAGCCATTTTGACACTCAGCACTTATGTACATGTGTGGGTAGAAAACTCACGAGTGCCAAAGTATGTATAATGTATATAGAGTACTCACTCATTTTCTTTCACTATTTTTTCATCACTTTTTTCATTAATAAATTCACTTTGTTTATTCATATTTAATACACTTTATACTCAAGTTTTACGAGTACTATTCACTGTTGTACATGGATCATATATTATATACGTCTATACACTATTACTTTCTCACAAACAGCTGTTTACGTATTCGTCCAATTTCGGAACAGCTCGTCTCGATCCGTGCGAGCTTCGTACAGTCTACACCACAGGTCTACACGCATACGTCTAGTCGCACGCACCCAAACACCGTGCCGAAGTCTGCCGAACTGAAATGGTGTGAGACCCATTTGTAAAAAAGGCTTCAAAGAACGATTTTCGTGGGACTTACCTCCGCCATACTAGGTATCATACATATAATAGAATGCCCTGTCGGCCATCTTTGCTACGTCATAGCTACCCCCTCCATACCCCTAGGAAGTGACTGCCGCACTTTTTGTGTTCAGAAAAACATGCTGATTAAGTGAATATCAATAGTTCGTACGGCGGAGATAAGTCTTAAAAATCTCGATCATAAATCTAATAATTTGACTTGGCTAGTTTTTAGAACCTCACAAAATATATTTTAAAAACAGTATGTAAAACTAGCCACATCAAATTATGGGGTTCAATAGGTCATTAGTTGTTTCCTTTGTGAAAATAACTATATTATTCAAATTATAAAGTCATGTTTTGGAATAAACGTTGTAGTTCAGGATACATCGCCCATTTTTGCAAGTGACTACTACCAAGCTAATTTTCCGTTTGTAGCTTTATTTTGATGAGACACCGAATAATTTCGTGTACGAAAGTCTCGATTGTAGTAGACTGGTAGCTAACAGAGATAACAAGGATAAAAATTTTTGATTTGATGGTTCTCAAATATTTATTACTAACTGATTTTTTTTTTGTTCAATCAAGATAATTACCTAAATTATTCGAAAAAATATTTGTCCTACAAAATCTATGGTTGGTTCAAAGAGTCCCCCTTTCCAAAGTGTATCGATAACGAGGTCATCATAAATGATTACTAACAAGCTGATTTTTTTGTTTTCACTTAGTTAATGTTTATATAATTCAACAGACATATTGTCCTACAAATTGCGTAATAAATATTTGAGAACCATCAAATCAAAAAATTTTATCCTTGTTATCTCTGTTAGCTACCACAATCGAGAGTTTTGTACACGAAATTATTCGGTGTCTCATCAAAATAAAGCTACAAACGGAAAATCAGCTTGATAGTAGTCACTTGCAAAAATGGGCGATGTATCCTGAACTATTGTTCTCAAAGGGAAAATAAAACAATTGAGTTTTCAGTTCACCTAAGAACTTAATACTTCTTTGTAAATAAATTTCTGGACTGTCCATAGAACTTGGCACACTTTTAGATCTCATTTCTTTTTTTGGCAAATTAAGTCAACGATTGAACTCGGCTCAAATTTTTACATTTATGTTTTTGGTGTGATATCATTACTTTTTGTACAGAAAATTATTCTGCAAAGATTTACGATTTTTGTTTTTCGGTTTCTCTGTATGGTTTGTTTAGTATTATTTTCTATATTTTCTTGTATGTTATGAATGTCAGCGCACATTGCCCTGTCATTATCTGCAATTTTTTAAACTCGTTTTCTGTTTAAAAAATTACATGATTTTCTAAACATCCAGCGTGAATTTGTACACACTATTACCAAGATGCAAAGATCGTCGTAGAAGAATCGTCGCCTTACTCGATGACGTGATGGTATTGCCATGATGCGACCTTGAAATTTTACTCTAAACGCGCCTAAAGATGTTTCACTTATATTAATATTAATATTACGCAAATTGAATCATTTGGACCTTCGACGAAGCCTTCTTCCATTAAACTGAAATTAAAACTAAACTAAACACTCATAAATACAGAATAAAATATAAGTGTGAATATGTAAAATTATATATTATTTTTAACTGTATGAGCAATATTTTTATTACAATTTTCTTTTATTTTACGTTTAATAATAGTTTTGAATAAAGAAATCATGCAATCGAAGTAATCCGCCCTAGCGATACTAGCGCGAGTGAGTGTGATGTCAGAGGCGCATCAAATCCACAGATGTTTCGTGCTAAAATATGTAAACTTCAATAATCTATATCTCAGTCATTTATTGATGGATTTCAAAATTTTTTTCGGCCACTGATTAGTTTTGATATTTTAACATTATTATCGTGAATATAATATATAATATTGTAATACTGTGATAATATTTTCCGTTTTTATAAACTTTTCGATTTTTCCATACATACAAAATTAATGTCATTGAAAAAAAATGAAATACAGATAAATTTAGTATTTTCTGATATTTTCCTTTGTACACACACTATTACCTAGTTGATTACAAAATTTGAACTTTCTAGGTCATCTGGAAGTGGGTTAGGTTTTGTAGGTATATATCTATGAGTCAGTCTTAAAAATTTTGATTTTTGGACAATAATTAAAATTCAAATTATCTTGGTGTCCTCATTATATGTACCAAATTTTGTTTGTTTATGTTAAATTAGTTAAATAGTACCTTACAGTGTCTAATAATTGCAAAAAGTAGGTAACTACGTATACCTATAAGTATATTATTCAAAAATATTAAATAATAATAACTAAGTAGGTAACTGAAATATAATTAAGACACTTAAAAGAATATATTTTGTATAAATCCATTCCATATCTACCGATAACGCCCGATAAGTAATATGAAAACCGTGCGGCAAATGGCAATGGCGGCAATGAACTTGTCAGAGTCTAGAGGCAATCACAACATAGGTAATAGGTACATAAATATGTATAAACGCTTATAATCCGCAACACACGAACAATAAACACACAACAGATTAATAATGAATACAAAAATAGAAAAACAACACTCATACTTACATATTAAACAAAATGACGATAGATAAAGCGTGGTTATTACGTAACGCTTCAATACCGACTACTTCGAGACTCCCTTCTCGGTGAAACACCGCTACCCGTCCCCTTCGTACCGCGATCGGCATTGGAAAATGAACCTAGCGCGAAAAACCGAAGACTCCGTATCGCTTACCGCACCGATATTGACCGTAAACCGGTACCGGCCGGATTTATAAATAGAATGGTGACGCGCCGCCATTATTGTAATTATCGTAACGACTCAGTAAATATTATGTACTTAGATAGTATTTTGCACTTTTGCTGTTTATACTGAATGATAGTTGCTATTTAAAAATTGTATTGCAGAAGTAGATGGAAAAATTGAATGTTATTAATATAATATATATATCTATATAATAAAAAGGCGAAAGTTTGTATGGATGTATGGATGTTTGTTACTCTTTCACGTAAAAACTACTGAACCGATTACAATGAAATTTAGCACACATATAGAGGGTAACTTGGATTTTAACACATAGGATAGTTTTTATCCTGGAAATCCCACGGGAACGGGAACTATGCGGGTTTTCCTTTGCAAACGCGGGCGAAGCCGCGGGCGGAAATCTAGTCTAATATATTATATTATAAAGGCGAAAGTTTGTATGGATTTATGGATGTTTGTTAATCTTTCACGTAAAAACTACTGAAACGATTACAATGAAATTTAGCACAATATAGGGTAACTTGGATTAACACATAGGATAGTTTTATCCCGGAAATCCCACGGGAACGGGAACTATGCGGGTTTTCCTTTGCAACCGCGGGCGAAGTCGCGGGCGGAAATCTAGTAAAAAATATACTTATCTCGCTATTCAAATTCAAATTCAAATTCAAATTCAAATTATATTTATTTGCAAGAATGTAGTTACAGATTCTAGATGTTTTAATTACAATGTTATGTGGCTAATACATTCTACCCATTGATTGGGTGTGCAAATATTAAAAAACAAAGTTAATTAGTCTAATTATTTAAATGTACACACAATTCAATTTTCACAATTACGCGAACGCACTACGATTTACACGATATATCACTACACACTTCACGTCTTATCACACACAATTCAGTTTACACTACTTCAAAGTCATAAATTCTTCAATGTCATAAAATTGTTTTACCATTGACCAGTTCGTCAGTTTATTTTTGAAAAGATTTACTGGTAGTTCCTTAAAATTGTCCGGTATTTTATTATATATTTTAATTGCCATAAATATTCCACTGTTTTTAGCTTTGTTGATTCTACACGTTGGGAAATGTAATTTGTTTTGGTATCTTGTCAACATATGCGAATTTACTTATCCTTTCTTCTTAAAGTATTCCGGGTGATATTTTACAAATAAACATACTTCTCTTATGTACATGCAAGTTAAAGTAAGGATCTGTAATTTACTAAACAGAGGTCTACAATTTACTGTCTCTTTGGTTCAAACCGCACAGAGCTCTGATACATTTTTTTTGTGAGACAAATACCTTCCGCACATCACAAGATTGTCCCCAAAGATTATATTGTTTTATATTGTAGTTAAATAAAGATATTGTTTTATATTGTAGTTAAATTAATCTAAATTCTTAATTAATGGACTAAAAAATAATAATTAATGATATGCTGCTATAAAATCTTTTGGCTCATAAAATTTTAAAACAATAAATTCACAAAAGCATAACCACGGCATAACCTTATCTAGATTCTTAAGTAAAATAATTTTATGGGAGTTAAATAGTAAAAATAATGTTTTTCAATTTCAGAAGGAGTTCATAATACCGGATATAACGAGCGCTGTCTGAGATCCGCTGCTAGAGAATTGTTAGCCATTTCGCGCGAGCTTCAAGCGGCAACCATCCTGTTTGCATTACCGAAGAGTCCGAAGACGGGCTTCTAATTTTACAACCGACAATGTTCATTGTCTAAAATTTTTCAGGATTACCTGAAAATTAATGTTCAAAATTTAAATAAATACTTTTTTTTATAAGTATGCAAATAGAGATCTTGTTTTATCCTAAGCCTAAAGTTCAATCCTCTTTCGATAAAGATCTCGTCGATCAGGTTTATGAGTACATTTTGTTTATAAATTAATATAAACCTATAAAACCATCTGCTGCAAAAAATTTCTTTTCGACATAATATTTTGTAGTTAGGTCATAAAGTTAACAATGCAAAAATTTTTCGCCAGGCGCAAAAATACAAAAAGTGTAAACACACTATTAGCACGTTAAGTTTAGAAATCCTAGCGTACAGCAGAGAGCAGACGTCTTTATTAATTACTAGTGGTCCCCCCGGCTTCGCCCGTGGTACATATTTCGCAATAAAAGGTAGCCTATGGGCTATGCCCTTTCTCGGGTATCAAAATATCTCCATACCAAATTTCATGAAAATTGGTTCAGTAATTTAGGCGTGATTAAGTAACAGACAGACAGAGTTACTTTCACATTTATAATATTAGTATGGAAGTATGGATTATTCGAGTGATATCGCAACCTGCGATTCAATTATCTAATCTAATGCGAAATTTCGTTAACCGTATACCTAATAATTAAAATGAACACAGCTGCGCCGAAATGTCTTCAAACAGGTTATCACCACCCAAAGTGAAACAAAAGTATCTTGAATCAAAATATATAATAATGTTTTGGGTACGTTTAACCAGTAAGTTCATCCATTATAACATTGTTAATAAGTATTAGCATATAAGATTCTCATACACTATTGCATTGCTTCTCTCGCGGGCCTTGAGCGCGGGGACCGAATCCAGAAATTCCGTAACGAAAAAACCTCACGCTCCCCACTCCGACGGACACGGAGGTGTGGCTTGAAGGCATAGCATGCAATAGCTTTACCGCGGCAGTCCCCGAGTGCCACACGTCTTTATAAGCTATTGCATAGCTTCTATCGCGGGCCTTGAGCGCGGGGACCGAATTGAGAAATTCCGTAACGAAAAAACCTCACGCTCCCCACTCCGACAGGCTCGGAGGTGTGGCTTGAAGGCATGCTATGCAATAGCTTTACCGCGGCAGTCCCCGAGTGCCACACGTCTTTTTTTCCTCTGTGATGCTTAAAAAAGGAAATTCAACTGAATGCAATATCCAATTAAGTAACTATATAAGCAAAGTAGGTAAATTGCTAATAAACACTCTCATCATTGTCTCTATCTCAATTCTCAACCATTGAGTTACTATTATGTACTACGTACTACATACCTAGTGACTCAATGATCTCAACAACAAATTCACAGGATAAATCACATACTAATAATAAAATACACTATAATAACTACGTTTAGCATAAATATTTCTACAATCATTTTCTTATAATATGTACCTACTTACATAATATAACTAGCTACTTACTACTGTTATCTAAGTCTAAGTATATCTAGATTCTACGAATCTCCTGAAAGTTTCTATCAAAATAGGAAAGTGTTTTTTTGCAATTTAAACAAGCAAATTATGCCCATTGAAGTATGGCCATACCACCGGTTTCATAATTTTTACGAAATAATAATAGTTTAAAAAACTAAAAAACACGCTTTTTATAGAAAACCGAACTAAAAAATAGAAAATTTTATCAAATTAGTGTATTGTCATCGGTCCTCAATAAATCTACAAAGTTTGAACGAAATCTGGCCGTTTAAAGTGGGTCAAAATCGCGCCCAAAGAAGTCGGTTACAAACATACAGGTGAAGCTAATATAAAGCGTGTAATAAAAAGGAACAAAATTACAGTTAAATCAACCTATCTCAAAAACTATAAGAGATACTTTGATCAAACCAAAAATCGTTGAAAGAGTTAATTAGCATGCATCACCTCTATTTTTTTTAGAATTTTATACCCCGTAGTTATAAAAATAGAGGGGGGGGGACATACTTTTTACGACTTTGAGAGCTGATATCTCAAAAACCGTTCACTTTAAGAAAAATGTTTTTTAGAAAACTTTATATCATTTTAAAAGACCTTTCCATTGATACCCCACACGGGTATGTACATCGAAAAAAAAAATTTCATCCCTCAGTTACATGTATGGGGGGCCCCACCCCCAATTCTTTTTTTTACTATTTAGTGTCATATTTTTGTAGCGGTTCATACAACACATATTCCCATCAAATTTCATCACTGTAGTACTTATAGTTTCCGAGTAAATCGGCTGTGACAGACGGACAGACGGACAGACGGACAGACGGACATGACGAAACTATAAGGGTTCCGTTTTTGCCATTTTGGCTACGGAACCCTAAAAACTGTTTGTATGTAGTTACGTTTTGCACAAAAAAATCGAAATAATTCGAGTCCCAGGAAAGTACATACCTAGTAGGTACAAATAGAAGTTTGTATGGGGATGTACTAGTTCTACGCAGACGAAGTCGCGAGGAAAATATAGTGTATCTAATTGAATAAAATAAAGGAGTATGTACTTACTTATGTAATTATGTATGCAAATCCATTCCTAATATTGTTGACTAGCTTCCGCCCGCGACTCCGTCCGCGCGGAAAAATTAAGATTTATTTGTTTTCTACGTATTTTTCCGGGATAAAAAGTATCTTATTTTATGCCCAGGATAATAAGGAATAATTATACCAAGTTTCATCGAAATCGAACCGTTAGTTTTCACGTGATGCCTGAACATACAGACAGACAGACAGACAGACAGACAAAAATTTTTCTAATCACATATTTGGGCATGGTATCGATCCAGTAACACCCCCTGCTATTTATTTTTTTCAATATTTTCAATGTACAGAATTGACCCTTCTACAGATTTATTAGTATCTATATGTATAGATTTTCATCGCATGAGTGGATTGTTTCGTGTGCATCCGTAGGCTCTCATAAGTTTGGTTGTTGATGCAACAATTCGCTTGAATTAATAAATCTGAAAACAACACATAAAATAAATTTACATGACGATTGTGCATAATAAAATTTACAGTCGACTCTAAAACTTCATAGATCTATGCCAACAAAACGTTCCCAATGGGCATAGCTCATAACAGCTGCTTCTGAAGAGGCGTTGAAATATGGACCTTATAACACTCAGGTGCAAAACTGCATGAGTATTTACTTGAACAGGGCAATGTAGGGTGATCACAAGAACCAGTGTAAGTAGGCCCACGGTTTATGCATAATTGTTATTACATAATATAATAATAATTCTGTGATAATAATCATAATAGGTGTCCCACAACACATTAAATTCTCTAAAGGGTCTCTGCGTGTTGGACCTGGGTCCCCACGTAAGCCTTCCAAAGGACCGGGTATCTTCCTTCTGGTGGTACCCCGCGTGTATTATGGAGAGAATCATAATATAATAATTATCAGGTTCACGTTATACTAGGTTTCCGCCCGCGGCTTCGCCCGCGCAGTCAAAGAAAAACCGCATAATTCCCGTTCCCGTGGGATTTCCGGGATTGCGTCATTTTTCCGGGATAAAAAGTAGCCTATGTCCTTTCTCGGCTATCAAAATATTTCCATACCAAATTTCATGAAAATTGGTTCAGTAGTCTAGACAGTTACTTTCGCATTTATAATATTAAGTACCTATGGAGTATGGATTAACATAGACTACCTAGTGAAATCATCATTAGCAGTTAGTGTAATGGTGGAACCTCAACAGCTGTACCTATATTGAGCGACACAGTCATATTTCATGTGATGTCGGTTATTAATTCGGCCTACTCGATTACTTACCAATAATTGGCCGACACTGATATGCAACTGTCGGCTAATTAGCATTCAATGGAATTGTCGGCCTGTCGGCATCATCACGCGTTGTGCTCTGTTGTCAATGTGAAACTTGGTTCAGTTACACCGAACACGCCGCTGTATGCGGCAATAGATTTTTTTATTTAGGTTAATTTTATTGTTTACTAGCTTCCGCCCGCGACTCCGTCCGCGCAGAAAAAATTAAGAAAAATTATGATTTATTTTTAAAGTGCAACTTTTATTACATCGCATCGTCTCAAACTTTTTGGTCTGTGTAGCGCATGTCGCGTGACGCACGATACGTACGATAATTATCGTACAAATACGATAATTTAAAAAAAGTTTCACTTTTACCGTGGTTTCATAAAACCACACAACATTTTTTTTCTACGTATTTTTCCGGGATAAAAAGTATCCTATTTTATGCCCAGGTTACGACGGACCGTCGTACGTCCGACGACGACGACGATACGACGGACGTCCACGCGGACGGAGTCGCGGGCGGAAGCTTAAAAAAGTAAAAAAAAAAAAGTAAAAATTATTTATTCTTTAAGACACGTATACATCAGTCATAATACATACTTATACATTAAATAGTGCTTAATACAGTTTCTTAAAGAAAAACGTTAAAACACAGGAAATAAAATCATTGGTTCCCGCACTAGGCAATGCCTGTCCTGCGGGACCGTGAAATGTTTAACAATTTTATAAACAGAGCGGCGATTATGTTATGGTATACATATATTTAAAATTCAGATTTAAATTTAATACATTAACATAATACAGATTAAAAATTAAATTAGATTAAAAATTCATACAAACAATAATTAAACAAAAGTGAAAAAAAAATAATTAAGAATAAAATGATGCTGCTGATGAGCTAGTACATAACATGTATGTAGTAAGTCCGTTTTTTATTTCCCGCTTATTACGCTTTCCCGCTTAAGACGCGTTTTTGGTTGAGTCCCTGGAAAATCGTCTTAAACGGGTTTTACTGTATATGTATAGATATAGATTTGTATTGCATATGTTACCGGAAATGTATGAAATCAAGGAATTGTATACAAATCCTAGCAAATGTGTACAATTCCGATACCATTTAGGAAATGTATAAAATATTGTTAAATAAACTATTTAATGCATAGATATCCTAGGAAATGTATAATCTTCCTAGGAAATGTAAAAAATAAATGATTTCTGTACTAAAAACACTGTATCGGGTAACAGTCTTACCGTAAAATAATAATAATATGTTCATAATATTATCTTACTAATTAACATTTCTTAAATCAACTTATATTCAATCAAATCAAATTTTCATTTGGTTAGTAATCAGTCCCCTCGTCCCGCTGTCCCCTTGTACACGTCCCAGTCGGATTGTATAATCCGCCGTATTACAAACGGCCAGCATTTTGTAATATGCCGAAATTCGTCTTTTTCCAAAATTCTACAAAAGGACGGTCGTGAGCCGACGGAGCCCCACTTCATGGGGCTCCTATATCTATCTAGTTTTAAAAAACACGAACCAAACCTAACCCACCCCCTTATCCAAACCAAAAATTCTGATTACGAATTTTTGGCCCTCCCCCCTTCGAGCCGCGTACCTTCCAATATCTTAGATGTTTTACATTTCCGATTGCTATTTAGGAAATGTATAGATTTCCTAGGCAATGTGTATAAAATAATTTATTTCACACATTTCCGTGCGATTTTAGGAATTACATACATTTCCTAGGAATTGTATACAATGACGGATTACATACATTTCAGGTAACATATATATAAAACTCAAAGGTGACTGATATAGTGATCTATCAACGCACAGCCCAAACCACTGGACGGATCGGGCTGAAATTTGGCATGCAGGTAGATGTTAGGACGGAGGCGTCCCCTAAGAAAGGATTTTGATCAACTCTACCCCCAAGGGGATAAAATAGGGGATGAAAATTTGTATCATGTTTATATAAATATCATGTTAATAATAAGTGTTAGTCTAATTGAATAATTGAATGTTTTTCAAACAGTTTGAGTTTTCTTTGAAAACGCGGGCGAAGCCGCAGGCGGAAAGCTAGTTTATAATATAAGTATGGATAGATTAACTTTTGGAACAATTATATTTCTTTGAGTTAAAGTCGCTTTGACAACAGATTAGCCATCAGCTACTAAGTACAAACCGTACAACAAAGAATTGCAAATAAAATACCTACCTAAGTAATCAAAATAAATGTTTATTGTTTCTATACCTATATCTTTAGGGTTCCTGAAAACTGCTCGCAAAATTCCACGTAAATTAAGTGAGATAAATAGATGAAGATAAGAAGAATTATTATAGTACTCATTACTCCGGATAGCCTGTATTTTAACTGTTAATGGCTTATGGGATAAATTTTAAAGGGATAAGATAAAGGCGCAGTTCTTAATAGATAAACTTATCTATACATATAATAAATCTTTAGAAGGGTCAATTCTGTACATTGAAAATATTGAAAAAATAAATAGCAGGGGGTGTTACTGGATCGATACCAAACCCAAATATGTGATTAAAAAAATTTTTGTCTGTCTGTCTGTCTGTCTGTCTGTCTGTATGTGAAAGCATCACGTGAAAACTAGCGGTTCGATTTCGATGAAACTTGGTATAATTATACCTTATTATCCTGGGCGTAAAATAGGATACTTTTTATCCTGGAAAAATACGTAGAAAAAAATTAATCTTAATTTTTCAGTTTTATCCATAGACGTTGTTCCGTAGAACCGCGAACACACGTTGCGTATTATTATAGGCCTAGCCGTATTTGGGAATTGGGTCCAATAGATATTTATAAGATTTTATTGTCAGAGGTACTTACTCAAAATGGAGAAATAAACCATCCACGCGAAGACCGACATCCGCGCGGACGGAGTCGCGGGCGGAAGCTAGTTTAATAATAATCAGAGCTAAAACTATATTATGATAAAAATTGAAAGGAAAATAAAGTTTCTTTCAAAATTTGTAACCTTATTTTTTTTAACCATTACCACCCTTTTATCAATAAGTAGATAGTTAGATATTGTCAAAATTAAAATAACATAAGTTGCAAATTGAAATACAATTTAGCATGAAATTGTTGAAACATTAAAATTGAAAAATTCAAACATGCAATACATTCAATTATCTACTGATCTTTACTGATATTTAAAAATCAAGTATTCCCAATATTGTAACACAAATTATTTTCCAATCAAAGCCCGCAGGCCGTGGACAATAAAATATTATCTGAAATAGTTAATCCTGCGATGCAGTGATGAATCGTCTTGGCCACGATTCATTCCCTCTATAAGCTGCCTAGTAAATCACACGGGAATTGTTCCATAAATATAAAACACGGGGTATAAATTTCAATAATAAAAATTAAACAAGAGACTGATAAATTTCATGAATAAAAATAGAAAAGAACTACATACCTACCTATGTATTTCGGTTGTATTACCTGGGTGTAGTTTAGTTTTATTGATCTAAGCATTACTGCCCCGAGCAAGCTCAAGTTTGTTTGTATGCACGCGTAAATCTCAGGAACTACTGGGCCGATTTCAAACATTCTTTCATCGTTAGATATATGTAATGTAATCCCTGAATGGTACCTAGGTAGGTATAGGTCGTTTCATATATGTATGTATTATGTTACACGGGCGAAGCTAATTAGGTGTTAATTAGTATAATAATGATGATTCAGCATTTATTTCCACACAAAAGTATATGATGAAATTTAGTACATATAGGATATGTAGGTACGTAGATACTAAATACATAGTGTTGTTTTTCATAATGCTCATAGGCTACTTTTACTTTCTGAATTTCAAATCTTTGGTTAGTTCAATATTGCTGTCTCGTGACTAGGCAATAGGCATAACAGTGTACATAACAGTACTTTGATTATAATACCTATTAGATAAACCTTTTTGGACTATCTTCGATATTAATGATAATAAATATTAATACATGAAAATCCACACAAGTTCTAGATATTCTCGATGGTGAGCTATTTGAACAGCTTTTAAATGCCAGAAAAAATTATATTATAATTATTATAATCAGAATCGTCTGTCGTAGAAAAAACAAGAAAGGCCGATAGGGTAACAAAAGAAACACAAAATAATTCCAAAATTACGTGTATTTAAAAAATAACATAAAAATGTACTTACTAAAACATTATAATTCATGTAATAATTTATTATAATTCATGTAATGTTTTTGTAAACGAGTTCTTCTTCTTTCTTTCTTTCTAAATAAATAAAAAATATTTAAATCTGGGGGCACGGTAGTGCCCCCGCCAAGACGAGCCAAGCGAAAACGAAGCGCACGGGCACTACCTACCTTTTCTCGAAGCGCTTCGACGTTTTTTTGAACCCTCATAACTTGGGTTTGGATTATGCTAGAGCTAGATCAACAAAATTTTCGGGATATATTGTCAATAGCGGACTTATTGAACATATAAGGGATTTTAAATTAAACGATGTGTTTCTTCTGAAAACAAAAGTTGAGTCTTTAATATTCGCACATTTAACAAACATAACTTTTACATCAATAATGTTACTAAAATGAGAGAAAAATCACTAACCTGAAAACAAAAGAAACGACATTTAAAGTTTAATTTAACTTTAGCACACAATTTAAATTTTAAACAGTTCAAACATTACTTATCACATCACAATTTTATTTGGCGTCGTTCGCCATTATTAGTTCTCTCGCGACCTCTGTCGTAGGTATGTCTCACTAATGTTATAATATTATCTATGCCGAGCGGCAAAATTCAAATCCAATAAACAAAATAATAGGTACAAAGAAATGAAGTTTCTTTTCATCTCCCCCCCCAAAGAACATATTTTGCAATATAATTTACACAAAACTAATATATTCTAATTCAAATGCTTGAATACACATAATATAACATAACATAGCTTCATCTAACTCTTAATACTACATACATACTATAATTTTAGTTTAACAGTTTTCATTAAGTATAAAATAGGTACATTTTTTTATTTTTATTTTTTATTATTCTACTTTAAAGACAAAGGAATTAGTTTCGTTATATGAAAGAGGTTCGACTCTGCCTTTTTATGGCCAGTATTAATTCTATAAATAGAATTTGAAATCTTCTCAATAATTTTAAACGGACCAATTCTCAATTCATCTAATTTATTTCTGTTTAATTTACTACCATTCTCAACATATACCATATCTTCTACTTGGAAATCAAACTTAGCTCTATGTTTATCAAATAATTTTTTGTTGTAATTATGAGATTTTAAACTATTTATGAATGCTATCTTTCTATCTCTGAGCAAATCTTCTTCTGAGATTCTATGTTTAAGTTCATTTGGCAAACAAGATATATTTGTGCCTTCTAATAGATATTTAGGAGAAAACCCTGTGACTGAATGTTTTGTTTTATTATATTTATCAACACAGTCATGAGCAATCGTTGTCCATGCTTTTTTATAATTATTTTCATTAACTTTACATCTGATTTTATTTACTAGAGTTTGATTCAATCTTTCATTTAAACCATTGGAAAATGGAGAATTTACTGCAGTGAATATTATTGGTATTGATTTTTCCTTTAAGTAATTTTTGAATTCTTTTGAGTTGATTCCTGGGTACTGATCAGAGAAGAGCATCCCAATTGTGTCTGAGTCTGTTGCTTTATTTATTAATTTCATAAAATCATTAGCATTTTGTGTCTTTGATGTAATAATAAAAGCATATCTTGTGAAATGGTCCACAAGAAGATGTAAGTATTTTTTTGTGGATCGTTTGCCTCCAAAGCCTCCAATTGTGTCGATTGAGACTATCTCAAAAGGTCTGGTAGCAGGACCTAATTGTGACATTAAACCATATTTTTCTTGCCCTCTTGTTTTATTCCTAATACAAGTCTCACAATTTTTACAATGTATTTTAATGTTTGTTGTGATATTTTTTGCTGAATAAAATGGACTTATTGTGTTAAGCATTTGTCTTACACCAATGTGACACATGTTTTTATGGACGTTTTGAATCAATTGTTTACTGAATTTTTCAGATAAAATTATCTTTTCATAATTTTTAAACTTTTTGTAATAGACATTGTTTTTAAATATTAAACTGTTTTTTTTATTTTGTAACTCTTCATTTTTTTCTTGGTCCGAAATAATATCATTTAATTTTATCAAATTTACTATTTTTAATGTATCATCAAAAATAGTAAATTTGATATCAATATTTTCTCTTCCTGGAGTGTATTTGATTTTGAAATCATATTGTGATAAATAATAAGTTAAATCTCCCAACTCATCATCTGTCCTTGATCTAATATTTAAATTTTCTAAAGGTTTATGGTCAGTGTATACTGTAAATGATTTGCCAATTAACCAGAACTGCCAATATCTTATAGCTTCTTTGATCGCCAAACATTCCAAATATATTGCTTTCTTTTTCTTTTGTACTTTGTTTATTTTTTTTGAAAAATATGCAACTGGTTTTTCAATTCCATTTGGTTGTATTTGTTTCAATACAGCTCCTATACCTTCCAAGGAAGCGTCTGTATAAATGTTAATTGGTAAGTTCTTATCAAATATTTCTAAAATTGGTTTTGAGCACAATAATTGTTTTATAGCCTCAAAAGATTTTTGGCAATCTGAAGACCAAATAAAAGTCTGATTTTTACGAAGTAAGTTGTGAAGAGGATCCAAAATAATTGATCTGTTTGGTATATATTCATGATAGAAATTAATTTTTCCCAAAAACTGTCTTATATTTTTCTGACAGGTTGGTACCGGAAAATCTTTTATTGAAATTAAATTATCCCGTAAGGGGCTTATAGTATTTTTTTGTATAATATGACCAAGATATTTAACGGAGTCAGAGGCGAACATACATTTTGTAAATTTAAGTCTAAAACCTTCTGTTTTTATAGCTTCCAATAATACTGTTAAATGATGAACATGTTCAGAAAAACTTTTAGAAAATATAAGTATATCGTCAATATAGTTAACAGCAAAGTCAGTAAGCTTATGTTTCCTTAAAATATTACCGAGTATTCTTTGGAAAATGGCTGGCGATGTCTTTAGTCCAAATGGTAGGCATGTCCACTGATAATGCCCGTCTTGTGTTACAAAGGCAGTCTTATGTCTGTCTTCAATCCTTAAAGGAATTGACCAAAAAGCGGAATTTATGTCTAGTGTAGAAAAATATGTTGAATTTCTTGTTTTTATTACAAGATCTTCTATTAATGGAAACGGTTGAGCCTGGGGTACCACTATTTTATTTAGTTCTCTAAAATCTATGCAAAGCCTTGATCTTTTGTTGTCTTCCTTTTTAAAAGCTAGTGTTACTGGTGCTGCAAATGGACTATAAGATTCTTCAATAATATTTTTGTCAAGTAATTTTGCTATTTGCTGTTCAATTTCTATTTTATCTTGAACCGAACATCTGTAAGGTCTTTTACTGCAATATTTGTCCATGAGTAAATCTATACGTGCCTCATATTCTTTGACAGTGCCAACATCATATTTGTCTTTCGCAAAGATGGATTTATAGTTTTCAATCAGTTCATAGATCTTTTTCTTCTGTTGATTATTTAAATTGCCCATGTTTATTTTGAAATTTTCTTCCAATATGTGCTCATTAAAATTTATTGAAACTTTTCCACATGTATCTTCTTTTTTAATTTCTTTATTTTCATTTGTAACATTTTTTTCTTCAGTTTTTTGAGTTATTTCCAAATCCTCATTTTGAATCAGTTTAAATTTCTTAATAAGGTCCAGACCAATTAAAAAATCATATTTAAACTCTTTGCTGTCGACAATATAAACATCAACATTTTCTTCAATTTTTAAAATTTTTATTCTTATTGTTGTCAAACCATTAGTCTTTTTAACACCATTAATTGTAACTAGGTTATCCTTATTTAAATTATTTTCACTTTCTTTCACCCTTAATAATTTGGAATTAATTATTGATACATTAGAACCGGAGTCATATATACCAAACACTTCTAATTTTCCATTTAATATTAGTTTGACTTTAATTAATGGTGTTATTATTCGTTTTTTGTATCATTGTTATTTAATTCCACCTCTATCACTGAATTATTTACAGCTTTACTGTTGTATGTCTTACCGGGATGTTTAAACCAACACTTATCTTCATGATGATATCTGACGCCTTTATTTAACCCTTCACAAATCTTACATGGTTTTGTTATTTTTTCAATATATGGTTTTGTTATATCTTTAGTATCATAATATCTTTTTGTTTTATAGTAGTTTTTTTTGGTTGTTAAATTTTCATATTTACCTATTTCATTATATAGTGCGGCAGTTGATTTTACAGTTTTTTTGTCAATTTTATCCATAATGTAGTCCGGTAAACCCATAACAATAATACTAATCATTGTTTGAGTGTCAATATCTCTGTTTACTTCTAATAACAGTCTTTCCTTCTTAGTTGCATATTCCAGTAGTGATCCAGCTTGATATTTGAAGTTAAATGCATATCTCTCTTGAGTCCAACCCTTATTTCCGTATGTTTCACACAAATTTTCTTTCCATTCTATCCAGTTTGAATTCACAGTTAGTTTTATCAACATACTGGTATACCAATCTATACATTGTTTCTCTAATAAATGTTTCAATATCTCAATCTTCTCTTTATCTTCTAAAATCTCAAATCTCTCACATTCACTCTCAAATACAGTTATCCACTGATTTACATTCGAATTTTTATTTGAAAATTTTTCTATCATGAATCGTTCAGCTACTTTACTGATATTTTTATTTTCTGTTGTGGTGTTTTTATTATTACTCAGTAAAGGTACGGTTTCTCTTGTAATTTCTTCCAAATACTGGTCACCAAACTGTAAATTTTCGCCTTCGTCTAAATATATGTTCCTCAAATCTGTGTTTAAAGGTATCCACACTGCACGTGTCTGATGTCTTTTTTTTAATGAATTTTTTATTTTAGTGAATACATCCGAAGATATTAAACTAGTGTGCTTACTTGCAGGTTTTAAATCATCTGGAATATTAAAAATGCGTCCATCCGTAGTCTCGATTGAGGTTATGCACACCACATTGGATTTTCCATCTGATCCCGCTAAAACTGCGAATTGGAATCGTAGTTTATCCATTTTCATAACTAGAAATGTCGTTTTATAAGGGATTTTAAATTAAACGATGTGTTTCTTCTGAAAACAAAAGTTGAGTCTTTAATATTCGCACATTTAACAAACATAACTTTTACATCAATAATGTTACTAAAATGAGAGAAAAATCACTAACCTGAAAACAAAAGAAACGACATTTAAAGTTTAATTTAACTTTAGCACACAATTTAAATTTTAAACAGTTCAAACATTACTTATCACATCACAATTTTATTTGGCGTCGTTCGCCATTATTAGTTCTCTCGCGACCTCTGTCGTAGGTATGTCTCACTAATGTTATAATATTATCTATGCCGAGCGGCAAAATTCAAATCCAATAAACAAAATAATAGGTACAAAGAAATGAAGTTTCTTTTCATCTCCCCCCCCAAAGAACATATTTTGCAATATAATTTACACAAAACTAATATATTCTAATTCAAATGCTTGAATACACATAATATAACATAACATAGCTTCATCTAACTCTTAATACTACATACATACTATAATTTTAGTTTAACAGTTTTCATTAAGTATAAAATAGGTACATTTTTTTATTTTTATTTTTTATTATTCTACTTTAAAGACAAAGGAATTAGTTTCGTTATATGAAAGAGGTTCGACTCTGCCTTTTTATGGCCAGTATTAATTCTATAAATAGAATTTGAAATCTTCTCAATAATTTTAAACGGACCAATTCTCAATTCATCTAATTTATTTCTGTTTAATTTACTACCATTCTCAACATATACCATATCTTCTACTTGGAAATCAAACTTAGCTCTATGTTTATCAAATAATTTTTTGTTGTAATTATGAGATTTTAAACTATTTATGAATGCTATCTTTCTATCTCTGAGCAAATCTTCTTCTGAGATTCTATGTTTAAGTTCATTTGGCAAACAAGATATATTTGTGCCTTCTAATAGATATTTAGGAGAAAACCCTGTGACTGAATGTTTTGTTTTATTATATTTATCAACACAGTCATGAGCAATCGTTGTCCATGCTTTTTTATAATTATTTTCATTAACTTTACATCTGATTTTATTTACTAGAGTTTGATTCAATCTTTCATTTAAACCATTGGAAAATGGAGAATTTACTGCAGTGAATATTATTGGTATTGATTTTTCCTTTAAGTAATTTTTGAATTCTTTTGAGTTGATTCCTGGGTACTGATCAGAGAAGAGCATCCCAATTGTGTCTGAGTCTGTTGCTTTATTTATTAATTTCATAAAATCATTAGCATTTTGTGTCTTTGATGTAATAATAAAAGCATATCTTGTGAAATGGTCCACAAGAAGATGTAAGTATTTTTTTGTGGATCGTTTGCCTCCAAAGCCTCCAATTGTGTCGATTGAGACTATCTCAAAAGGTCTGGTAGCAGGACCTAATTGTGACATTAAACCATATTTTTCTTGCCCTCTTGTTTTATTCCTAATACAAGTCTCACAATTTTTACAATGTATTTTAATGTTTGTTGTGATATTTTTTGCTGAATAAAATGGACTTATTGTGTTAAGCATTTGTCTTACACCAATGTGACACATGTTTTTATGGACGTTTTGAATCAATTGTTTACTGAATTTTTCAGATAAAATTATCTTTTCATAATTTTTAAACTTTTTGTAATAGACATTGTTTTTAAATATTAAACTGTTTTTTTTATTTTGTAACTCTTCATTTTTTTCTTGGTCCGAAATAATATCATTTAATTTTATCAAATTTACTATTTTTAATGTATCATCTAAGTTTTCATTTGCATTTAGTACAGGATTCCTACTTAAACAATCCGCTTCAATATTTTCTCTTCCTGGAGTGTATTTGATTTTGAAATCATATTGTGATAAATAATAAGTTAAATCTCCCAACTCATCATCTGTCCTTGATCTAATATTTAAATTTTCTAAAGGTTTATGGTCAGTGTATACTGTAAATGATTTGCCAATTAACCAGAACTGCCAATATCTTATAGCTTCTTTGATCGCCAAACATTCCAAATATATTGCTTTCTTTTTCTTTTGTACTTTGTTTATTTTTTTTGAAAAATATGCAACTGGTTTTTCAATTCCATTTGGTTGTATTTGTTTCAATACAGCTCCTATACCTTCCAAGGAAGCGTCTGTATAAATGTTAATTGGTAAGTTCTTATCAAATATTTCTAAAATTGGTTTTGAGCACAATAATTGTTTTATAGCCTCAAAAGATTTTTGGCAATCTGAAGACCAAATAAAAGTCTGATTTTTACGAAGTAAGTTGTGAAGAGGATCCAAAATAATTGATCTGTTTGGTATATATTCATGATAGAAATTAATTTTTCCCAAAAACTGTCTTATATTTTTCTGACAGGTTGGTACCGGAAAATCTTTTATTGAAATTAAATTATCCCGTAAGGGGCTTATAGTATTTTTTTGTATAATATGACCAAGATATTTAACGGAGTCAGAGGCGAACATACATTTTGTAAATTTAAGTCTAAAACCTTCTGTTTTTATAGCTTCCAATAATACTGTTAAATGATGAACATGTTCAGAAAAACTTTTAGAAAATATAAGTATATCGTCAATATAGTTAACAGCAAAGTCAGTAAGCTTATGTTTCCTTAAAATATTACCGAGTATTCTTTGGAAAATGGCTGGCGATGTCTTTAGTCCAAATGGTAGGCATGTCCACTGATAATGCCCGTCTTGTGTTACAAAGGCAGTCTTATGTCTGTCTTCAATCCTTAAAGGAATTGACCAAAAAGCGGAATTTATGTCTAGTGTAGAAAAATATGTTGAATTTCTTGTTTTTATTACAAGATCTTCTATTAATGGAAACGGTTGAGCCTGGGGTACCACTATTTTATTTAGTTCTCTAAAATCTATGCAAAGCCTTGATCTTTTGTTGTCTTCCTTTTTAAAAGCTAGTGTTACTGGTGCTGCAAATGGACTATAAGATTCTTCAATAATATTTTTGTCAAGTAATTTTGCTATTTGCTGTTCAATTTCTATTTTATCTTGAACCGAACATCTGTAAGGTCTTTTACTGCAATATTTGTCCATGAGTAAATCTATACGTGCCTCATATTCTTTGACAGTGCCAACATCATATTTGTCTTTCGCAAAGATGGATTTATAGTTTTCAATCAGTTCATAGATCTTTTTCTTCTGTTGATTATTTAAATTGCCCATGTTTATTTTGAAATTTTCTTCCAATATGTGCTCATTAAAATTTATTGAAACTTTTCCACATGTATCTTCTTTTTTAATTTCTTTATTTTCATTTGTAACATTTTTTTCTTCAGTTTTTTGAGTTATTTCCAAATCCTCATTTTGAATCAGTTTAAATTTCTTAATAAGGTCCAGACCAATTAAAAAATCATATTTAAACTCTTTGCTGTCGACAATATAAACATCAACATTTTCTTCAATTTTTAAAATTTTTATTCTTATTGTTGTCAAACCATTAGTCTTTTTAACACCATTAATTGTAACTAGGTTATCCTTATTTAAATTATTTTCACTTTCTTTCACCCTTAATAATTTGGAATTAATTATTGATACATTAGAACCGGAGTCATATATACCAAACACTTCTAATTTTCCATTTAATATTAGTTTGACTTTAATTAATGGTGTTATTATTCGTTTTTTGTATCATTGTTATTTAATTCCACCTCTATCACTGAATTATTTACAGCTTTACTGTTGTATGTCTTACCGGGATGTTTAAACCAACACTTATCTTCATGATGATATCTGACGCCTTTATTTAACCCTTCACAAATCTTACATGGTTTTGTTATTTTTTCAATATATGGTTTTGTTATATCTTTAGTATCATAATATCTTTTTGTTTTATAGTAGTTTTTTTTGGTTGTTAAATTTTCATATTTACCTATTTCATTATATAGTGCGGCAGTTGATTTTACAGTTTTTTTGTCAATTTTATCCATAATGTAGTCCGGTAAACCCATAACAATAATACTAATCATTGTTTGAGTGTCAATATCTCTGTTTACTTCTAATAACAGTCTTTCCTTCTTAGTTGCATATTCCAGTAGTGATCCAGCTTGATATTTGAAGTTAAATGCATATCTCTCTTGAGTCCAACCCTTATTTCCGTATGTTTCACACAAATTTTCTTTCCATTCTATCCAGTTTGAATTCACAGTTAGTTTTATCAACATACTGGTATACCAATCTATACATTGTTTCTCTAATAAATGTTTCAATATCTCAATCTTCTCTTTATCTTCTAAAATCTCAAATCTCTCACATTCACTCTCAAATACAGTTATCCACTGATTTACATTCGAATTTTTATTTGAAAATTTTTCTATCATGAATCGTTCAGCTACTTTACTGATATTTTTATTTTCTGTTGTGGTGTTTTTATTATTACTCAGTAAAGGTACGGTTTCTCTTGTAATTTCTTCCAAATACTGGTCACCAAACTGTAAATTTTCGCCTTCGTCTAAATATATGTTCCTCAAATCTGTGTTTAAAGGTATCCACACTGCACGTGTCTGATGTCTTTTTTTTAATGAATTTTTTATTTTAGTGAATACATCCGAAGATATTAAACTAGTGTGCTTACTTGCAGGTTTTAAATCATCTGGAATATTAAAAATGCGTCCATCCGTAGTCTCGATTGAGGTTATGCACACCACATTGGATTTTCCATCTGATCCCGCTAAAACTGCGAATTGGAATCGTAGTTTATCCATTTTCATAACTAGAAATGTCGTTTTATAAGGGATTTTAAATTAAACGATGTGTTTCTTCTGAAAACAAAAGTTGAGTCTTTAATATTCGCACATTTAACAAACATAACTTTTACACCAATAATGTTACTAAAATGAGAGAAAAATCACTAACCTGAAAACAAAAGAAACGACATTTAAAGTTTAATTTAACTTTAGCACACAATTTAAATTTTAAACAGTTCAAACATTACTTATCACATCACAATTTTATTTGGCGTCGTTCGCCATTATTAGTTCTCTCGCGACCTCTGTCGTAGGTATGTCTCACTAATGTTATAATATTATCTATGCCGAGCGGCAAAATTCAAATCCAATAAACAAAATAATAGGTACAAAGAAATGAAGTTTCTTTACAAACATATTAAGTTTTAATTACATTAGCTTTTAAGGTACAAGTCCGAGACGGGCCGCAGACCGCAAACTGCAACAGCAAACTGCAAGCGACAGCACTTGTTTCTATGAACAACTATGAAATTGATTCCAAGCGCGGCAACACTGCTGCCTGCAGACCTTAGAGCATTAAACCAACCGGAGTGGCCATTGGCAGGCGTTCCCCGCTCGCCAAAGGTTTGAGTAAGCGTTACATACCTGTTATATAAAACTAGTTGACGCGCGCCCAACGCCATTTTGCTAATGTCAGTGAACGTGAAAAAACCGGAGCGAAATATGCCAAATTGAAGTGAATTTACGTGTAAGAAGTGGTCAGAAACGTGGAATGTAATTAAGGATAATGTTACTTTTCATCTGTAAGTACTTTTATATCAAAATATTGTGAAATATTGCAGCAAATTTGCAAAATACTGAAATATATTGTCAATGTAAAAGTGTTGCCACATAATGGTACTACATCCACTTTTGGGTAAATTTTAAAGTACGTAGACTGTTTTAATATTTAATTATAACTTTTATCACCGTTCATATTTGTTATTATAGAGTAATAAAATTTAGCCAAAGAAACCATAAATAACGTGAAGTATAATTTGTATAAACTTTATGAATTAATGATAAATACCGTTTGCAAATTCATTTATTGTTTATCTCCAACACATGTTTTTCTTTAATATTTTATAGTATACTAAGTTTAAGTTTGTATTTTATTAATTATAATGCAATTACTTACGTTCGTAACATGTACGTAAAAAGGCATTTTTAATTCGTTATTCTGGTATCACTGCATAAAAATTAGGGATGGGACGGTAAAAGAATAATATCGATATAAATATTATCCAGCCGTGGGCGTCTTATGGCTGATGATGATAAATTTTATCAGTTTGTTTCATTCTCATTTTTTTTTCAGATTTCTCAAAGCTGCTGTGATTCGGGATGTTTGGATTCGATCTCCGAATGCGAATCATGTTTCATGGACTCCTAAACGGACTAGCACTAACTAGTGTTTCTGCGTTAAAATAAATGTAAATATGTGTAAATAAATGATGTAAATGAACGACGAAGCTGTCTTTTTGTTCACTATTTCTTGTTTTATATGTAAATTGTGACATTCACAAAAAAATGGTATTAGGCTAAACTTTATGGGACGTCGAGTTGAGAGGCGTAAATTTTTTTGTGGTTAGCTGTTGTCCTACGGAACCTAAATCTAAAATTTGCAATTGACGGAAACTTTTAGTTTTTGAGATATGAATTTTTGAAAACTAGAAAATTACTATAGAGGTTATACTACATCTTCTCAACTTGTTATTCGTTATGAATACTTAGATGTCACAAATCACAAATATTTAATTTATCATTAAAATTAAAATTCTAAATTCATTGAGCATAAAGTATCGATTAGTATTATAATTATTATCGACTTAAATTATCGACGCGTTTTCGCACTATCGATGTTTACATTGACGTTGAATACAGACACGGTGTCTATGTGTGTGTTTGTACCAAGGTTTGTACTTGTATGTGTATAGTCATGCTGGTGTTTGATTATTTTGTCGTGTGCGTGTTGTAGCGACGTAATCTCAAAATGCGTTTGTGTTAACACTATTTAAATGTGTTTACTCGTTCCCCCCGCAGGAAATGACAGACTTTTTGACTATGAAAGAATTGCGCGTGTCGTCTCCGGTTGGTTTAATGCTCTAAGCTGCAGACGCAACGCGCAGCGTGCGGCACAGATTAAGTATTAGTTAGGCGTGCGGCCGCGGCGCGCAGCGACCGCAGACTGCAGTATGCAAATGCCAATTATTGCCATGGCAACTATTTGTTTATTTATATTTTAATTGGTGAATTCTTATGACTTTTGCGTTCTGTGCATTGTGCAGCCAATAATGCACAGAACCGTGTCTCAGTTGTTCCAATAGCTTCATGCGAGACAGAATGTTAGACGCTACCGATAGTGTACTAATGTGTCTTTTACTAGAAGAGGAAGATGATGATGACTTGTTGTTATTATGTGCCAAAAGAAAAAGAAAAGCACCTAATCTTTTTTTTAAAAGCCGAACCAAAGAAGGAAGTTATTCTATTTTGATTAAAACCCATATAATTAGTGACGAGGAAAAATTTCGAAAGTATTGTCTGATAAATAAAAATCAATTCGATTTTATACTCAGTTTTATTAGTGATGACATCCAACCAAAAAATCGACACGCCATTACTGCGGAGGAAAAATTATATCTAACTTTAAGGTAAGTTCATAAAATCAAAATATTCATCATGATCTGACGACAATACATGTGGCGTGCCGCTTGGCTTATTTTGACCACTGTCAGTGGGTCTTGGTGAATTTGGTGTAGGCGACAGGCTATAGGCAGAAAGTGATGTAGGAATCTCTGAATTATCAGTTAAAGTGAATGAAGAGTTGGACAACTTTTTAGCTGCCATTATCTCGTACTCTGAAAGGACTTCATATAAATGTTTCTTAGCTTGAGCTTTTTCCACTTGTGGCAAATTTCTCAAAACTTCACCTATGTGACGAACAAACAAGTCTATGTCATCATCCTTCTTTTTCAATATTGTTTTAATCAAACTCTCTCTTTTTTCGTCTCTTTCTTTCCATACTTTTAAAATAGAATCTTCTTTTAATACTTTGTTTTTGAAATTTAAATTTCTCTTCTGTTTATTTTCTGTTTCAACTTTAGTTGTGTCGTCATTGTCACTATCTTGCTCGGCATAAGACATGGCTCCATCTTTGGATCCTTCTTGTTCATTTGAACTGAGTAGATTGTCCACACTATCCTCCTCATTACTCTGTGGAGCCCTTGGTGACGAAGGTATATTTGAGCCACCCGATCTGTGTTGAGGAACACTTTCCAGAAATGATAGCAGCAGATGTCTCTTGTCTTTCGAGTGTTTAGGAGTAGCTGAACCTGTACCTAATTTATGTTTTTTCTTGAATCTATGATATCCATCGCGGATAGCCTTCCATTTCTTTTTACATTCGTCACCTGTAATAAACAAAAAATTATTTGTTACAGATTCTTGGCCACCGGTGAAACATATGAATCCTTATCTACTTCATTCCGTCAGTGTCCTACATATCCCGAATTGTGAAAAGGGTACTTAATGTTATGAGACAGAAACTAGTGCCAATTTTAATGAAAACACCCACACAGGATGATTTCAAACGCATTGAACTAGATTTTTGGCAAGAATGGAATATACCTAATTGCATTGGTGGAATCGATGGTAAACATGTGCGTGTCAAATCACCTAAAAACAGTGGATCGCTATTCTTTAACTATAAAGATTACTTTTCTGTTGTGTTGTTAGCAATTGTGGATGCAAATTGTAAATTTGTAGCAGTGGATGTTGGTGCCTATGGCAAAGAATCCGACAACGGTATATTTAACAAATCGATAATGGGAAAAAAAATTGCAGAAAACAACTTTAATATCCCTCCATCGAAACTTCTGCATGGGACTAATGTAACGTCACCTCATTTCCTGATTGGAGATGAAGCCTTTGCTTTAAGTAAATTTATGATGAAACCATATTGTAAGAGACAAGCGCGTTTAGAAAGAGATAAACTAATTTATAACTACAGATTATGCCGAGGTCGTCGAGTAACTGAAAATGCTTTTGGGTTGCTATCTCAAGTATTCAGAGTATTTTATACGACTATAGCTGTGGCGCCGAATGTTGTAGATGATTTGATATTATCATCTTGTTGTTTGCACAATCTTCTTCGAGATGGTTACCTTGAGCGACATAACTTGCCATTTCATGTTTATGATGCTACTGATAGGCCCCAGGAAAATATGTTAGAGATTGCAGGTTCCAGTGGATTTGCTAATAGTGACGGATTTCAAATTAGAAACAATCTTAAAGATTTTTTCTGCAGCGCAAATGGTGCAGTTCCTTGGCAAAATGACACTGTTGATTATGACGGAACACAGAGGAGGAGACAGAGACCACGCAGACAAAGACCATCAAACAGCTGATTTCCCGTGAAATAGCATCATCACATAAAATGTATATAGCATTTTTACCAACTTTTCGTTTAAACATACTTGTAATTTACATAATAATATTGTGTACTCTAAAAACATCTGAATAAAATATTTAAGTTGGGTACATACTATTTTTATTTAAATGCTTTCCTATTGCTTTCCACACATTATCTTTAGCCAAATTATTTCGGTAATTTTTATTGGATATATCGTAAAGAGCTGGATGACCAGCTACAATGTTTATAAGCTTAGATTACAAAATAAAAGACAGATGGAGCGTTGCCGAACTAAACCGAATAATTTATCGTCATTTTCAATAAAGCTATGTGTGCTGTCATTTCACCGCTGCACTGTACGTACACGGTGCTTCTGTGTGCGGGTAATGTTGCCAGATATTGAAAAATTTCCCAATTTTTTCCCCGACTACGGAAAAAAGAGGGTTATGTTTTTCGAGTTTATGTATGTATGTATAATATTTCTTTGACACGCCCTGCAGTATAAACCGTTGGACCGATTTTGAGTGGTGAGGTTTCATTGCAATGATCTGAATTATTATGTTAGTGGCGGTAGTGACGTAGGCTATATACATAAATGAGAAGTCAAGTTTTAATTTTTATTTAAATTCTTTTATTACATAAAGTACCTGCCTACTAAAGTTATATATGGACAAAATAATTGTATTCAATTTTTTATTAAATAAATTACATAAAAAAAGTTTCAATATTAACTATAATAATTATATTAT